>NC_084675.1:600000-890000 GCF_028389875.1 Rhea pennata
GTAGGGACTTGCTGGTCTCTTTGAGGAGCTGGGTTCAGTGGGAGCTCTGCTATGACCCTCTATGTGACCTTGGGTAAAACGCTAAATTTCTGAACTTTAGTATCAGAGAGCTGTTTATGGTAAATTCTGCAGTGTCTTGAGTGCTTGATGTGGTGATGATGTTCTGCTCTAAACCAGTTGTTTCTGGTGCTATCTAATCTCTACTTTTGCACTGTGCTGCTCAGAATGAGATGGGCTAACTCATTGCCTTTGTTTTCTTAACCCATTCTTGGATGTATGTTGAGCGTTTCTTACTCCAGCAGATAATGATTTAGTGGGAGTGAAGGAGTTGGCATTTTTCCTGACCCATCCCATTATGGCACCATGTGGCTTGTGTTGAAAGATAAATAGCTGTCTGTGTTCATTCTGACATGCTGTCCTGAGCATCAGTTCCCCCAGGAGGGTGGTATTTGAGATGTGGGCAGCTTGTCCCTGTTCGTGGCTGCTCTCAGCACTGCCTCAGGTTGGCATGGAAAATCCCAGAGTCAGATGAGCAGGAGTAGGAGCTGTGTATTGTTGTAGCTCAGGGTTGTGAGTGATAGTGTGTTTGTCCCTACAGCACCCCAGCTATTTGGTGACAGTAGGCACAGCTGAGTGTGTCTGTCTGCAGAAGAACTAGCTGTCAGTGTGTGAAATGGCACAGTGAAAATTCATGCTTTCCCCTGGTGCAGCCAGCCATGAGCATGTGAGCAACTATACTTTATGCCGCAATATTGTCCAGATAAACAGGCAGGTGCCTGCTATTGTTGCCAGCTGTTGGGACGTTGGTTTTGTTGCTGATATTCCCCTCACATTCCTCAAATTTCTTAGGGTCCTTTTGGGTGGGGATCCTAGCTCAGGCCCCTAGTCCAGGGCTGGATTTCTTTTTCTCTTTCTTTCTTTCTTTCTTTCTTTCTTTCTTTCTTTCTGATTATTGCTATTCTTTCTAGATTAACTCACATAGCAAAATGGGCATACTCGTAGGGACAGCTCCTTTGATTGAACCAGGCAGAGAGTTGTTCCCTGAAATGCAGCAGGTGGCTTGCATTGGCACAGCAGCAGGGGCTGGAACTTAGAGGTTTTGCTTTTCTTCCCTCAGGCACCTGAAGGATGTGATCCTGCTGACAGCTATCGTCCAAGTGCTGAGCTGCTTCTCACTCTACGTCTGGTACTTCTGGCTCTTGGTAAACCCTACAATTTTCCTTGTTGTTCTAAATTGTCCCTGTCTTTCCCTGTTTTCAGAACTGAAGACTTTATTGACCTGTTTCATTTCTCCATGTCCTGTTTCAGGCCAAAGCTGGTTTCTGATAAATTGTTTAATCTCCCCAACAAATCTTGTTTAAAAGAGACCATAATACAGGGGAAAGGGAATTTCTGATCCCTCTGGGTATACCTCATTGTAAACCATGCAAAAATTAGGTTGTCTTGGCCTTTCTCTCTAGTCATGTGGAAAGGCAACAGAAAACATGGGAGATTAAGTGTGTAGAGCTGTTTTCCCTGCCTTTTTGTGACAGTCTAATAAACAGACTGTGTCTCTTTATGTTTGATCTTCATACTCATTTGCCTGTACTGACTGGGTTTGGGAACTGCTGGACACTGCCATTCAGTAGATGAAACTCTGCAGGCTTTGATACCATTAACATACCAGACACTTTACTCCTGAAACATTTGTCCAGCTAAAAGAACTTTTGCAAAAGGGTTAAAAATCTCCAAACAATTAAAAAAACCCACAGTTACTTTGTATATATCTCATGAGCGAGTATAAGGCAGTCTTGGGAGAGTGGAGAGACATCTTGTTTCAGTCCTTACTCACAAGTTCCTTTTGTGCTAGTACTGGCAGAGCGCAGCCTCCACTGTGACTATCCCAGATACCACATGGATCATGTTCTTTCATTTAAAGAAGAAATAATACTTTTCTTCCTGAAGGAGGGAGAGAATGTCTGGGAAGCTGGATTTTTCTGGGTAATTCAGAACTGATGCTGAGATTTCCATACATGAAGCTTAAGTGCTGTGCTCTCAGAGACATGTGAAATCAGGCCATTTATTTTGGGTGTCTGCCACTGCCTTTGATTTCAGCGCATCTTATGGTGTCCTTGTTCCAGCCTGGAGACATTTGCCAGCTCCCTTGGCGTCCTCTGTAGGACCAGCCCTCCTGACCTTAGCACTACCCCTGCCAGAGTTTCATCCAAAGGGACTGAGTTTGTTGCCACATGTGTTTTGCAGGCTCCAGGGCGTGCACTCTATCTCCTGTGGGTGAACATCCTGGGGCCCTGGTTTACAGCAGACTCTTCGGCTGCCAGTCTGGAGCCAAATGAGAAGAAACAGCGCCGACAAGAACGCCGTCAAATGAAACGCTTCTAGCCCTGGCTGGAGGGATGGATTAATGCTGTCTCTCATCTCCATGCTGTTACTTCATCATGGATGCAACTGAAACCAATCAGAAACCATCACAGTATCTATGTTGCCCTTTGTCATGGCTGCCATTTCACTGTAAAGGCTTCAAGAGACTTCCCTTGGTTGGTTCTTAGTGCCAGTTGAGGCCTTGCTCCTTGAGATGACAAGGGTGGGTTATGCTGGGATGTGTGTAAATACTTTTTTAAAGCAGTGCTGTATTGCATTCAGGGTTGGGGACTGCAATGTTGGAGGAAATACTATATTAAAGAGCAATCTAATTGACTTTGCTGGTGGTGTGCTCGTACAGGTGGGCTTGCAGAGGGGAGCTGTTATAAATACTAATATATCCCTGGAGGGCTAGCCCAGATGAAAGTGAAACCCCCCCAGAGAACTGATCTTGTCTCTTCCATAGCTCACTATGCCACAGCGTATGAAGCAGCTGGAGGGCCTGAACTACTCACAGCCAAACTTGGAGCTTTCAGGATTGAGACTGGTCTCTTTGGAGGCACAGATTGGCCTATGTGACTTTTGGGTGAGCTCAATGGGATAAAAGGCTCCAGCTAAAAGAGGCTAAAGCCAAATCTAGGTTTTATTTGAAAAAGAGCTCTCCCAGGGATGGTGTAGCTGGGGTGCAGAGACTGTGGCAGAGATCACATGTGGTAGAGACCAGGAACAGCTCAGGGGAGCTAGGCAGGGAAAAAGTTTTGAAACACACCTTCATTGTGTGTTGGGTTGGGGCAGGCTAGCAGTACAGTCAGACACAGAGGTAAGCTTGCTCAGAGATCAGCTGAGCTCTGGAGGTATCCCAGAAGTTGAGGCATCCTGGATTGCTACAGTGGTACCAGGTTTTGAACTATGCTCTGTGAATGTATCTAGTCCTTTCTGGATCCTTCCAGCCTCTGCAGCAACCTATGGCCGCGAGAGCTGTATTTAATGATGTGCTGTGTGAAGTAATGCTTTTTACTGGCTGAATGTTTGAGAAACAGTTAATGGTCATGTACCCTCCTTGCAGGCTCAGGTGGTGATTTTGCTCCTGAGACATCTCAGGAGCAGGGTATCTGAGCTGAAATAGGCCTCTGTGCTGCAGCCACTTCCTCTTGCAAATGACTGACCACCTGTTTTTTTTATTAATGTTAGCTCTGCTTAATACCTTGCTTTGCATGCTCCAGCAACCCTTTCCCACCCCTGACCCATAGGCTTGGAGACATTCAGCCTTGCCTAAGCAGAGATGCATGGTCACAATGTTAATAGTGGTACCAGTCTAGCCATCTGCAACCAATGCTCACCGTAATCTAAACCCAACATGTAGCGTCCATTACATAGTTTTATTACATTTTTTTCCCCTAACATCAAAGCCCAATTCCCACTTTCCGTCCTCCTCTGCCTCAGTGCCAGACAGAGCAGCTATAGGGGGCAGAAGGGGAGGGGCAGAGTGACAGTTATTTGAGGTGCTGAACAGTCTGCAAGGACAGGGCAAATATCTGGTGGGGGGGGGGCAGGAAGGAGAGCAGAGATCTTTTTTTGGTGGGTTAGAGTCTCATTGCTGGAGGAAGGCATGAGGGGAGTGGTGAGTGAGCGGGAAGCTTGTGAGTAGAGCTGAGCCATGGCTACAGGCTAGCCCTTGGTCCCAGGCCACCAGCCTGTTTGCTGGCCCTGAATACAGCAGAGCCTCTCCTGACAACACCCATGGCACCCTGAGGTCCCCCATGCTCTCCCCAGTGTGATCGACCCTGCACAGTCCCCTATGCCTACTCTGGGCTCACCTGCTTTGCCCTCGTCCCTCTGAACCATCTTATATGCCTGCTCCTGAAAAAGCCGGCAGAGAGTACAGCTGCCCTTGACACGCACATGGAGCTGGGGAGGCAGGGGGAGCATCAACAACAACCACGCCAGACTTCTTGGCCAAGCTATCCTACACAGTGGTACATGCACTTTGCCCCACCTCCCCCCACAGCCCTCCTGGGTAGAGTGGACGGAGGCCTAAGCTGTGCCATTTCCTCCAGGCGAGGATTGGCTCAACAACCCCAATAAATATCAAATAAATAGAGCCCAGGGCAGCCAGGCATCAGGGGAGCTGCGCTCAGGCACATGCGCAGTGGCTGAAAGGACCAGTGGGGTCCCAAGACTGCGAGCCAGAATCTGCTCAGTCAGGTAGCAGCTGCTCCAGCTCCTTCTCGTTCAGCCTGTTGGTGGTGATGATGTGGTCGAGCTGCTTCATGTACTGCTCCAGGTCCTGCATGAAATGGGGAATGCGGGTCTTCTCCAGGACCCCAAATTTCTTCAAGCGATTCACATCTTCATAGGACACCTAGTGGGAAGCAGGAAGATGCATCAGGTCCAAACTCCCAACTCCCCAGACCTGGTAAGCTGCCAAGGGGGTGTCTCATACCCACTACTCCCTCCATCACGTTCCCCCCCCCCCAACCCCATACTTGGCCTGCTCAGCCCAGTTACCTATCCTTGCCTTCCAACTCCGTAGAAATATTCCTTCTGGCTAGGATGGGTTGTGGGGGGGGGGGGGGGTTGTCATTGGGGATTTGCGGGGACAGATTTGTGTTTTCCATCACATCAAGTTCTTTCTGTCCTTCCTCGCTTAAAGCTGAACTCAATCATTCCTTGTTATGTGGAGACCTGTAAGTGCAAAGAGCTTAACATGTTCCAGACAAAGCAACTGCTTAATCTCCATTTCAGAGAGGCGAAAGAAGCAGGACATGAAATGGTCATAAAAGATTGCAGCACCTATTAGGAAGGGGAGATGTAGGTAGCCTATTAGTATGACCACAGTGGTAGTCAAGGCTGAGGACAAATTTTGAAAGAAAAAATTATAAAGTTGTGGGGGAAAAAAATGTCCATTAAGGCCAAGATGCTTGTAGAGGATGTACTGGGCTGAACCAGGACTTGTCTTTGAGAAAACATACGAGCAAAGGTGCTGCGGTAGGTCCCTGTGGCTGAGCTTTGGGAAAGCATACAATGGGCCAGCAGGTGGGGACTTAGTTACAGCTAAAATGGGGGAGATGGAGATGTCTGATGCCTGAGTTCTGCAGGAAACCTCAGCTGTGAAGGGAAGGCTCTTGCATGGAGGGTAGAAAAGCTGCAAGAGGTCAGCTTCACCACCCTATAGCAAGAAGAGTTGTGCACCAGTGGCTGAGCTGCCACTTCTGTGGCGAGCACGTGTAGGCTGGCAAACAGACTTATGGCCAGGACCATGCAAGGAGGGAGGGTGTGGGACAGCCTCTTGGCTAGAGGGCACAGAAACACCCTCGGGAGCTGGAGCCTGCTTAGGTGAGCACTGGGACACTAAAATACAGGCCGGAGAGCCCAGACTGCTTCTTTAGCCTAAGGTAGAAATGCAATCGAATGAGTTTGCACAATTATGGCAAGCCTGTGGAATAGGTCATCTAGAAACCAGGCCACCCAGGATTTGTTCCTGTTCCCCAGAATGGGTGCCATCATCTTAGAGGAAAGGTAAAGCCAGAAGGGCTTTGTGAAGAGCCTGCAGAAATAACTGCCCTTGGAAGGTGGAGGAAGTGCCTCACATCACATGAGCAAGGGCCCAGCAAGCAACACTTCAGCTCCGACCTGAATACAGTTTTCAACTCCAAACCAACAGATGCTTCCAGAGTTGCCAACATTGCTGCTAACAATGATTTAATAATAAGTTCCTTGCTTCCTTGGCCATTCCCTGAGTGCTAGAGGCTCAGACGAGACTTGAGATGAGGGCAGTCAACCCCTGGTTCTGGTGGAGAGGACAGCCAGGTCCGGCCTGTTCTGGCAATGGCTCTGTTCCTGCTGGAGCAACTGCAAAAATTCCCAAGAAAGGTATAATAAACTCCTAGAGATGCTGAAGAAAGTTCCCAGTGACCTAGGGGGACATGTCTCACTCTCTGAGCTTATTTCACCTGTGAGATGTTGGGTTCCTCTCCAGGTTATGTTTTGGGAGCTAAGTTATGTGACTAACGGGCAGCGAGACCTTCCAAAATCCACTATGTGTCCTTACTGATACTGCACATGAGCCTGTGTGGGAAAAGTCACGTTCGGCCTCCTACAAACTACAAGCCCAGCCACCTAAAATGGCTCACAGCCCAGTGTGGCCTCTTGGGCCTGGAAACATCCCCTCTCTCCCACTGTGGTGCCAGACCTTGGCTCCAGCAGTCATCCCAGCCCATTACCTTTCCAAGCGCAGCCAGCAATGGAAAGTCGATTGTCTGACGATGTCGCAGGATCCGGAGAATCCCATCCAGGTAGACCTGATCCTTACTGAAACAACCTGGGAGAGAGGGAAATAAAGGATCACAATCCCTTACATAGGCCAGATGCCCCACTGTCTGCAAACAATGCGCACACCCTTCTTTCATACAAAGTTTTGTAAGTCACCCATAACTCAACTGAGAATGCTGAACCTGAGTGAAACAAGTGTGCCAGGGCCCACGTGTTGTTGGGTACCATGACCAATGTTTGCCAGGGCATTTAGCATGGAAAACAGATATCAGGCAGGGAAAAGAGAGGATGAAACTACTCTGGGGAACTGAACTGAAGAGGAGTACGTGGGATTGCCAGGGAACTAAGTAAGCTGTAGAGGTAGCAGGATATCCACGATGGGAAAATATGATGAAAAAATCCAACAGAGAAAGGAGTCGAAGCTCAGATTGGGCCGGGTGATATCTGAAGGAGGCGATGAATCCGCCTCTCCTCTCTGGGGTATGGAGATTCCCCTAAGACCAGAGTTCTGCTCTTGAGTGTGATGGGACCAGCTGGAAAGAAAAGGCCAAGCAAACTCAGTCTTGCGGTTCAGTGCTGGGGAAAATGGGCAGCTGTGTGCAGTGAATCTCAAGTCCACAAAAGGCCCTGGGTGACAGGTAATGCCCTGCCACAAGGACAGCTTTAGCACTTTTACCATCCTTCTTACTGACATTTTTTTGGAATATTAAACCACTGAAAAAATATAAACATTCTCCCCAAATACTTATCTCATCTCTCCTTTGGCTGCCACCTCCCTGTGAATTTCTGTAAGTCACTCTGCTCAAATGTGTGAGAGTGGAAACACCTAGTGTGGGCTCCTCAGGGCTGCTATGTCTGGCCACATGTGAAACGGAGACAGAGTCATGATGCTACTGGACTGTACATAAAATTTTAAGAGATTGTTGTCATAAAGACATCATTTATGAGATGTAAATCCCTACAAAAGTGGAGCTGTGGATGAGGTAGTGTAGGGGAGGTCCAGTGGTAGAGCAGTGCTGCTTTGTAGGCTGCCTCAGTGGTGAGCCTCCATTTAAAATCCCTTCCCAAATCAATGCTGTCCCTCTGGCAAGCTTTACCTGGCTGAGATGTGTCTGTCTGGCCTCGCTTTGCCCGCACACAGTACTCCCACCGCACCCCAGCATCCTGGACATACTGCTCCAGGTCCTGGAAGAGGGCGGAGAAGGAGAGGCGGCTGGCCTGGTGGATGGTGTAGTAGAGCAGGGCTGCTCGCCACAGGAAGGGCTGCTTTCGGAAGAGGACACTGTGCAGGCTCGCCAGCCCTTCCTCAGTGGGGTTGGCAGGCTTCAGGCTGTACTGCTTGCGGCCCTCAGAGCTGTGCCAGGGTTGGCGGGTGTTGTTCACCCCTCGAATGTAATGGGTGCCTGGGTAGGATAAGAGTGAGAGCCATCAGACAGTCATATGGCCCTCTCCTGGGGCCCTGTGTTGGCACCTATGGGTGCCCGATCCCTGCCTTGCTGCTGTGGCATTTCTGCTCTCTCCCGCACCAGGGCTGCTGGCGGAAGGAGGCATCTCTGCTAGTACAAACCTGGCACCCACCAGACTCATCATGGGGCTGGGGCAGCCCTTTGCTGCTAGGGCTGCACAGCATAGTATGTGCTGGTGCAGGCACATGCATGCCTATCATGCCGGGCACGCATCCGACACTTTCCACCTTGCTTTCACAGAGAGATCCCAGGGCCCAGCTAGCCTCAGCCCCTTCCAGAGCTTGCCTGTGGTGTCACAGCCTGGGAAGACACCTCTGGAACTCCTTGCTACAAGACATTATGGGTATGAACAGTCTGCAGGGACTCAGAAGGATAGTGGACAAATGCATGGCAGGGAGATCCATGGGATCACTAAATACACTGAAACCACATCAAGCTCAGGAAGCCCTTGAACAGAAAATAGCTAGGGTCTGATAGAAGATTTAGGGAAGTAACATCTCTGCTTGCCCTGTGCTCCCTACTGCTGTGCAGCCCCTCTGTGGCCCAGCTGTGGCCCCTGCAGCCCTGAGCCTGGCTGCACTCTGCTCCTGGTCCTCCCTAGCAGCAGAGCTGTGTGTGAGACCTTAGGCCATTATGCATGTGGCTATCAGAAGATGCTCACAGCATCCACAGTGGAGGGGCCTCTGTGGCCCTTCTTTGCCCCCTAGGCCCCAGGGTGCCAGGCAGCACATCCATTACTGTAGCTGGCCCCCATTGCCATCCCTGCCCCACTGACCTATCTCATGGCGCAGCATGCCCTCCAGCCAGTACTGCCGGGCTCCAGACAGGTTGATTGCCAGTGTCGGCCGGTTGTCCTCCACCATCATCACAGCCTGGGACAGGAGGTCGTCGGTAAGCTGCACCACCACCTAAGGAGGAGGGAGAAGGAGATAAGTAGCGTCAGGACCCTGGCTGGGAGGAGACGTTTGGCAGGACCATTCCAAGCAGAGGCCAAGATTGCTGCAGACAATCGGAAAAGCCCATCACCACCACAGACAGCACTGTGCTACACAGCTAAGGAGCTGCTGCATTGTCTCTAACAACTTGCATTACTGTTACCTAAAACACTGTGTGAGGAACATATGACTCATTAATGTTAAACCAGGTGAGGGCAGGAGGCAGCTAGCCAGAGTGTCAGTCTGTGCTGAGCCTTTCAGCAGGACCAAGCATTCGCTCCCTGCCATCCTTCTTTTTGGCCAGGCAGACTGGCTTAGCAGTCCTCCTTGACATGCATTCAAGAGCCATTAGAAAATGGGCTATTCTTTAGAAGGTTGATATACCTAAAGAAACCATGCAGTGTCCCCGTTCCAAAAGGAAGTATGCCAAAACCATAGACACCAGGAGACCCCCCTCTGGACTAGGCGAGAAAACAGTCGTCCTAACACACATTGATAATTTTCCTATACCCTGGGAAAGTCACGGGAGCTGCTCTTGGCACCTCTGACATCAGTTGTGGTTGGCGCATGACTGCTGCAAAGGCAAGTCTCATCATAGAAGAACGAGAAGGAAAAAGGGCTGTGCAAACAGCAAAAGATGGGAGTCACGACACTTCCTCCAGCCTGCTCCAACGCTAGCTGCAGGTCTGCTTGCTGGCAGAGACAAGAAGCATGGCCAAAGGTAGCCATGATTCCTGAACAGGCACTGCAGGGAAGTCAGCTGCTCAGGATCCATGTTCCAGTTACTACCTATCTAAGGAGATGCTTCTAGTGGTGCCCAGCAAGCATAGATACCAGGCAGGAGAGAGCAAATCCCTACTGCAGGGCAACCTAGCCATGGTCCCTGATTTCAGACTGGGTCCTGGTACTCCTGGACAGCCCAGCATCAGGATCCCTCTGGCTATAGGAAGCTCCCAGCTCACTGCTGGGCCTGACCACAGCTCAGATGGCTGTAGGAGGAACAGTTTGAGAATAAGGGAGTTGTTTCAAGAAATTTTATCACTGTTTGGTGTTATATAGAGGAAAGTGATCCTCCTGCCTCATCACTTTGTGCATTCCCATCCCCTTCAGCCCTGATCACCCTGCCTCCCTGCCACAGTGAGTAAGGGGACCTCCCCTTTACCAAAGCTCCAGGTTCCTCAAACTCAGTTGTAAGTCGCCCTTGGGCAACTCTCTCAGGAGACTGTGTGTGAATGGGCTTCATCTTCCAGGCTGTGTTTCTAGGAAGCGACAGCCTGTGAGATTGAGGACTACATGCAACTTTCTGTCTTTCCATCAGGTTGCATCATCAAATGAGTAGCCCACTGCACCAGTTCCTCCCTTGCCCTTACTGGAGACCACAGCAATACTCACATCCAGGCAGGTATGCAGCCACCTTCTATGCAGCCACCTTCTTTTCCACATGGCTCTATAGGATTTTGAGGCCGCGCACAGTGGGAAGCACACCATGAACATAAGAGACTCACTCAAGTAGCTGCAGTGGGTCATGTGCAGCAAGTTCCTTGAGCACTTTCCTTGCTCCCTTGAAGACACTGCCATTTGGTGCCAGCATTCGTGTTTTTCAGTGCACAACTAGTGTCTGCACTCCAGACAGTCCCTGGTCCTTAGGCCCTTGATGTTTGACCTACAGCTTTTATAAGGAGCACTAGACATGACACACTGACAGCTTGTGGATCTCCACAGTTAGGACACCAGTTACCATACAATGCTCAGCCAGCAACAAAGCTGTTTTCTACAACAGCTTTGGAAATGCCTGTCTATCCCCTGACAGCAAAATCATACTCAATTTGGATAGTCCATCTCAGTGCCAAGACACCACTGGCACAGCCCTCAGGGCTAACTCCAACTGTTTGCATTTTACCTTCACGTCCCCAATGGCAGCCACAGAAACCCTTCCTACCCTGGCTACTCAGGGCATTTTACTTTTTGTGAAAATCTGTCCAAGATGAAACAAGTTACAAACCCCCAAATCTCTCTGTTCCTACTCCTGTTAGCCTGGGACAGCTGTAAAATCCACCTTCAGTGATGACTGGATCTGAAAGGTTTCTACGTTCCCAGTCCTAAACTGCTCAGTCCCACTCCTGTACCCCTCAACAGCCTAGTCCTTCATTGGGCAGTGCTGCAAATTTTTAGTCACTAAACTGACCCACCTGAAAAAAAGGAACGTGCATTTGGAGGACCATTCTTAAGTTGGTTTAGTGATGTGAGCAAAAAGCTGGGCCGGTCCCTCTGTAAGCATATGGTAAACCACAGATTGGGAGTGGAACAAGCACTGAGACTTTCATGCTTTTGCACTGAAAAAAAACACATTGCGAAACTGCCCCGAAATTCCCCAGAAATACTGCCTTCATGAGCCACACTGTGGGCACTCTGTTCTTGTGTGCAAAGGCAGTGCACACTTGCCTCTTCATGGAGGCACTGAGCACATGGCTGAGACAAACCAGGACTTTGCTTGTAACTAATCTACAGCACTGTGGAGCCTAAACATGGGAAACCTCTCTCCTTTAATTCCTGTGCTCCTTCTGCCAGTGGAAAGCAGTCTGACCCACAGGCAGGTTGGTACAGAGAAGGGAAGAGCTCAAGGGATGGAGATTTAAGGAACAGCTGTCATACAAATAAATCAGGGAATAAACCCACAGAAGAAGCTGGGAGGGAACCTACACAAAAAACAAGGTGGTCATGTCAAGACAGCATCACACCGCACACAGAAGAGAGTAGATTACATTTGCACAAACAGCATTAGCATTCTCTTTTGCAACACTCCCACTTCTCCAGTGGGATTTATCCAGTGTGATGATATGTCAAACAAAGTAAAAAGAGCAGCAACTTCTCCAATTACCCCATTTTATCCACTCCTTTTCTGAAGGTCTGCACACAATCCTACTTGGCCCTGCACAGCTCTGTGTCAGGGAATTTCTTGTTTCTCACATTGCTTTAACTGTTTTCTTTGTTATGGGACAAAACTGTAAGGTCCTCATAGCAAATATCCCATGAAGGAACCAAGCCTCTGGCTCCATTTTCATGTCTCCAATCTCTCATTCATACTTTCCCTTTCAGGCTTCAAGACACAAGCAACAAGGACTGATCCATGCCAACAGATACTAGCAGCAAGAACTGAGACATACCAGCCACATGTATTGGAGCCAGCCTTTCTACCTGTGATTTGCTGTCTGTGATTTACAGCAGGGATACGCACTTTGTTCTCAGGACCAGTTAACCTCTTTATACAGAAAGAAACCACTATTTGGGGAAATCTGTTCATTGTTCACCATAGAGCCAAAATACCTACTGCTACTTAAATTATTTCCTGCAGTGCTCATCCACAGATACTGTCATGAACCCCACACCTCCTCAGCCTGGGCACCTCAAACCAAACCTGTTCAACTGAGTATGTAGGAGGAGTTTTCATTACAACAACAACGTTCTTCCAAAGCACAGGGAGCAGGCTGTTTGAAAAAAAAAAAAACAAACCAGACACAAATGTGCTGTCAACAAACAGTAATTTATTGACAATGCAACTTCAAATCTGCAGTGACTTGAAAGGCACAGCAATGCATGAGGAAATGAAGTCCAATAGATCTGACAAGCCAGACCAACAGCAAAGTACCTGTGTCCCATACTGCATCCCCAGAGGTAGACACTGCCTTGGGTGTCATATGCAAGTTTTGGCCAGCAGCACAAATGCTTGGGACATTTGGATATTTAGTGTTTTCATCTTCAAATCCTTCCAGTCATGGATATCAACTCCACAGACATCTATTTTGTGGCTGACACTTTTAAGGCTGAAAAGTAGAAATGTGACAACGTTGTACTCTTGAGCAAGATTTGCCCTTCAATATCCCTAAGGTGGTTGTGGTGAATCCACCAAGACCCAAACACCAGGGTGCTACCAACAACTTGTAAACACCTACCACAGCATCTATGTTGTACTCTGCAGCAAAACAGGACCATGCTTCACACTTATGGAAATTGTCATTCCTGCAGAAAGAGCTGAAATCAGTTCCAAGTTTTTATGCACACTGAATGAGGGACAGTTCCACAGGATCCTATCAGGCACATCCTGACTGAGACAGGACTTTGCAACAGCAGTGCTGCTAATGGTCTCAGAGAGGATATGCTCTGGCAGTAATGGTATTCTGGCTAACTTGTCATGTTTTGTTATCAAACTGTTAGCATAACACAAATTGATGTACACATTCATTCTACTACACTACAATTCTTACTTGTCTTGGAAAAAAAAGGAGCAGAGAGAGAATTGGTTTGTTTTAATCCAGATTTATTATTGTGTATAACTGTTCACTAAAGTCCGAAGTGCAACATAACAGAGCAGAACCTACTCCTGGGCAAATCAACAGCATAAAGACTATGCTGCAATTGTTTAACTCAAATAGAAAAAAGACTTGACAATTTATTTCCAATCTGTGTGCATCATTCAGCTTTATTTCTGTTCCACCAGCAACTCAAAATAAATGTTGCACTTTGCCTGCCTGCCCTCTCCCACATGCAATCAGCACACACAGATCACATCACAGGACTCTGCTTTGGCACAAGTCCTGACTTGGGACCCTAGTGAGGTTGGTCCTGCAGAAGTTAGGGCACACAGACATGGAGCTACTGGAGACAATCCCGTGTAGGGCTATGAAGATTATCAGAGGGCTGGAGCATCTGTCCTCTGAGGAACATCTGCGAGAGCTGGGCCTCTGTAGCCTGGGGAAGAGAAGCCTGAGGGGGGATCTTATCAATGTGTGCAAGTACCTGAAGGGAGGGTGTCAAGGGGACGGGGCCAAACTCTTTTCAGTTGTCCTGTGTGACAGGACAAGAAGCAATGGGCAAAAACTGAACCACGGAGAGATGGTGGAGTCTTCTTCTCTGTAGACATTCAAAACTCGCCCGGGTGCAACCCTGTCTAACAGGCTCTAGGTGACCCTGCTTGAGCAGGGGGGTTGGACTAGATGATCTCCAGAGGTCCCTTCCAACCTTACCGATCCTATGGTTGAAGACTGGGACAGCTTCCTCCCACAAAACATCCTCTCCATCCCCCACCACTGACACTTAAATAACTGTAAAACACCTCCTCAAGCGAGAGGTTTCAGCTTCCACTCCTCTGTAAGCAGCCTGGATCAGCACAAATCAGCATAAGCAGCAAGAGAGACAAAGCCTTTTCTCCTGCTTCTCCACCCTACCTGTGTGAATATTTACGCAGCAGCACAACAAAATGAAGCAGGGAACTGATCCAAACTAAACTGGCTTTATTCTCCAGGTTAGTTTTCAGCAAGATCATCACATGGCTACATGAGCTCCCATGCTGGCACTGGCTCTTGTGGGGAAGAAGGAAGTACATTAAGACTTTTGGCAGCTAGCTTCTTCTTATAGCCCTATCTGGGGATACAACCAACAAAGTGCCACTGATTCATCATAATCTGAAATTAAGAAGGCACCTAAGAACTGAACACAGCTTTTTTTAAAACAAACAAACAAAAACCAACAACAACAACAACAAAAAACCTTTCAAAGGCTTACCTTCACAATCTTTCATTTTATTTTAACCTTTTATAATCTGTCAGTTCTAAGCAATAGGAGTACAATCTTGTCATCTTACATTACACTCCAAAATACAACTAATATATATTAATATCTATATATATATTAGTTATATTAATATAACTAATAATCCCGGGAAGAGAAGGGGAGACCAAGAATAGAGTTAAAAAAAAAACCCCAAACAGAAACTCACACAGATAAGGAATACATTTCACTGTTACAGCACTTCCCTTGCTCCCTTGAAGATACTGCCATTTGGTGCCAGTGTCTGTGTTCTTCAGTGCACAACTACTGTCTGCACTCCAGACAGTCCCTAGTCCCTCGGCCTTTGATGTTTGACCTACAGCTTTTATAAGGAGCACTAGACATGACACACTGACAGCTTGTGGATCTCCACAGTTAGGACACCAGTTACCACATGATACTCAGCTGGCAGGGAGTGGACATCTTGCTCTCTGGTCACTCTTAATTGCCCTATATAAAAAAACAAGACAGACTGAAATTTAGGATACTAGATCCTGGACAGATACAAGAAAAACTTCTTTCCTAGAATAAATACTCTCATTCTTAGACATGCTTTTCTCCAGCCTTTGTGTATGAATATGCACACACACACATATATTTTATATATATATATATATATATATATATATATATATGTATGTATGTATAAAGGACTCTGCTACTACTGTGCTTTTTTCACTTTCCAGTTGCACATCCTTGACCATATTATGCTGAGTTCTTCAAGATGTGATTCAAAAGTGACATGAATTCAGATGTTCTCACGTCTCCTCTAAGCTCTGTCCTAATGGAAACTGCTGCGTTGGGATCATCCCTGCTCATGACTTCTACGAGGCTGGTGCTCCTGTGGTATTCCCTGAACAGCTCAAGTTTCTCTCATGCATCTTTCAAAAGCTAACCCCAAGAACAACACCCTTCTGCAGGCACTCGTACAAGTGCCAGAGCTATTACATAATCCCAGCAGTTTAACTATTGTGATAAAGTTACACAGATACATTCTCTATGTAAATAGTCCCTGAGGTTTTAATGTCACCCAGCTCTCTTTTCTGCATTAGCTCCTTAATTCAGCACTGAAGGAAACTATCCAGGCTTTGTTATAAATTAAAAATCTATCCACCACCTGCCTGCTTCCTTTTCCTCTGCAGTATGGGGAATGCTGTGTTTTATAAACTACACTGCATCTTCACTGCTGTTACCTGTGCTAGCTGATCCTTGCATTCTGTTCAGGCACTGCCAGATACTGGCTAAGCTACCAGGTGGTACTGCTGGCTTGCAAAACTGGCTGCCAAGGAATACTAGCCGGTGATGAAGAGAAGTTACCCCCAAAAAATCAATGCCAGCACATTTTGGCATGGAAGTAGTATATGGGAGACACATGCTATGCTGAAGAACGTAACTGTTTTCACTCGGAAGGCAGATAGCTCCTTACTCAGAAGTGTTTGCTGAAAATTCACAGTATTTTTCCCCTCCTAACTGAGTTCTTCCTCTCATATCTCACCCAATGGCAAAAAGCATATCTCACAGCCCAGCTGTAACTTAGATCTCTCCAGAAAGCAAAGGTTTCTAAAACTGCATTCATTTGGATGCAGCTTTACCAGCAAGGAGAATTAGTTCTGGATGATAGGATTATGCACACTACAGTTTGTGAAACTGTCTATGCTCTCAAACTGACACCTTCTCCTGGCCCAGCTACATCAGCTGAGGAGGTAACTGCTTCCCATTATAAGGTTCTGCACTCGCTAGATTGTGGGGGGAAATCCCCCCATATGTGCCAGGCAAGGTAAAACCACTGCAGATATACTACTAAGGCTTAGTTTGCCTATAACAAGCTAGAGAAGCCTCCCATAAACTATTCTGCTAGCAAGGGTGTGGGTCAGTTCAGCCTTTGACAACCAAGCCACATCTACTACTTCACGTCTTAGACTTCCTCTTGTGGACACAGCTCGCCTTAATCTGCTGTAATGCAGATGCTAGTTATGAGGACAGAGGATCCTTCCTCTTGAGATACCCACAGAGGTACAGAGATACTTCCCTTTTCTTTATCAGTAAGGAAGATTCGCAGTAAAGTACCCTGGCTTTAAAAGATGGATAGTTGCCCTTGGCCTTTTTTTTTTCTTTCATTCTTAATTTATGCTACAGCACAAGTCAATCATCACCAGGTTTGGCATTCCCATCAGTTCAATATCTGAGGGCCCTGGGGAAGTTACTTCATCTGTAAGCATAAGATAGCCATCGTGCCCAGATGGCATAGGACTCCAGCATTAAAAGCCACTGGATCAATGATGGTGTACACAAGGCAACAGTCCAATGTAAGACAGTATGAGCCTTAGCTAAAAAGCACCAAAGGAATCCAGCCAAACAGCAATGGTGTCAGAGACCGAGGCAAACATCATCTGTCAGTCTTCGATATCATGCCTGATAAACAGGAAGCAGACAGAACAGTTCCAAGCCAACTGTTTTCCTTCCTTCTTCATATCAGACTGCTATTTATGAACAAAGAGAAGCAGAGCAAACAGCTGGAAAATAAGAGGCAGCTGAGAATGTGATGTTCAACTGAAAACAGGTCTTGCTGTCAAACAGCAGAAGCACCTTTTAGGCAAGCCAGCAAGAGCTAAAATGAAGGATGAAGCCCTCCTTGGAACACTGTGCTTTGAGAAAGATCCAAGAACACAGAAGAATGCTATTTGCAGGGACATGCTGGGACACTGCTCAAGGCTGAATTCAGAGGGAAGGGGCCAGTTTAAGTGGTAACTGCTCTGTTTTTCCAGGAATTAAGGAAAACCTCAAGCAAGGACATCTCAGAGTCTTTAGAGGAAGAATTCAAGTCACAAGCAACACTTATTTTTCTCTCCCATGGTGAAGAAAAGGTTAGGACACAGAGATGGTAACATGGAACTCAATCGTATGAAATGGAAAGAAACTATTTTTTCTGGTACAAGACCCAGATGACATCAAATGAAGTGATGAGGAAGGAGGTTCACAACAAACAAGCATAAGTAAACTGTGGAATTTGCTGCAAGAGGTTTACAAGTGTTCAGAATTAGACAGACACATTAACAGAAGAAATATTTATCAAGGGTTTCTGCACACAAACACTGCTAAGGATTCAGGAAGATCTGGACTGCAGTGGCTGAAGGCTAAGAGAGTATGTCACGGAAAAATTACTACCCACTTTGTCTGTTCCTTTTTTCCCTGAGGATCAACTATTGCTACAGACAGACGAACACTAGGACAGACAGAGACGGAACTGAGCAGGTACCACTACTGTGTTCTTATCATTTTTACTGGGGCTGCAAAGCATCACTTCCTGTCCAACTAAAGCCTGAGTGAAGGCATTAAGGCAGAATAAACAGGGAAAAAAAGTTAGTCTTATAGGTGGTGAAAAGAAAAAAAAAGAAAAAGCAGAAAGAGTCCCATGTTTCTGTTCTCCTCTAAATGAATGCCACATGCTCTCCATGTTCCCATTCTCCTCTATATGCCACACAACATCAAGGGGAAAAGGCACGAAGGTCTCCAGAGAAGCAGGAGGAAGAAAGAAAACAAGAGTTGGGCAAAGGTATAAAAAAAGACAAGGGAAAGAGACAGACACATTTGAGTACTGGGAAACAAGATTAATTGCCAGTCAGAGAGAATGAGAACCGCAGGCAGAGCTGCATTACCTAGTCCTCATGTGAGAACTGGCAACACTGTCTCATGGAAGCACACAAGGTGGCTGAGGCATTCCACAATTAGAAGACAACAGGCAAAATTCACAGTGTAGTTATTTCTCCTTTCCTTTTTTGGAATGCCTAATAACTTTTTTGAGGCATTGGCTTGTGATCCTTTAAATTTGTGTGTCTGTTTGACAATGATTTGACAGTATTGTTTTGTCCTATTAAATAGAGGGTCCAAGAACTGCTCTGTGTGAACCAAACTAGCTGGGTGCAAGTGAGGTCTGAGCCAGATAGTAATAAAAAAAAAATCTTTCTGAAAAGAATTGTGTGAAAGTCTGTCCAGGAATCAGAAGGGAATCTGTAAAGCTTCATAGAAGACTGTAGTCTGCGTATTCACATCACGGTGCCTGTAGCACTACGCTGGATTCTGCAAACAGAGCACTGAAACCTGAGGCTTCCACCAGATTCATTCAAGGTCAGTCCAATTCCAACCACCATAACTTTAGAGAATGCTTGGCTCAGCCTCTGGCATCTTAGATACAGAAACATAGGTCCTCCACACAGCCCAAATTTGAAGTAGAATAACATATTGCAGAATCAGAGCGAGAAGAAAATACATTTTCTAAGACTGCCTACTGCTGTCTGAGTAATCAAGTTAGCTATGCACAGTAAATGCATCATAGAGCCTATACATTTGAAGGGCAGTATCAGTTGCCTTAAGAATTACAGGACTCTCCAGTTTTGTCCTGCCACAGATGAACAGAGGCAGTGAATAGGTAGTGTTAAAATACGGAGCTCAGCCAAAGTTAAGTCTTACTTCTGGAACAGCTACTCCAGTTCTCCAGATTTGTCATTTCTCTCATTTTTAAAACAATTCACAGCTAAGGCTGTGAACTCAAGGCATGACATCAGACCAACCAGCCCATCATTTTGATCCATGAAGCTGTCTGCTCAGTTTGTGAATGCATCCACAAGGAAAGAGCTTGTCCCCAGAAAAATGAGTGAAGAAGCACGAGTGCTAATGGGGCTAAAGCCACAGCACTGGGGCAAAAACTCCTCTCTTTTCTCAGCTTCAGCAACACTGACAGCAGCAGACTCATCTGCTTAGTATCTTGCACACCAAGCACTTGAAAGCTGTTATGTACAGAGGCAGGGCCAGCAATGCCAACAGGATCTGAACAGTTCTAGCGAGCACTGTGTAAACTGATGATGTATCACAACTCCATGGATTACTATACAATACTTACCAATATGGGTAGGGATTTCTTTGCTGCAAACTGGGGGCAGCTGGGAGATCCACGAATATTGCAAGCAGGCATCTGAGCTCTGGCAACATCACCTCAGTCCTGAGCCAGAACAGAACCAGAATAGGTTCAGTATCTACAGTTTGAACCACACCAAAGAAACTTTTGAATACTCAAGAGTTAATTATAGTGCAAATACTTACCTGTGAGCATGCTCCCTGGGGTGCTTGAAACTGGTATCCTGCCTTCACAGATCAGTACCATCCCTCCACACCTCAAGTGTCAGGGATGAGTGTAGGGGGATAAAGGGAGTCATCTGCCTTTGCACTGACCTGGCAAACAATGCCATTGGCTCTGCAGGCAGTTCAGGCACTGAAGCTAGGTTTGGCTCCTACTCTACCAATACCCAAGGAACAGTCTTTTTTGTAGCTACAGCCTGACAGTTTTGCAAAAACTAATCTAGATGCCACACAAATACTTGTGCTGGGATTTTATTTGGATCAGGTGGCTCTATTTCAGTGTACCCAAACGTGTTAGTTGCTTGGCAACTATCTTCAAAGAGAAGAAGCACAAATTTCAACTTAGCACTTCCTGCTGATTGTTTCTGAACACAGTTGCAAAGTAAAGAATCCCCCTGTGACAGATGGAAAGGGAGCCAGGCCAGGCAGAGAAAGCAGCAATGTCTGTGCACCCTAAATTCCCTCACAAATATTTAAGCTGCACTAGTGACAAGCTTTTGACCACGTTTTTTTCAGCTGCAGGCTACAGCCAACAGCCTGGGCTGCATTCCCAGCTCACTAAGCTTATGCTGAATAAGCAATACCATGCAGATTCTAGAATATTCCCAGGACCTAAGGAGTCTCTGCAACACAACTCAAAGAGCCCTGGGAACTGTTCTAAGCTACAGCAGTCTTCCCAGGCCTTACTACAAAGTCACAACCCAGGGCAGCCCCAGTGGCACACAGCACAGGTTTGATGGGAAAGCCAGGGCAGTGCTGTAAGACTTGTGCCAGGAAAATCAATACTGATCCCTTGTAAGTTACAGTGCTTTCACATCCTGCCAGAGCAGCACTTAGAGCCAGCAAAGGTGACAAGGCACTAAAACTGTATGGTGTTTTCAGTTGGTCTCATACCCAACACAATCCCAAACAAATGGCTAACCTGTGCCCCATGTGCTAGAGCTTCTTTTTCTTTCTTTCTTTCTTTTTTTAAGCGATCCATCATGATCAGTATGAAACACAGAAGCGGCAACAGAAAAGCAAACAGCATTACAGAACAGACAGGAAAGCTAAGTATAGTAGGTAAAATGCAGGAGTTACAGATATAGGCAAATGGGAGGGAAGGTAGATAGATTTCTCTATGAAAAATGCCCTGTTCCTAGACAAGGCATTATATTATAAATAAGGTAGAAATGGCAGAATATAATGCAAGTTTCTATCCTGTACTGAGATTAGAGTTTAATGATATTCCTATGTTATGGACATTTCCCTCTTCCCTTCCCCACAGAACTTCCAACAAAACTTGTAATGGGTGGTAATCTACAAACCAATGCTCAAAAGGTTTTAAAAGCATTTATCAAATGTTACGAAAAAAACAGAGCCATATTTTGCACTCATACGTGTAACATAATTAAACACTTAGTTCCCTTGAACAAAGGGAAAATTCCACACGGCTGGAAGAGAGCTAGTTGTACACTAATATGTAAGAAAACATGACTGAGAAATATAGATCAATTTTTTTAAAATCACTGGAAAAGAGCAGAAGAGCAGAAATTAATTGTTTAGTGAAAATAAGGGATAGAACAAATGGTAACTTAGCATCTGTTCACAGATTAAAACTTGTGAAGAAAATGTAATTTTTTTTCTTTTGTAAAAGTACATAGCTGACTGCTAAGCAATCTCTGTGAGGCAATGAAACGTCTGTAGATTTTTAAACGTATAACCTCTTCATGTCTTTTTTAAAAAAGGACGACTATCCTGTATCAATCTAGCACATAGAAATTAGGACCAATTAACTGTCAAACTGGATATTGGGACTGATTCTGGATACTAAAAGGCAGCTAAACTTTTGGAAAAGACTTACAGAAATCATTTCAGCTGAAAATGCTGAGGAGGACAGACATACCAAATTCACATTCTAGGCACATATCTGCAGAAGAATCACAGCAAACCACAGAAAGCTAGACTGCAGTTTCACCTGAACCCTGCAGTTCCTCCTCTGCCCATGTATTACTCTGGGGAACTGCTCATACTTTTGTGGACATGAAAAGTTCTGGGTAGTGCCGAGTGCCAAGAATCTTAACTTCAGGGAAATGCTTGTCCATTAGCCTATTTGAGGAGCACATGAAAATCAGATGCAGGGAAACAGTCTGTCCAAGAGACAATGATGAGGGAGCCCCTTCACCATCTAGCGCTTCTGTTAAATATATATCCTAGGGTGCTACAGCCAACAGTAAAGACAACCCTGCAAGAAAAAGCAAGAGGAGGGCCAGGATTTTTTCTAATCATTTGAATCTGGGACAGAGGAAGTGTTTTGCACACATCCTGCAGGCAGGAAGAAAAAAAGCCTCCTCAATGAAGTGGTGGCACATCCCTCATCCCCATGTACATCCAGCTGCCAGGAAATGTCCTGGAAACACATGTAATATAAACACACCAGCAAACCTTCAAGCTCCTCACCCCGCTTTATAACCACAGTGATCTCTATTGTGTTAAAATACAACAGGCTTCCAAGCAAACAACTATGACAATGGCATCAGAAGTTAAAAAGGACCAGGCAGAGATTAGAGTTAGATGAATGTACAAGGGTACATTTTGTTTTTCATCTTTTTATTGTGACTTGGAGATGGGAGAGAAAGGGTCAGTGCTACTGATAGAGCAGGAACCAGAAGGGAAACGACAAGAAAAGTAGAACAATGTCTTGTTGCCAAGTATTTAAACTCTAAAGATTTCTGGCTTAGCTCCTTGTGATTCCACTGTTACAGAGCAGCAGCAGTTTTTCTTTCTTTGGAACAGAGGGTTATTTGGCTAGGCACAGAAAGCAAGCCGTAGAAAATTCCTTCTGCCTCACTAGACATAGACTTGCCACCTAACAGGCACCATCAGAATGCAGCTCAGTGCACGCAGCAAAGGCAACCACCAGAAACTCCTCCTGCATTAGCACAGAGGCAAGCCAACAGTACTTATCTCTGTTGGGCTAAGGTATGTCAGCACCTTGATTTGGGCTTTTTAGGGCACACAAAAACCATACTAGCTAGAAAGAACAAGAGATCCTGAACTTCCCACCCTCCTCCCACATAGCTGAGTTACTAGTGCCTCACTGCTACGTAATACCATAACCGAGTATTTTTCAGTATTAAAATCTGAGCTTGGTGTTTCAAAGTACCCTAACTTGGTATGTGCCAAAGAACAGCAGGAAATATTTCTCCTCCATCTTTGCGTTTGAACATGTGAATGAACCCAGCTGTCAGAGATTTCTGCAATACCACTGCTAACAAAAATAGCTTATTCTTTCCAACGGTAATTGATGCCTCATGTACACAGCAAAGTACTCCCCACTCCACACGCATGGCCACGTGGACAAGCAGCAGCTCCTGTCTCTCTCAAGCATAAAGGGAGATATGGCTGGACTGAAAAAATGAGAAGAGTTTGGTGGAGAAATAGCACTAACTTCCTAACTCTGGGGCAAGGAATGCAACCAGCCAGGAGCATGCCAGAGGTGAACAGAAGCCCCAGTTCAGAGTCCAAAAGAAAATACCTTGACACCGAGCTTGTATCAGGCAATTGCCAGGCCCCAAAAATTCTCTAGTTGTATCACATTTTTCCAAGCTACATTAAAGTTCTTATACAGTGGTGACTTCTGAGAGCTAGGACAAACTAGGAACCAAAAATGGCCTGAAGATGTAACCTAGAACCAGTATAGAATTTCCAGTAGCAACAAAACAAGACAGACAAAGACAGTTAAAATATTTCTTCTCCAAGTATTTTTTTTCTTTTTTGCAAACAAAAATGCCATCAAATTCGTTTATACCATCCTACACTACAAACTCAGGTCTCAGGTAGCTTTTACTGCTGCCCTGAAACCTGAGTTCCTCAAGTTTCTCTTTTTCATTGAGTATTTTTCTTCTTTGCACCCAAAATACTTCTTAATCAAATTCTTTACTATCAGATTAATATTGTTGAGTTAAAACAATGATTAAAATAAACATTTTCTAAATTTATTTGGCAAATAAAGATTTTATAAATAAAACAAAGGATGACTATTACCTCTCCTGCACAGCCTTCCTTCTGCATGTACTTTCGGATAACAGACCAGATTTGGCATTTGCTCAGCAGTTTTCCTCCAGTGGCAACTTCAAAACTCTCATAGGTCCCATACTTCTCCAGGACAGCATGAATGATCCTAATTGCCTGTCATATATACAAATAAAATATCAGTCAAAACACATTTGCCACTCTCAAGTACATCTTCCGCAGCACCAAAAATCATAATGCAACCCAATTAAGGACTCCTCTGTAAAGAATTCAAAAGCCCGTAGTGTCAAGTGCTTGTGAAGTGAGGTAAGTTTTTATGATTTACAAAAAGATTAAGAGTGAGTCAGCCGGAACATCACCATGACAGATGGGTACCCAGGTCAGACAGATACTTAGCCAACGGAATCCACAGCAAATTCTTTCTGCATTTTACTGTTTCACTTATCCTCACAAGTGTCTATTGTAGGAACCAGGCAAAGCAGAACTGAAACAGCAGTATCATAGCATGCTGCCTCTAAATGTTAAAACCACGGTTTATTTTAATCATTTCTGCTTTCAATTCTTCATTCAAACTTTAGTGTTTGCAAAAAGAGATCTATTTTATCTGCATACTTATTAGTCTAAGACTTTCTTATTGCAACACTGAAGTTCTTTCGGGAACTCACATTACAGAAGACATTTGACAGGGGCACATCTTTTGGCACAAGATGTCCTCTGGCCTGGTATAAAAGCAGTAAGTACAGAAATGGGATAGACACATGACTGATCTTGGAGTTACAGATATATCTTTATTCCTCTCAGCTAGATAAAGCTGACAGAATCAGAAAAAAAAAAAATAGATCATAGCTAAGCTGTGGAGATTCAAAAGATGTAAAAATGTTAAAGAGAAGTTAAAATGACTGTGGTAGTTCAAACTGTTTTTCTTCACAGGCTACAGTGTCTATTTTAGTGAATCTCTGTAGAAACTGCACTTTCAACAAAGTGCTTCCAGTGTTAACACGTGAAAGAGTCAGGACTACACTTGCAATCTTCCACTGTCATAGGAGACAGGCAGGTCCCATAGTAAAGCTTAGCTGTAAAGGGAAAATATTAGTTATGTGATGCTGTTTCCTCTACTTTAGATAGGGTGTCAACATGACCAGTCTACCAAAACTCAGCAGTATTTTAATAAAAACAGTGTGTGTCATTTTATTAGCATTAACATTTACTACAGTAACTTTACAATATCAGCATTTATTAACACATTTTCTCCCCAAGAAGTGAGTTTGCATCCTACTTATTTTCAAATAACAGCTTTCTCTAGCCTATTAATATATAATCCCTATCTGGATGACTGCTATCACTCTTTTGTACATATTCTGGAGTTTTTCAGCAGTTCCCAGAGCATTATATATACAAAGCTGGCTAACTGTCTCTGACAAGATGTCTGCTTACCACCTGCTATTGAGCTTTTCAGCCCTGGTCAATATGCTTCTCCTGAAGTGTGTGTTTTACCTCCTCTTGCTGAGTTAATGGCTTTGCTCTCTGTCCTCCTCTCCTTATCTAGCTTCAGCTGTTTTCCTAGTTCAGCCCCTAACAGGAACTCTACTTACTGCATGAAGGTTGTTCAACACAGGAATGTTATCACCTGGAAAAGATCATGGTGTTAAGAGTACAGCAAACACCACACAAGAAATAGCTTAAGCACAGCTCTAGAACGAAAAAATGAACTCAGCCATGTCGACCTGGGAAAGAGCACAGAGGGACCTGTGGTTAGAAACCAAACCAATACTCTGCTACAAAAAGACAAGTATTCTGGGAGAAGAGTCAGAAATGTCACAGGAGCCTGGCTGCAACACTACAGTCCTGTACAGCTTGGTTGACTGTATTAATAAGCCAGACCCCTTGCTGATATGTTTTCCACTCAATAGAACATGAGTAGGTGGGGGACGGGGCAGCACATAGGAGGACATGCTGTTTCAGCAAGGGATTAAACACACAAGACTATGTAATTATCAACAAACTGGCATTCCCACCATTGCCCACTACACAGTGGCAGCGGTTTCATTAAAATTCTTATTCCAATTATAAATAGGGCCTCTTTCATTAGATTAGCACTACATCATATACTTAACTTCCACTGAACCTCATACCACATATGAACTAGAAGCCAATTTCACAATGTGCATATGACCTTACATCTTAAATCAGACCTAGGACTCGTGTTGTTTGAGCCTTTTCTCATGGGCATCAATATCAGAGGATCAGAAAAAGATGAAAGAAAGTCTCCTGAAATGCAAGTGCAGAATGCTCTTCCTCCACCCTGATCAACAGTAAAGCAACCGGTCAGAGTCCTGCATAACAGGTTCTGTCTTCTCCTTTCTGCTTAAAGACATCCAGGATTATGATATGAATGCTTTACTGCCCACACAAACATCCAAACCATCTAAACATTATCTCTAGTGGCTCCAGCAAAACCCTGCAAAAGGGACACCATGTGTGTTGTGACCACCTTTCGTTACCACAACAGATGTTTCTGATTTTCCTTCCCTAAACAGTCCTCAGTACCATGCTGATTTTATTCTCAAGTAACTTATTCTGTCTTCGCAGAGAAGTTTTTTATGCTTTGCTTCTGTAATTGCATTCCCTTCCTCCGATCTCTCTGGAATATTGCCATGTCCACCCAAGATGGGGAATCACAGCTTGCTACAGTCCAGCCCAGAGCCAGGGAGCACTGACACTCCACACCTTGTATACCATCCCAAAAGCTCATTTGTTCCTAACTATCTTTCTTCAACTTGCAGAAGTTTCTTTAAAGTGTGTCCCCTTTCAGGAGATAAATAATTAACGCCATTTTCGCAAGTGCTCTCTGTTGCTCAGCCTCCTTCCCAAGCCATGAGAAGGGCACTGAGCCCCATTCATGAAGCAGCACTCAAGAAAGCCATAAGGAACTTCCTGATGACTTTGAACAAGAAAAGGACCATTTATTTCTGCCTTCTTTTGCTTAGTCATGATGGAACTTTCTCTCATCCCATAAGGCCTGCAGCACTGAGTTGAGAGAAACTCAATACAGATGGTCTGCAGAAGATCACAAAAAGGCATGTTTCTCCCTGACTTTTAGAGTAAGCCACAAAGAACAAGATTTCTATGACAGACCATTTACTCTTCTGAGAAGTTGATGAACATCACATCAGCCCTTCCTGCCCAGACAGCGCTCTCTTTGGGTCTCCAGAGCATGAACTTATCATCAACTCAGTCCACAAACAAGCTCAATTACACACTCAAAGTGACAACAATTACTCAAGTTACGGGTCAAGCTCCATGTTGATGCTGTTCTCACTCCTGTGTGACAGGCTGGGATGCTGCCAAACAGGCCATGTGATCTGTAGTGTAATGCGCCTTAATGTGGCTAGAAGGAGTCTTCTTACCTAAGTTTCTATTAAAAAAGAAAGAAAAAAAAGACACAAGCAGAATAGCTGCTTCAGCAGAACTGGTCACTAAGTGCAAAATATGAAAGGTAAGCGCAGGGAGCTGATTTTCATTTGTATACTCTTGCCCAAGGTTGTTAGCTTAGCAAAGAACCCTAAATTATCCAAGTTCTATGGCTAACTCAGAGTTTTAAAATAAAAGCATCTTATAGATAATGATTACAGTTCCCAAGAAAAAAACTCTCCCAAAATAAAAGAGATTGGAAGTAGGTTACAGTGTTTGAACAAAGGAATATTGATATTAAGACAGTCAGACCCTCTATTGTTTAAATGACCACTCACCTATATGTGAAGCAGAAATCACAGAATCACAAAGGTTGGAAGAGACCTCTGGAGACCATCTAGTCCAACCTCCCAAAGATTGCCTCGTGCTGGTTCCACTGGGGCTTGAACCCAAGACCTTCAGTGTGTAAAGCAGATGTGATAATCACTACACTATCTTCCCCAAGCCTATCTAGCTTCAAAATATTTTCCTATTCTTCTTCATTTACGTAAGTTAAATATTTCTCCACAATTCCTAGCCATAACTGGTACTTACTGTATTTTTTCCAGAAGGCAGAAAAGCCTCTGTTCTCCCAGGATGCATCATGCACTCATTGGAGAACTTGTAAAGACTGGTAGAAACATTTAATGCTTATGTCTCTTTGCCTACAGAAAGACACTGAATAATCTGGATAATAATTCACGTAGAGATATAGAAAGCAAGAGATGACATAACTTTAGATTTGCAGAGGTATTTCTTTACAGCTCTTACACGTGACCTTACATGTAGTGTTTCAAAGAACAACTTGTTCACTGATCTACTTTTCAGTGTTTGTACATTCACTTATACTAAAATGAAAAAGTTCTTCTTTAAATATTGTAGTTATCTATGATAGTTTCTCATCTTCTTTCTTTGCAGCAACTCATATTGGTCACTTTTGCAGAAAGAATCTCTTGTCAATCCAGGAAGCCCAGCCCTATGAGAGAATTGGTTTTAAGGCACTGTGAGACTCCAAGCTCACAAATATGGACTATTAACAAAGATGTGAGCATCTGAGAGTCTCCACACTACAGATAGCCCATTCTTACACTAGCATATGCCATCCCAAGGTATGTCAAAATGACTCTCTAAAGACTCCATATAACGATCAGTTACATGCCCAGTGCATCCATTTTTGCTCTCTGCAGTACTCAACTGAATAGCATTAGACTTTATTTCAGTTACATGGACGTAGTAAGTTTAAAGACCTCCCAGCGTGGGCCTGTTGGTAGTTGCTTCTTGGAAGCAAGCCTCAGCTGTCAGTCTTCAGTTCCCTTCTCTGCTTCAGTCTGACAGCACCTGGGAGAAAGCTAGGGCTTGTTTTATGTTCAGAGCATCAAAGCAGCACAGTCCCTTTTTGCTTCCTTCCCACTTCCTCGTGCTCAAATGACTAGGTGTTGTTTGTTTACTGCCCACCACACATAATTACTATCTGTGAGAGAGCAAGCCACAAATATTTCAGTAGTAAATGAGGAAAAAGCAAAAAATTTTAAGCAAAAAAACCAGATTGCCTTAAAAGCAGTCTACAGCCAGTTGCTATCATAACCAACCAAAAATATATTAAGGTTATTATGTGTTAAGGTTGCTGCCACACAAGACAACCTTTTGCTCTTCTGGAAAAGAGCCCAGACTTAATTCACCAAGAAACACAGGGTTAAGGACTATAAGTGGGCTCCTTACATATAAAACCAACAACAACAACAAAAAAAACTAATAGCAAAAAATCCCCAACGGACCATCAGTTCCTAACTGCAGTTTGATGCATGTAGCAAGATCCAGCATGAGCAAGAGTCACTACCCCCACATCAGTTATGGGATTTGTACTATTACTGCAGGCAAAGTATGTAATTAAAGATCATCCCTTCCCTAAGAGTTTAGAAATAACAGGGTAAATGTATGAAAGGCAAAAAGCAAGAGATGTCAAGCAATGCAAGATCATACAAGCAGTCCAGCAGCACAAGCCAGGAAGAAAAGTAGGACGAAGTTCTACCTCTATGAAAGATTTCACACAACCTACACAAACCACTTCCTTCTCGGCTAGACCATAAAATGCTCTATCTGTGAACTCTGCATATGCAGCTGCTTCTGCATATTAGGAAACAAAGATCCACAGAACTAGTGTTGTTCTTCCAAGGGGGGGCAGGACAACAGGATCTTCTTAAATCAGGACACTAACACTTTTGCACTTAGTTTTCTTCCTATGCTATTTACTTCACAGAGCTGGAGAAGAGGGAAGAGCATGTAATTCAGGATTCCTAGATTTTTTCTTCAAGGCTAGTGCTTCAACTGACACCAAGCAGGCGAGTCAGGAGGCAGCATCTCCTCAGTGTGCTGAACACTTACAATGGCTTCCACCGCCAGAACAAAGCTGTTATCTCAGCTGGAAACCAATGTGCCAGAGGTTCTGACAGCTCTTTAGAGCAACACATACTCCCTTGCAAGTGAGGTATCAAACTCACGCACCTAAGCTACAGTTAGTGATTCATTGCACCCATCATCCATAGCAGTGCAGAGCTACACGCTGGCACAGGCAACGTTGTATCCCAAAGGAAAGCATCGGACCACTGCCAAATGTTCCGCATCTTCCCTGGTGCGCCGAGGCGAGACCCAGCCGCCCGCCACCGGCAGTTCGCCGGACAGGGCCGCTCGGCGCATGCCCGAGGCCCGCCGCGGCCTCCCCCGGGGCCCTACCTGGGCGACGAAGCGGTCGGAGGCAGCGCGGTACTTGTCCAGCACGGCGTCAGGCAGCGGCTCGGCGTACTCGAACTGCGGATCGTAGGCGAAGCGCGCTCGGAAGAACCGTTCCCGCTCGGCCTCCACGTTGCGGGGCCGCAGCGCCACGAGCAGGCAGGGGCTCCGACGGACGCCGCCGCCCTCCTCGGCCCGCGGCCGAGCGATGTGGGGCAGCGAGGAGGCGGCGCGCATCCTCCCCCGGGCTTTGCCGCCGTTCACAGCGCACGTGCTCTCGCTCCGCCGCATCCCGGCAGCGGTTTCTGACAACCGCCGGGCCGCGGCCCCCCGCGGGCACCGCTGCGCGCCGCCCGGCCCCAGCTGCGGCGGGGATGGGCAGGAGAAGAGCCGCAAGCCATCGCGCTCCAGAAGGCGCGAGGCCGCGCTCTGGCCGCGCGGGCTGGCGCCCAGCACGGCACGGCCCTGGTCGCATGCCGCCGCCCCCGGGTCCAGCACCATGGCCTCCAGCGCGGCAGCACGTGGGCCGCGCCGCGTCGGGCAAGAGCGAGCCACCGCCTCCCCTCACTGCGCTCCCGCCCCAGGCAGGCGCCGCGCCCAGCCAATCAGCGCCGCAGCCGATGCTACAGAGCCAGTGGGAGCAGCGAGTGGCCGTCAAGCCCCGCCCCCCCCGCGGCCGAGGCTCGTGCGCGTGCGCGTACGCCCCGCTGGGGGCTGCGCGCTGCTCGGTGTGGGGGGGTTTAGCAGGGTAGGCAGAGGGCAGCACCGCCCCCTTGGCCGGGCGGGCAGCTCCCCCCACACACACACTCCGGCGGCGGCCACAGAATGGGCCGTGAAGCTCAACTCTAGACTGGGGCTCTACGGGGATCAAAGGCACACTGACAGGACTTGTCTGCCCAGGCAGAGTGTGCCTGCAGAGGCCAGCTATAGGAGCAGAGCTGCCATGGGCCGGGAGCCCACTGAGGATTCCTACTTCTGAATGCACAAGTGTTTTTTCTGTAAAACCTGCAGGCAGGGCTCCCATTCCTTCTCATGCCCCTTTTTGCAGTCCCACCAGTATGAACTTGCCACACAGCTGAAGGGGGTGATCACATGGGCATAGCTGAGCAGAGAAGCCTACCTGTCTCTGACATGTATGTTTCTGGGCCTGATTGTCATGCTGTCTTTAATGACTGTCCCCCTTTTTCCGTAGGAGAACCAGAACACAGGCTGGCAGATCATACTGAGGAAACTAATTTGCCCAGTAACTCTAAATTCTTCTATAGTGAGATTTTGGCACGTGGGCATGCTTAATGATTTTATCATGGAATCCTGCTGAACGTACTGCTTTTCTGGAAGCCCCAGCTCCTGGAGTCCTGTGTGGGAATGAGAATCTTAGTTTTCAGTTACAAAGGGGCTTCTTAACCAATTGTTCTTATGGAGGCAAGCTAGAAAATGTGATGCAAAGGAGGCTCAAGAATTAGAAGCAAAGAATGTTTATTATTTCATAAATCTGATTTTAAGCCAGTCTGGCACTGGGATCCTTGCTCATTGCCCGCATGCTGGAGGTTGGCAGAGGTACTTTTGCAGCATATACCTGTCATGCTGCCCTGTGCCCCATCCTTGTGACTGCTCTGGTACCAAGTCAGAGCCCACACTTGTTATGTGACTGCTCACAGATTCTGGTGAGGTCCTGTCTCAAGTGAACAGAGGCACCACTGGCCCCACAGCCTCTAATGAGTCTAAACATAGCTTGCTAGCAATGAGGAGTTGCGCGTACACTGAAGTCCATGAGTGTGATATTAATGAGCTGGCAGCACAGTTAATTATCCATCTGCTAGTGGGAAGTGACAAGCCCCTGAAGTATAATTAATCACCATTCCCAGAACAAAAAACAATCAGTGTGGAAGTGGGTGCTGGTCCGTCCACCTGAGCTGTTGGTCTTGCTCCTTTTCACAGAAAGTCAGCTCTGAGTCCTTTGCTCCCCTGCATGGCAGTGCTTGGGAGCTACTGGCATGGAGGGAAGCTGGCCTCTATTTCTTTCAGTTCTTTCTGGGCTCCTTAAAGACTTTGTGTCCAGGTGGGATCTTCTTCCCTCTCCCTGGCTCTGGACTGGATCTCTTCCACTCAGGCTCTCTCTGCTCCTCAGCGCCAGGCCTGACCTGTGGGCTCCCCAGCAGTATGTCATTGATGCGACTCAGTGTTAGGTTGCTAAAGACCATATTGAGGTGGTCAATGCCTCGCAGCTCCTGAACATGTACTTTCTGCTTCTGTTGGTTGTGCCACCGCTTGCACAGCTCAGAACTGCGTGTGCTGACAGTGTCATCTCCATCCCCATAAATCATGTCCACAGGATCCTCATAGGGGAAATGCTCATCATATATATAAGTTTCCACGGTGGGATAGCCTGTACCATAGAGGCAATAGGTGTCCACCCCAGGAGGTGGTAAGTCCTTCAACAAGTCCTTCATGTCCTCCCACATGTACCAGCCATCCTCCAAGTTGACATCAATGAAAAAGCGTTGGTAGTCCTGGTAGGTGTAATTGTAGGAGGGTGTGGATATGAAAACATGGTTCTCAGGCCAGGCCAGGCTTGTTGGAAACATCCAGGGACTGGTGGTGGTCATGCGTTGTTCTTCACGCAGCTTGATATTGGACATGAGTGGTATGCCCTGGTTATCACCTGCAGAGTGACAGAGATTCATCAGAAACATCAGCATAACAAACTGTAGCAAATGGTGCCCCTTGAGTTACCTAAGAGGTCATACTGGGACCAGTCTGTCCATCACTGACCAACAGCTGTTTCCTGGTGGGGCTATGGCAATAGCTCCACCTCAGACCTGCCCCCCCCCCCCCAGCAGAAAGGAAAAGAAAGATACCAAAGTAAGGGCAAGGGGGCCTTTGCTTACAGTGCTGAGCACAACAGCCCCCTGCAGCCACCTGCCCTGCCCACAGCAAGGGAAACACTCCAGCATTTCTGCATATCTCCAGAGTGTTGGAGGGAGCATACAGGCTCTGCAGCAGACGCCCAGTGAGTCAGACACATCTAGGATGCAGGGGGTCATTGTACACATGACGCCTACAATACTTGGCATTTGCTCAAGAAGTCTAGAACCTCTTGTCCTCCCTGGACTCACAGCACACATCTAATCTGGCAGGGTTGTAGGCAAACTTTCAAATTCTTCTCACCTGCATAAAATATCTGGCTGGAGGAGCAGGCTGAGTCTAGACAAACCTGGACAAATAATGGCCCTGACCAAATCATCCACAGATCGTCCCTGCAATCCCTATGTCTTCATACCCGTCTGCAGGAATGTATGTGACCTCAGGCCCAGGTGCTGATAACAGGTGGCCACCCTGCATGTTTTCTGCAAGCCAAGGTATGTTTGCTATTCCTGGAATTCTAAGACCATGCAAAAATCTTAGATTACCTTATAAAATGTTTCTGGCCCGATTCTGTGATTCTGTGATATCAAAAGAGAAGAATATCAGAAGGTGACTGAGAGTGATGCAAGGGGCCAGATGTTAAAAGGCAAAATCTCCCTCTCTTGAAAGTTTTCAAGCACGTGATTTTAAATTAATCCCATACATTGTGGAGGACTATCTTGACACTTCTAGGTATCTGGGTTATCACATTAGGCAAATTATTGTGGCTTTCTGGACTGAAAAGAGACTAAGGAGGAACTGGGTGAATGAAGTTTTAAATCTGAAGACAGAAGAGCCTACAGCGGATGGACTGTAAGATATGGGGAGATCTAGCCACTAGTGCAGGATAGCGTGTCACCTTAGGTGGCCTCCATGTTCTCTGCTGCAAAAGGGCTGTATCAACCCTTGGTTGGAAAAAAAGGTCCAGCTAGCTCACTGCCATGCACTGACAGAAGCAGAGCAGATGTCTGGGGAAGGCAATGAAAAGTGGTGAGCCAGCCCTAGGCTCTTACCCTGGCCCGAGGATTTGTGGCTGAGGCCTGATTCCAAGGTGCACCCCTACCTCAGAAGGCATTCCTGGGCTGTCTGCCTCTGATCATGGTCCAGAGTGTGCTGCAGGCTACGGTGGCATAGTAACAGTGTGTGGTGAGAGCTGGTGCAGAGGAAGTGGAGAGGCCAACCTACAGCTGGCCCCCTTTAACAGCCATTTTCCTGCAGCTACCATTTCTGTATCAGCTTGGCCAGAGACACACAAACTCATCAAACACAATCATGGAGCCTAGAGAAAGCTCCAGGGAAAGCCCTGTGGTCACTTTGCTGCTCCCAGGGCCCTAGCAGGAATCTCAATGGTGCTTTCTTCACTGATGGCTTTCCAGGGTACAAAGGGATGCACCAGGATGCACATGCTTGACTCTAAACTCCTAGCTAGCACTAGAGCGTGAGTGCTCCCTCTATAGACCCCTTGCCAGTACTGTCCCCTAGCTCTTCCACCACAGTGTCCTGCTGCTGCTCCACTGACCTTGGTACAGCCTTCCACCTATGCAGGAGGGAAAGGAAACAGAGTTCATTGTACACAGGAAATCACTCACCAGATGCCAGGACACGCAAGGGCTTGACAGATCCTCCCCAGGGCGCACCCAGGGAGATGAAACCCCCAATGTACTGATCTTTCCAGGCTTGTGTCTGCTGCATCAGGAAGTAGAGGATGTGCAGGTTGCCCATGCTATGTGCAATGATGAAGACACGTCGCTGGTACACATCATGCATTTCCTCTATCAGTGCCTTCAGGTTCTGGAAGTATTCAGGTTGCTCATCTGTGGGCAAAAGGGGCACCAGCTCTTGGCCAGTTCTCTCATGGCCAGAGGGCTCCAGGACTGACCCTAGAAGCCCAAACTAGAGAGCAGCATGGGAACAGATGCTGAGAAAAGTGCCACCATACATATTCACATGAAAGCACCACTAACAGCCTAATGCTCTAGGCATTGTCCAGGGACTCTCTTCATGCTGTACCATCCCACTGCTCTTCATGAGCATATTGACCTGAACCAAGAACCCGTTATCATGCTCACAGGTGGGCCCTCCTGCTTTCCTCCATGCATGTGTGACTTGACCCAACCCTACACTTACGGGGTCCAACTCTCCAGTCATACGGGGCTGCTCGAACTGTCTGGTCTCTCACGTAGCCATTGTTCACCAGGTTCTGCACCAGCGTGTGCAAGTAACCTAAAGACAGAGAACAATTGCGAATTAGGTCTATGGTCTTCCCCCACTATCCTTTTCTCACTCCAGTGCTGGTTGCAGCAAGAATTGCCTCTGGTAAGCACTGTAACTTGATCATTCCATCTGGAGATAGCAACTCCATGTGTCATGGAGGGGCTGTGCCTTGGGGTCAAGGATGGGGTGGGTACCTGCAGGCCGTGGGAGAACTTGGGACAGGAAGGGAGTGTGTCCCTAGGGCCAATCTCCCTCATTCCCAGGTGGACTGGGCTCTGGTCAGCTCTGCAGAACCAGGCCACAATGAACCCTGTAGACATAGGGACCCCTGCTCCACTGCAGGACTAGGAGTACAGCTCTGCGCTCTAGCCCCGGGCACCCTGTGCCTTTCAACAAAGCTAGTTCTCTCACCTGCCAGTTTGCTCTGATCCAGGTATTCCACAGAATATGTCTTGCCAAAGCCAGGCACACGGATGTGCACCCCAGGGGCATTGGACATTTTTCGAGAGGTTCGGTTATACACCACCCTGCAGGGAAAGGACAGAAAGTAGCACGAGGACAACTCCACAGGGGACAGGCAGAGATCACTGGGTGGCAGCTGGGTCTCAGGTGGCTGCTTCCACAGTCTTATGTGGAAATAGGAGGGCATGGATATGGATTGCAGATGTCGGCTGAGCCAATATCCCCATATTTTAACTCTGGGCTCCCTATATGGGGGTCTTTATATAAGATGAAATCTGGGTGAAGAGACTGAATTCAGGGTGCAGCTCAGCAGACCTAGGCTGAGATGAACCCATACTACAGTGGTGTTGGTATATGGGGACTTGGATGGACCCACAACGCATGAGGCAAGATAGCTGAGGACCGAATGTGATCTGTGCTCTGCAGTGCTGGCCATGGCTTCTCAAGGCAGAGAGCATGTGGCTCAGGTAGATAATGTCTTCACAAGGACATCTCCCCTGCAAGGAAGTCTCCACGGCACAGGCTTGGCCTGCTAGCACATCTCCCTGATCCTGCAGCAGTTTCCAGCAAGGATTCTAGGTACCTGAACAGCATTTTTTTTGCTGGATGTCACAGATGCCTCTCCTTGACAGAGCTGGGTGCTGTGCTGCTTGCCAGGGCTTGTCCACAACATGGGCAGGGTGTCTGGAAGTGTGCTGTGCCATGGATACCTCTGATCCCCACTGCAATGCTTGGCAAGGGCAGCGCAGACAGAGACACACAGTGAATTAGTGTGTGCAGCTGGCAGGAAGGGGTGCCATAGGAAGGGCATAGGGGGGAGCTGCCTACCCCAGAGCTGGAAGCTCTTCTCCTTGGGTCAGCATCATGGCACAAGGAAAATCCTGCCTGTCCTGGGGAAATACATGAGTTTCCTGTGACCAGCTCTGAACAGCCTCTACTATGTTACACTTCTGTCATTCAGACCCTCTCTCTCAATGATTAGGCACTTTCAGAGCCTTTGTCTCATCCCAGGCTGATATCTCTGCTTGAGCACATGAATTGGAATCTATGAGTGCCAACCACCTTGGGGTCAGGACAGGAAGCTCTGATGGAGTAAGCTATGGCATCTCTCTCACCCTGCTGTCCTAGACAGGATGGCAGCATCTTTAGCATGTGCTAACGATAGTCTGCATGGCATGAGCACATGGCAGGGAAATGGGAAAGGGGCATTTGGAAAATGTCCATGAGAGCTGGAGCCAGGGAGCTGTGTTAACACAAACAGAGTGTTCAGCCAGGCAGATGCTCCAGTGGTTTTCCGTGTGTGCTGGGTCAGGGCCAAGTGGGGAGGAGAGGGGAGGGAGATCCCCGGTAGGTCATTTCCCTGGGGAGTTCCCTGGATGGGCATGAGTGGTACCTGGTGTTATCGATCCAGCAGTCTACTCCCACTGGCAGGAATGTGTTGAGGTTGAGCCAGATGGTGAAATAGTCTTCAGTTTTGCGGTAGCACATCCAGTTCACCACATCTGGTTTGTCCAGCTTCGCTTCTAGCTGATTCCCAAGGCACCCAGGCACTGGAGACACCAGAGAGGGAGACAGAGGCAGTTAGACCTCATCTTGCTGGCCCTCTGGGCCTAGTGGTCAGAGCACCCAGCACTTCCTACAGTCCTATTAGTCAGTGTTCCCTTGAGGAACTTGCTGTTTGATGCAGTTGGAGAAGCACCCATGGAGAATAGCCTGTGCAACCCCTTGTCCTTCCAAAGGCATAGCCTGTGTGAGGGCTGCTCAGGGCTGAGATGTGGGATGAGCAGAGAAGCAGCAGCAGCATGCCAAAAACATATTCTCAGGGACCCACTTAACTGCTTTCTCTCATGGCTTCTCCTGCACACGCTGCAGACCGGACCACTAGTGGATGACCCCAAGAATAGACACCCTCACTGAATGGCTCAGTATCAGCCCAAAGGTGCAAGTCCCTGCTAGCACATAACATACTGGAGTATTTCCCTCTGCCTGGATGGGTTTCCGTGCTCCTCTACTCCATGCAGCATGAGGGAAGGAGTCAGTGCTGTTTGGACTCAGTCCTACTATACCCCCTGACAGTGGTTGTACCGCACCAGCTGTCCCCCCAGGCATTTTACACTGTGGTAGCAGACCAGCTTGGGGCTGCATGGAGAGGCCCCAGGGAAGCGCCTGAGGTGAAAGTTGTTCCAGTGCTGACGCCCAAGGCCCACACACTGTTTTCCTGAACTTTAAACCCTCCACAGGGGCTGAACAAGGTCTCCCTAAAATGATTCAGCTCTGAGCAGGACCGTACCCTGTGAGAATTCAGTGCAAATATCACTTACAGTAAACACAAAGCTGTTTTAAACAAGTTCACAGACTGCTGCATGTGACACAGGTTCCCTCAACAGATGTAGCAACAGGACGCCCTGTTCACCTCCACAAGCTCCAGTTCAGTTTCTCGGCAGGGATGGGGCCTAGGAGGCCATGCTGCACTGGAACATGTCTCTGCCAGCCCATGCTGGGGGGACATGCTGTGAAGGTTGTTTTCAACCAGTGTGCAGGAGTTGAGAGCTGTCTCTTGATGTCAGTGCTGGCCTAAAGGGCTGGGTGAGGACTGGAAGGGAAGGGACTGCAGGGCATGATGGCTGCAAGCCTGAGAGGATGGGAGCTCTAGGTACTGACTGCACCCTATAGCCCCAGCGGGTTCACTCTGCTGTGAGGGCTGGCCCTATACACACCACTGGGGAATGGCATATGTCTTAAAAGCTGCCACAAGTACTGTCCTCTATGTGGCTCACCACGTGACCAGATAGGGTGATTCCTCACTGCTGACCAAGTTATCAGCAGTAGAACCTCGTTGCAGTCTCTCACGCTTGGCAACACTGGGAGAGCATGGGGCTGGGAAGAGCCTGGGGGAATGGCTGGGACACCTAGCTTGGCCTAGCACCTCCAAAGGCTAGGGAGCCTAGGAGATGTGGTTCTTCACATCGCTTCTTCCAAGGATGCCACAAACTGCTCTGTGGCAGCAACAACAGGATTATAGCCAAATGTCCATGTAAGTTGCCTGCCCTCAGCTAGCTTGCAGCCTGGAGAAGGGCTGTGCTGTGACTGTGAGACCCCACAAGTACAGCTGGATGTAAGTCATGCTCCCTGGCATGAGGGATTAGCCATAGGTGAGGCTGTCTTTGACCTGAGAAGGATGTGCCCCATTTGCCAGATACCATCAAGACATTTCCTCCAGCCCCTGCTAGGTCCAAGTATCCCTGTGCCCTGGGGCCTATGGGAGTGGATGTTTGGGGAAGCTGGAGTCCTGCCAGATCTGCCCATGCAGAACTGGCTGATGCTCCAGGCCCACCTCACCTATCATGGCCCCAAGTAAAGGATGCAGAGAATAGCCAGAGCCTCTGAAAGTCTTGTCCTGTGTGAGAGGGGAATAGGATATGATGGTGGCCTTGTTCAAGCTGCTTCATAGCTTCATGGCATCTGTGGCAATTCCCCAGGGATAGAGGAAGGACCTAATCCTGCCTTCAGATCACCTGGTGAAGGTAAGGACATCCTTCCCCAAAGCTTCACCAAAAGGTGGGGATCAGGATATCCTCCTCAGTGCCCCAGTGGACCTTGACATATGAGTCACCAAGCACAGGCAGGGGAGTGGGCAAACTGGCTGCCAGACCTGCCCTGAAAGCGAGAGAAGAGCCCAGGGGAGCTTCCGGCAGTCACCCTGAGGCCCACAGGGTCAGGTAGAGGACTAACAGCTCCCAGAGGTGCCTGGAACTCTCAGATGCACCCGTGGCGTGGGCGCAGACATCCTGTTGCCTTGCTGGACTCCTGCAGCTGCAGTTGGCTTCCAGTCTGTGGGCACTAGGCCCTGTGGGCACCAGGCCCCAAACTCCCATAGTGTGTGCAGCCCTGAGCTCTGCCTCACCTTAAAAAGGACATTAGGTAATTATTAAGGGAGTTCCTCTTGGGGCAAAGGGGTTATCATTGGTCCCAAGGGCACTGGGGCTTTATGGGACACCCAGCTGAGGGGGATGGGCTAAGCGTGGATGCTGACAGGCGCATAGGGTGTCCAGTCTCAGCAGTTCTGGCTGACTGCATGCTCCTGGCATGTTGGCTCAGCACCAGCAGTGGGAGCAGCCCCAGCAGCCTGAATGCCCCAGCCTGGGGTACAGGCAGAACCAGGAGCCTGGTGCCATGGGACACTACCTCTGCTGGGACAGGAGGTGCAGGTGCTTTGGAGGAAGCAAGGCTTGGAGTTACAAGGACCTCCCCTGGCATGTGGGTACTTGGACCTCAGATTCCCATGGGGCCAGGCCAAGGCAGAGGAGCTGCCTAAGCTCTGGGGAAGCTCTTGATGGGTAACAGAGGAGCTGTGGGGAAGATCCATGCTGTCCCATTTTGCAGGGCCTATCAGAGGAGCAATGGAGAAGCTTTTATTGCCACAGACCACTCGGAGAAGAGGCACAAGGTTACTTGCACCACACCATTCCCTACCCTGCCTGGTGACAGCCACTAGGCCTCCTTGTATCTTCCTGGCCTCTGGCCACTCAGGCTCCAGACACAATGCTATGCACCAGGCTGTGCTTTTTAATCCTGCTGCCTCTGATCACTAAGTAACAGCCTGGCAGGCACAGCTGACCCATGCCTGTCATGTGCCAGGCTGTGGTGCTCTGTGCAGGCTGCTCCACTGCCCCAAAGCAGAGGCCTGTCTATGGGGAAGTGTTTATAGAGTCTGTCCGGGACCATATGTCAGGGAGTTCTGCTTTTCTCTTCTCTTTTTAAAAAGGAAACTTGTTTGGTTTGATTCAAGAAAAAGGAGAAGAAACTTCTGTTCAGAAGAGATTTCATGGCAAAACCTTGTATCAAGTCCTCAGTGATGGCACAGCGGACAAAGGAAGGCAGATCTCAGCCTTGCAACACCCACTAGCTGTTTGCAAACAGCCCTGGCTGGAGTTCAAGACAAAGGTACCAGCTTTGTGACTGGTGCTCGCATATGCACCTCACCGAGCTGATCCTCTCAGCCTCTTCTTTTGCCTCTCTGTGCATTTCACGTAAGGGGAGAAACTGCAAGCTAGTTTGCCCTCCCTTATGCTATTCTCCAGGCAGGGTAAACATTTGGTCTAACAGGAGATGGATGGTTTTCAGCAGCCAGGAAGGATGAATTAACCATCATTGAGCAATGAAAGACACAGGGAACTGGGACAGACTTGCAGGGCAGCAAGGGGTGAGGGGTATAGGGTCACTGGAACAGCAGCAGCAGAAGCAGGAAGCCACAGCACTAGGGCCTCTTGTAGCCCCTGTCTCTCTACTAGCCCAGTCTCCCCCCCCCAATGGAGCGAGCCCCAAAACACCATCTCTGCCAGCTGACATTCTGGAGCCCCACTTGCTTTCTTGGGCACCTAGCCTGCCCTCCTGGCTCTAGGAAGCTGTGGTCAGGCATAGTAGGCTTTATATTCACAGCACTGTTGATGGGTGGGGGACCGAGAGCTGTGTCACCACCCTGAGGTGGCTCCTCCAGCACAGTAAGACAGCCAGAGACTGCACAAGGGATTGCAGCCTCCCACTGCAGCCAATAGACACGCCAAGCAGTTCCCCATGCTGCTGGGTAAAATGTGCCCAGATCTTGCCTCCTCCAGCCAGTTCTGGGGCTGTGTAGTACCCCAGCAAGCAGAGCTCAAGATGCCTGCTGTGCCCCTGCTTGGTGCCAGGGCTGGCAGGTTGTGGGCCAGCATGCGTGACCTTACCGAGTACCACGGGTGGTGTGCTGTTGGTCGGGGGCGCTTCTGGGGTGGAGGTGGGTGGAAAGAGCACGTTGAAGAGCCAGAACTGGGATGTGGGCGGCAAGAAGAGCAACAGTGTCGGCAGTGCAACCCCAACGCCTGTACTCCCCATGGCAAACTTGGACGGGATCTCTTCAGCGTCTCCAAGCAGACAGCCTTTTATATTTTATGCAGGTCCAGCCAGAGGCACCCAGACTGCAGGGGAGGGGAGAGCTGCAAGGGGCTGGCCATGATGTGGAGGAGGGACGGGGAGGTCCAAAGGACTGGCCTTGCAGACATGCCATCCCTTGAAAGCACAGCCCTGCTGTGCCTATGGGCTCTCTGCACCCCTGGAGCCCTGCCTGTGGGTGCAAGCCAGAGCAGGCAGACAAATTTCGCAGCGTTGTGGTACCTTGGGTGGCCCTCAGCTGTGTGCAGGGATTTTTACCCCCACGCTTTGTGCAGTGGGTTCTGTGGTGCTGACTCCCTGCATTTGTAAATGCAGCATCTCTTCACATCTTTAGTGGGTGTGGGAAGGGTAAGGAGAAAAAGAGTGACTGGCACTGCAGACATGACCAGGTAGACCTCAAGCCTTGGAGGTCCTCATCAGGGCTGGGATAAATGGCAGCAGCATACCCACGGGGACTGCCGCTTCTCCATGTCCACCTGCCATCCTGCCAGCTACTGAATCTCCCCGGGGAACAGGTTGTCAGATCCCCACTCTGGGAACGGCTGAGCCCGAGTACGTTCCCAGTCAGGGGCCACACTGTGCTTTGCTGCTAGAAATGTGCTGGAGGGAACTGAAACCCAAGGGCCATGGGGCCCAGGAGATATCCCTCTCTGTGCAGGCCCTGGGACACACCAGAACGGCACAAAGGAACAGCCCGAGAGGAGCACAGCGTGAACTTGGAGGCTGCCCAGGAGCAGAGGGCCCGCTCAACCGGGTATCAGCAGCCAGAGGCCTGCTCACACAGCCCTCTGCCGTGCCCCTGCGGGGCCACCCACAGCGGGCTCTGCGGCCTGCAGGCTCCGCAGGGGGCGCTGCCGAGGCCCCGCAGAGCTGGCCTGGGGCTGAGACAGGCCCCGCAGTGTGGAGACGGAGACGGCTCCCGTCCTGGTCCCCTCGCCCCCTCCTGGTGCCGCTGGGCCGTGCCGAGGGCAAGGCCTGGCCTGGGCTGAGTGCTCGCTGCAGCCGCGCCCCTCCCCTCAGGCCCTTGGCCGCGGCTCCCCGCCCCACGTCGGGGGGATATCCGCCCCCTCCCTCTGCCCGCGACGGCCCCGCCCCACCCCTTCCGCTGGGGCCCGCGGGGGTTGGTCTGCGGCTTTCCCCGGGCCTGCTGTCGTCTTCCCCAAGGAGAGTGGCCGGAGCTCGCGGTGGGGTGCTTGGCAGTGCTGTGCTGACCTGCTGCTGCTGGGGCACTGCTGGTTTGGGATGACTGCAAGAAATGTGCCTCCCCTCCCCTTCCCGAGAAGCTGGGTTCCCCTTGGGCCATCTGGCCCCTGCCAGTGCTCAGTGTCTTCCCTGGAACTCCAGTGGTGCTGGGAGAGGTGCTGAGCAGGCTACCGCTGCTGCTGGCAGCTCCTGGGGGCTTTCTGAGGCCTTTATTAGGCACCTGCCTGGGATGGGGAGGTGGTAGCTGGTGTGAGGAAAGGGGAGCTGTGAAGGAGCCCCAGAAAGGAGTTTTTGACCTGTATGTGTGGGAAGGAAAAGGGACAGAGCACCTCCTCAGCAAGTTTGCTGACTACAAAACTGGGAGGAGTGGCTAATACATCAGAAGGCTGTGCTGCCCTTCAGAGGGACCTTGGCAGGCTGAGAGTTGGGCAGAGAGGAACCTCACGAAGTTCAGCAAAGGCAAATGCAGGGTCCTGCACCTAGGGAGGAATAACCCCATGCACCAGTACAGGCTGTAAAACAGCTCTATGGAGAAGGACTTGGGAGTTCTGATGGACAAGAAGTTAACCATGAGACAGGAATGTGCCCTTGTAGCCAGGAAGGCCGATGGTATCCTGAGGTACATTAGGAAGAGTGTTGCCAGCAGGTTGAGGGAGGTGATCCTTCCCTCTACTCAGCCCTGGTGAGGCCTCATCTTGAATATTGTATCTACTTCTGGGCTCCCCAGTACAAGAGAGACATGGAACTACTGGAGAGAGTCCATCATAGGGCTACAAAGATGATGAAGGGACTGGAGCATTTCTCTTATGAGGAAAGGCTGTAAGAGCTGGGCCTGTTTAGCCTGGAGAAGAGAAGACTGTGAGGGGATCTTATCAATGTCTATAAATACCTAAAGGGAGGATGTCAAGAGGATTGGGCTGGACTTTTCAGTGGTGCCAAGTGATAAGACAAGAAGTAATGGCACAAACTGAAACACAGGAAGTTCCATCCAAACATGAGAAAAAACTTTACTGTGAGAGCAGCAGAGCATTAGACCAGGTTGTCCAGAGAGGTAGTGGAGTTTCATTCTCTGGAGATACTCTAAACCTGATGTGATCCTGTCTAACATACTCTAGGTGACCCTGCTTGAGCAGGGGAGTTGGACTCCTGCTGGTGTCCATCCACTCAGTGATGATCTCTAGAGGTCCCTTCCAACCACAACCATTCTGTGATTCTGTGAAAAACCATGGTGGTCTGGAGCAGGGCCTGAGGGCCTGCTGCTGTGCCTGCGCTGCTCTGACTGCCCCCCCCCCCAAGTGTGTGGAAGCTGGGACTAGGTCCTGCGGAAGCTGGTAATGGAACAAGGACCTCTATGTCATCAGGGTCTTGGGATGGTTGGGAAAAGGGGGATGCTTTCGGTATTGATGATGGTCATGCGTGTGCCCAGACCCGAGGGGTTTTCGGAAGAAGTCTCTTTGCAGGGCAAATTCCCCAAGGTATACATTGAGCCTAGCACCCAGGTGGAGCAGTACAGTGAGTTCCCATCCCAGCCGTTCAAGCAGCAGCCTAAAGCCGCCCTGCTGTGTAAGGCCTGGGGAGGGCTGAGCCCCCAGCAGGGCAGGTCTTCAGGAGTTCCCCTACGCTGTGTCCTGGGGATGCTGCTGTCGTGCTGGGGTTGGCTGAAGTCCTGCTGTGGCCCAAGGTATGACACAGGGCGATGCCAGTGCCAGGAGGAAGATCAAGAGGAATAATCAGCCCTCTCCCACCTGAGCCATCACCCCCTCTTTTTCAGGCTGCACAGCAGCAAGTATCCCAGATGACAGGATCATGCCAGTAGCATAAAAAACAGCTGAGTAAAGAGGCTAGCTCAGAGCTGTTGTAGATAGAAAGTCTGCACTCTGCCCAGGTGAGTGCAGGATGAGTGCTGTCCTGCCAAGTGCTAGTTGGAGCCAGACCAGGAATTAGACCAGGATGGGGACCAGGACCGGGATGGGGATGATTGTGGCGGGAATGGGGGCAGCAGTTGGTGGTAATGCTGCAGAGGTAGGATCGAGGGCAGCCTCGGGGAAGCAGGACTGTCTGCTTTGCCATAGAGCTGGGGCAAGTGAGCCATGGCAAGGAAAATGCCCCGTGGGGTGATAATGCACATGGAGGCTCTGGCCAAATGAGACAATACTTAGAAGAAAAAAAAATCAAACCACTGAATCCTTCAAAGGAACATCGCAAAAAGCAAGAAGCCTGCAGGTGGCTAAAACACCTGGCATTAAAAGCACAAACAACCTTGGTGCTATGACTGGAATGGTGAAAGGGGAATGCTGAGCAACTGCCTGGCTCTGTGGGAAGACACAGGGGCTGTTGTGGGGCAGCAGTGGGATGGTGGGTCTAACAGTAGTGTCAGGGCTGCTACCTTTCCCTGTGGCAGCATCTCCTGCTGCCCAGGGAATGACATGTTATTTGGAGGGAACTCCATTGCCCTTTGCTGAAGGCTTGGTTCTGCATGTTGTTGCAGTCCTTACATTGAGCAGCAGGGCACTGAAGCCCCCCCAGGACGGCAGCTCCATGCAGAATGCCTGAGGGAAATCATGCTGTCATTACCTGACATGCCACTGTCCCATCTGTGTAAAAAAAATATGGGCTGGGGCCAGGTGTCGTGCTCATGTGTCCCTGCTGTGCTGAAGAAGGCCTTGGGAAGCAGGGGGATGGGTGGCATTGGGTTCCTATATCCCCTTGCGGGGAGAGTTGGGGGGTGGCATGGGGTGGGAGCTATGGTGCCAGGTACTGCCAAAGGACAGGGTTTTCTGGTGGGTCTGGGCACACTGTTGGAGCTGAGGGTGGGCTAGATCAGGTTGCCTGCTCTGTGCTTGGCCTCACTGATTTGGGAGCATGCACCCTGAATCAGCTGCTGCACTGGGCCCTGCTGGGATCTGTGGGCCCTGTTGGGGGCATTGGGAGCCCCAGGTCATGTGCCTGCCTTCCCCTGCAGCTTCCTGTGGACTCGATGCCAGTGAAGGCCCTCGGTTTGAGCACCTTGAGCTGCCAGACCAGCCACATCCTTCGATTTCTGGAGAAGATTTTGAGCTGATTGGAAGTGAAGTGGGTCCTCCTTCTCCATGGGGCATGCAAGTGGGTAGTACTGCGTGAAGGGGACTGGAGAATGGCAGAGCAGCTGGGTCTGGCACCCCAACTGAGCAGAGCAAGCTGGGAGGGAACAGAGCACTTTCTCACAAGGTGAGTCCTTGTGATCTTCGAGGTCTTGAGTTTATTCTCTTGGGATTATTCCTTTGGAGTTTTACTCCCTTGAAGTTCCTCCCTTGGGATAGGATCAGCGCCTGGCCCATAGAAGCCCGATGCCGAGTTCACGAGGGCTGAAGAAGGCTGCTTTGGACCCGCAGTACTGATAATTTTTCCCTTTTCAAACTGAGGATGAGCAAGATGCTGCTGACAGTCCACAAAGCAAACCTAAACAGTGTAAAGTGCCGCTTGCAGACCACGGCATCCTCACTCCTGTGCTGCTCTCCTTCTGATGCAGAGCTTCGCCAGGCCCCTGTAGATGTGCTGCTTTGTGCAGGTTTTATTGCAAGGCAGACAAAACACACACAAACTAGCGAGACCAAACCTGAACTCTGCACGTTGTCTCTCCTTTGGGCAGAGGGTGAGAGCCAGCCCTGCCCAGCTGGCAGAGCACTCTGTGCTTGCGGGGTAGGACTTACTCTCAGCAGTCATGGTGGCCAGGCACTACCTAGTATGAAGCTTGGCCTTTTCCTAGTGTGAGGAGGTGAGGATGCAGCTGCAACAGAATCTGTTGCTCTTTGTACCCCAACTGGCTGAGAGTAATTCCTGCTCCACACATCTGAGCACCTGAGTGCATGCAGGAGGAGGAGCTTTCCTGCCAGTCCTTCTCTTGTCCCCTCTGTGTCAGGAGAGCTGAGCAGGAGGTAGCTGTGCTGGAATCCCATAACACTGCCCAAGCCAGTGGCCCTTCCTGAGGTGTGGAATGCACATGCCCCTGGGCAGGATCTATACACCCGTGATGTGAGTCCCATCTGCTGGCCTTGTCCCACCCCCAACATCGCTGGTGAGGATATGCCAGTGCCTTCCCCTTGCTACACAGGTGATGCTCTGTAACAGTCTGCCCTGCTTGGCTTTGCAGGTCATGCACAGGAGCCCCCTAAATGTGGCTAGTGAGACCCTTGGAGGCTCCCTGCAAAGCGATGACAGGTTTTGCCAGCAGCACACGAGATACCCATGCTGGTGAGGCCTGGATACAGGGCAGCATAGGCCCCACGTGCTGCCAGGGATCTCTGGGGACAGAGCAGCCCAGGCCCCACATGCTGCCAGGGATCTCTGGGGGACAAAGTGCAGTGTGTCTTGGGGAGGGCGATTTCTGGCAGAGAGGAATGGGAGATGTCAGGCAGCAGGCCCGCCTGTGCTGGTACCAGTGCTGAGCATTGCAGGGGTGTGCTGACCGTGCTGCCTTCTCTGGTCTGGTGAACTGTCTGCCCATGGCACCTTGCTAGCCAGCCTAGATGGTGGGATGAGGCTGGAGTTTGTGTTCATGTTTCTAAGGAAAGTTTCTTTGCACAGCAAGGGAATCCCAGCTGAGGTCAGGGAGGTCTGTCAGGAGCAGGCATTTGAGCTTCCATAACTAAAACCCAGGCTGAGCCTCCTTGAGAGTTTGCTGGCTGCGAGGCAGTAGCTGGCAGAGGGTATCTCAGGATGCAGCTGGTGCTCTGGGCAGCTGCAACTCTAGTAGAGAGCAGGCTGGAAGCCAGGAAAGGAGCTCACTCAAGCCTGACAGCCCAACACCAGTTTTGGCCCTTTGGTACAGTTGACTGCAAGGATCAAGGCTTCCTTCTTTTTACGTGGCTTTTAGAAGGGCCGAGAGAGCTGTGGTGGACATTGATAGAGAGCAGGCTAAGGCAAGCCGTGGGACTGGTGCTTAGATACCACTTAAACACAAGTGAGGCCACAGGCTTTGGCAGGACCAGTTTTGCTGAGACTCTGCTGCTAGGCACAGGTCTTAGGTTCCTGGGGGAGTGAGAGGCCAGGTTCAGCTCCCAGTCCAGTGGATATGCATTAATCATAGCCCGCGTCTGACATCTGGCACAGCCGCAGCCCACACAGAACAGGAGGGCATCTTTGCATACCCCCAGCCCTGCAACCCTCTGCTATTCCCCGCCCCCCCCCCCCCCGCTGCCTCACACTGACCCCACTGATGCCTGTGGACCCTGCAGGGCTTCATGGCCTCCTTTCCCTGGGTTCCTGTTGAGGCCAGGGACTGCCATCCTTGAGCAGGGGTAAAAATGAGAAGCGTGCTGGGCCGCTAGCAGACCAAGGAAGCCAAGAAAGTGAGAACCTATGCATAGCAACCATCAGGCACCCCCCAGATATGCTGGAATCCCAGCTCCTTCTGCCATTTCCGCAAGCTAGCAGATCCCCCACACTGCTTGTGGGCTGAGCCTGGGCAGGCTTTGCAGCAAGGGATGATGCAGAGCTCTTTCGTAGTGCACACAGCCAAGGCAAGGCTTGTCCCCATTCCACTTTGGGGGGGGACCAAGTAAAGTCGGGTGCTGGAACACCTCAGGGTGCCCTGGTCCCTGGTTCACATTGTGCTGTAGCCTGACTGGTGCCCAACCAGCACTAGGTGCTGAGACTGTGCTGCTGGCCAGCATGGCAGTGGCGACCTTGGAGAGACGTGGGAGGATGACTCTTGGCCCCAATGCTGAGCCCAGCATTTGTGACTGCAGGAGCTGGCGCTCCCTGACCTGACCCACATCTGGCTGGAGATCACCCTGCTGCTGATCTTTGTGTGACCATGTCAAGGAGGTGCACCAAGGCCTGCAGGGCTTAGGGGTTGCCTGGCACGTGCTCCCCACTACTACTGGGGAAGGGGCTCGTTGGGAGAGCTGTGAGGGAGAAGAGCACTGGAGAACAGCTCCTGCTGGCTTAGCAATAGGTACTCCTAGCTCTGCAGCTCAACATGCTGCACAGTCAAGAGAGCACAGTCAAGAGAGTGTGCCAGCCATGACTCACTCCACTGGTGCCCTCACCTAGCACAGGACACCCAGTAGAGGCAGGGGAAAAATAACAGACCATTTTATTAAGGCAGCTACAAATAGAGTTGTATAATGCTATTCACTGCCTTAACAATCTGGAACAGGGACCTTAATCTATTGTGCAAAGCACTGGAAGATGCTGGGATGGCACCCAAAGAGAAAGCATCCTGCAAAGGACAGGAGCATTTTATGTGCTGTAGCAGCTAGTAAAGCAGATGGGGCAGATGTTGAGACCCAGCCTTTCCCAGCTCCTGCTTCTTCTGCAATTCAGCAGAAATATGCTCCCATGAGGCCTGTTTTGGGGAGCACCGTGGTAAGAAATACTCTCTTGGGAGAGCAGCATCCCTACTGTAAGTACACTAAGGTGAGCTAAGCTTGTCACTGCCATCAAATCAACAGGCCTGCAGTCTCAAGGGATTCTTTTTGGACAGAAATCACAAACTCAGGAATTTAAGTCAGAAACAAGTTTTGTTACTTGCACTATGCCATTGCATTTAGTTCCAGAAGATGAGCAAGTACCACCAAAGCACCCACTGGCTGCCATTACCAATCGCAGTCTGCAGTTGTCCCTTGGCATGTAAGGGTTAACAGAAGAAAGATAAAATCTAGACTATGGCAGAATTAGTCAGCCAGGATGTAGTGCAGATGGGATACAATGCAATAGGGGCAAAATGCAATGGCAATAGTGTACTGTAATATGTATAGTTATAATTGTTTCAGTTAAGTCTAAGTTATGCAATTGGTGTGTAAGAGTGTTAAGTTTATAGTATAGTAAGTTAATATGTATGTAGGAAAACAGTTTAAAACACAACACTTTTAAATAAATATGTATTAGGGTTTCCATGGGACTGTATGTGCTGGGGAAGCCCTAGGCAGGGAGGTCTATGTTACCCAGAGTCTGCTGACCCTCGCAAGGCCTCTCTTCACTATCGGCTGGGACTGGTCTGGTGAGGGGAGGGGGGGAAGGAGCAGAATCACATAGCAGAATCACACTGCACCCCTTTGCCTGGCCTTGGCCCCAGCCCTGGCCCTGGCCCCATAAGACCCGGCACTTCATGATGTGAGAAAAGGAGCTGGCCAGTGAGGCACTGAGGAGGAGAAGGTGCCATGTCATCAATTCAATTTTACAAAGATAAAAAAGGAAATATAACAGTACTTGCTCCAAGTCACATCTAGAATGAAGCACCAGGACTCAGACAAGTTTGAAAAAGACTCTAAGACATTCCTCCTAACCACCAATCTCTGCTCATTTGCTCCAGAACTTCTTCCCAATAAAAAGCAAAAGAGAAAACTCACCTCCAGTTCTTGCCCCAGCATGAGGCTCAGCCAGTGATTGCCCTGAGTTCATCCCCAGCAGAGTGAGAGCCCCTACCCAGGCACCCCCAGTGCAATCACTACAACAAACTCGGCTGCAGCGAGTGGAGGATATGACTGCTGCCTCCAGCTCCCCACTGTCCTTCCCACTGCCACTGCCACTGCACAGCTTGCTGGCCCGCCAGCTGAGTCACTTGCTCATTTTATACTCCTAGATTTCATTCTTCTGGTTAAATGGATAAGGAATGGAAAGAAGAAATCAATCTACAATTAAAAAGCCTCCGTAGACACAAGCCGATGCCTGAGCCAATGTAGCTTGGAGGTGTCAGCCCTCCACTGTCTTCACCTACTCCCATAGCAACGATTAAATAGAAGACCCTTCACTTGGGTAGTGGCCCTTTCATGAGCTGGGCCCTGAGGATCTTGCCCTCAAGAAGCGTGTGAGATGTCTTCTGCTGCTAGTTAAAATTCCCTTTTAAGGCTGCTGTCCAGGGTGAGCTCTACATTGCTGTCAGAAGAGGGCACTATGATGAAGGAAGCAGCCTACTTCCAAAGGCCTGAGGATTCCTGAAGAGTAAAGGGATAAGTTTAAAACACTGCTGAAAACTGAAATACCTTTTGGTGCACCCCAGGGATCTCTGTCTCCTTTCAGTGCCCTGAGCTCCCCAGCCCCCAGCCTCGCAGTGGGTCAGGGCCATCCTGCACCACTGGATGGTCTTGTCTCTGCCATGAAGGCTCTCCTGGAGGTGCTGCAGCTGCAGGCTCGTTCCCTGGGAGCTGAGATGCTGGCAGTGCGGCTTTCAGCAGCTCAAGTTTCCTCTTCTTTCCTTGCCAAGGGATGGAGCCTGGGCTGCCTGTGGGGATGGGGTACTGCCATACTCCATCCTCCTCAGGAGGGACAGCATAACCCCAAAATCATGTTGCAAAGCCCATGGCCCTGCGTACAGGCCAAGGTGGGTTCAGGGGTCAGTGCTGGGGTGCAGGATGTGGGATCCATGAGCTGTCAATGCTGCGTTTGCTGCACACATGTTCCAGCAAAAGCCCTCTTTAGTTGCCTCTGATTCAGAAAGAGCTGCCAGGCTTTCCTCTCTCCAGACTTCACAGCCTGTGCACTCAGAGCCAAGGGATCTGCTGGAAGGACAACACAGTCCAGGAGGGTCCTGCAGTGCATCGATGATAACTTCTTGACACAGGTGGTGGAGGAGCCTACGAGGAAGGGTGTCCTGCTGGCCTTGTCCTCACCAACAAAGACGGACTAGTTGGAGATGTGAAGGTTGGGAGCAGCCTTGGCTGCAGTGATGTATCTGTACTGTGTGACACTTGGTGGGAATGGTCCGTGTTGTAACCTTTTGGTGTCTAGAACAATACTGCTGTGTTAAGCGGAATACAAATAAGTAACTAACAAGGTCTTGGAAATCTGTGAGAAAGAGCAGTGGTTGGTCACATAGATTCTGTGGCTGGAAGCCACAGAATCACCATGAGAAGCAGTCAACATGAAGGTCAGAAGCTGAAGAGTAGTGAAATAGTGACCCCCAAAGTCAAATGTGGCCCCTGAAATAAGTCTGCACGCGTGCGCAGTATCATAGCCCGGTTATGCAACCAGGACGGAGTTGGGCTAGACTCCCTGCACTTGCTGGCCCCAGGTGCTGGGACTCCCACCTACCATGAATAATCATAAATACTGGAGTTTTCCGAAGGAAAGAGAGGCTGCTACACAACAGAGGACCACGTTGCCTCCTTGGGGATGCCCGAAAAGATTGTGCCTGAAGACTCTCCCTCTCACCATGCAGACGATCGGGACAAGCATTGAGGTGGTCCTTCTCGAGATTACCATCGAGTCGGTCTGTTTGTAAGTATCTACTAATAAACTGCTTGCTACTGAAGAATGTTTGTGTGTGTGTCTGTGTGAGTTTGTGCTGGCTTGCCAAATGGGAAGTTTGGCCCCCAGGAATCTAACTAGAACACTATCGAGGTGTGAATGTAGTCACACCACCGATAACCGCTGCTGTTCCCGAAGTGGCTGCCTTAATACAGCAGATCCAACAGCATGTGGGCACATGGCATGCAGTCATAGATGTAGCCAAAGCTTTCTTTACCATCCCCATTCCAAGGGAAACTCAGGAGAAGTTTACCTTTACCTGGAATGGTAATCAGAATACTTTCACCAGATTGCCTCAAGGCTATAAGCATAGTCCTACCTATTGTCACCAAGCCATCCACCGCACTCTCATAAAAATGGATGCACCTGCCCAGGTACAACTGTTGCAATACATTTTTGATATACTAATACAGGGGTTAACATACGAAGAACTGCAAACAGTCCTGGACATGACTTTTTCGTGCTTACAGGAAGCTGGTTGGGAAGTCAATCCAAAGAAAATACAAGGCTCAGCACAGAGTGTCAAATATTTAGGACACGAAGCAATCAGCCAAGGGGTACAAGGAGAACCAGAAAACCCCATGAATTTAGTCAATTATCAAGTTGGCAAATGGACCAAATCTTACGATGAATTGTCTAACACACAGTGACAACAGGCGTGCTTCACTGATGGTAGTTGTACCGGAAAGGGACGCTGGCGTGTTGTACTATTTAACCCTGCAAGCAATACACAGATGGTCACAGAAGGGCAGGAAGGTGGTAGTCAGTTAGCTGAACTGGTGGCCGCGTGGCAACCTATTGATGCTACGCCATAAATCACATTTGTTACTTATACACTGACTCATGGACAGTGGCACAAAGTCTGGTCAATTGGCTAGGTAAGTGGCAGGAAGACCAATGGCTTATTGGCACCAAAGAAGTGTGGGGAAAGCAGTATTGGGAATATATATGGCAGTTATTACAAGAACGAGATGTTCGGGTGTTTCACATGGACGCCCACACTAAAGGGTCCACAGAAACAGCAAAATGGAATGCACATGTAGATCAATTGGCTTGCATCCACCGCCTTGCCATCACAGCCCCAGAGGAAGAGGCATTAGCAAAGTGGGCTCATGATAAGGCTGGCCACACGGGGCGAGATGCTACCGTTGCATGGGGAAAAGCTTGAGGTCTGCTATTGAGCCAAGTGTTAGTGCAGCAAGTCATTGATCAGTGTTCTGTTTGCTAGATGCTGAAGGAACAGAAAGTGTCATCTCAACCATTGGGACAGATCAAACGAGGAACCACGGTGGGGGGGGGGGAAGTCTGGCAACTTGATTATATCGGTCCATTGAAGGAATATCGACGACAGCGATATGCCTGTGTAGCAGTAGACACCTGTTCTGGGCTGGCTGTCATCATTCCTAGCCACTATAGTAATGCTTTTACAAATATTTGGTGTTTGAATACCATTGAGTTGTACTGTGACACCCCTACTGAAATACAATATAATTCGTACGCAGTAACCATTGTCATTCAGGGTGAGCAACAGTGGAAGCCAGTACCAGCCGAGCACCTTAGGCAAAGAGAGTAGTCAGGGACAGAAGTATGTTGTCTTCCCCTCCCTCCTCTTATTTTCCCAGGTATGCCTGGATTGTACCTCAGCCACAAGAGAATGTCTGGATGACTCTAGCCAACGTCATGGAACAAGATCACCTGTGCTTAAGTACTGCTACTCCACAGAACCCATTTTCTACCTTCTTGGTTGGCGCACCATTGACGGCAGAAGAATTAACAGTCCTGTGTAACACCACACACAGCAGCGGCCAGTCTTCTTGTACACAGTGGAACAGCTCCTGGGATGGCTGACTATTCCGAGCAGGCATATCGCCTGCGTTACCACCGCAAGAACTGCAGTTGCTAGGGTCTTTGTCCACTACTTACTGTACTATGTTTAACTATACTGAGAAAAATCAGTCCGAAGCCTGGTGGGTGAGCAATACCAAGGCAATTTACCAAAACGCCACTGCTTGGTGTAACATCACTACTACCAAGTGGAAAACGTCCTTTAAAATCGCAAGTGCTCAAGCATTAGCTACATTAACTAAACTCAGCTGTTGGTTAAGTAAATTTAGTAACGCTACCAGTAGTGCTTTAGCGGGCTTGCTGACTGATGTTGATTCCGTACGATAAGCTACACTGCAGAATCGTGCTGCCATTGATTTTCTATTGCTAGTCCATTGTCATGGCTGTCAAGATGTTAAAGGCATGTGTTGTATGAATTTAAGTGATCATTCACAATCCATTCATGCAAAGATCCAAGAACTACAACACTTAACAAGTGTTAACACTTAACACTTAACACTTAACTGCAAGCTAGTGATGAGTGGAACCCTTTTGGGATGTGGATATGGGGATGGCCTTGGTTACAGAAATTATTGATTTTTTACTGCTCACTATTTGTAATTTTTCTTTGTATTTCATGTTGTATCCCTTGAATGCTATCTTTATTACGTTCTATTATGGACTCCTTTTTACAACACCACGTTGTTTGTGTGGTGGAATACAGACGTGTTCCAACAACGGACCACGTGGTGGCATATATCCGAACTACGTGATACTTGATGAGAATGGTCCGTGTTGTAACTTTTTGTATCTGTACCACCTGATACTTGGTGAGAATAGTCTAGTGTTGTAACTTTTTAGTGCCTTAACACAATACCGCTGTGTTAAGCGGGATACAAATAAGTAACTAACAAGGTCTTGGAAATCTGTGAGAAAGATCAGCGGCTGGTTACATATAGAGGTAACATATAATATACATATTATATATGTAATATATACATATTATATATGTAATACATATTATATACATATTATATACATATATATTATACATATAATATATATTATATATGTATTATATATATTATATATATGTTGGTTACATATTATATACATATAATACAATATATATTCTGTGGCTGGAAGCCACAGAATCACCATGAGAAGCAGTCAACATGAAGGTCAGAAGCTGAAGAGTAATGAAATAGTGACCCCCAAAGTCAAATGTGGCCCCTGAAATAAGTCTGCACGCGTGCGCAGTATCATAGCCCTGTTATGCATCCAGGACGGAGTTGGGCTAGACTCCCTGCACTTGCTGGCCCCAGGTGCTGGGACTCCCACCTACCATGAATAATCATAAATACTGGAGTTTTCCGAAGGAAAGAGAGGCTGCTACACAACAGAGGACCACATTGACTCCTTGGGGATGCCCGAAAAGATTGTGCCTGAAGACTCTCTCTCTCACCATGCAGACAATCAGGACAAGCATTGAAGTGGTCCTTCTCGAGATTACGATCTAGTCGGTCTGTTTGTAAGTATCTACTAATAAACTGCTTGCTACTGAAGAATGTTTGTGTGTGTGTCTGTGTGAGTTTGTGCTGGCTTGCCAAACGGGAAGTTTGGCCCCCGGGAAACTAGCTAGAACAGCAAGAGCACTCCTTTGCTGCGGAGCCGCCTGCTGCGGCCTCTGGGGGACTGGGTAGTGTGGGGAGCTCAGGCCAGAAAGACAAGGCAGCTGCTGCGGCAGGCGAGTCGCATCCCACAGATCCGGAGACCCTTTCTGAGTCACCCAGTGCCTCGCAGGAGCCACCAGGAAACAAATATTCTCCCTCACCGAGGGGGGATTTGTCAGAAGACAGGACTGCCCTGGAGCTGGGTGCACAAGCAAGCGCAGGATGGCTGTTGTAAGAGAGGAAATGCCCTGTTCCCCGTGCCTGCTCCGAGCTCTTGTGGCACTGATCAGGTCCCCTTGCTTTCAGGCTGCCCCCAAGGTGGGAGGCCTGGCTTGCTGTGGCAATAGGGAGCCCTTCCCCGGCCGGGAATCGAACCTAGGCCGCGGCGGTGAGAGTGCCAAATCCTGACCACGAGACCACCAGCGAGGAGTGGCCCAACCCGCCTGGGCACCCACTGGTGGGCACCAGCCCAGTCCTGCCGGGGACCGGCCCCTCCAAGCACAGCCCCACACAGCTTCTTAGCTCCTAACACCTTGGCAAATGCCCTCCTGCGTTAAATTCAGCTGCAGCTCTCCTAGGTGTGCCTCTGTGGGACAAAACTGCCCGTACTTCCATTTCAAGCCAGGAGGCTTCACGCACTGCTGTGCGCCTAGAGCACAGAACCGGCTCCCTGGAAGGCGAGTCTGTCCTCTGCCAGGGTCAGTCCAGCCCCACGCAGAGCGAACAGATAAAGCGGAGGAGGAGGAGAGCTTGAGAAGGGCTGAGGCAGAGGAAACCTCACTCAAACGCCTGCTCGGAAACAACCCCTGCCTCAAGCACTTCTTATTCCGGAAGTCTCTGCAAAATGGTCCTGAGGGTGCTGACAGGGTCTGATGGTGCTGGGGCTTGCAGGAAGCACAGGCACCCCTCCGTACCTACGGGCAGCGGATGCTGGGTGGTGCTCAGGGCTTGTCCAGGAGAGGAGCCTCCCGCTGCTGGCACCACTTCTACACCTTGCTCCGTGCAGGGGTGGCCAGAGGGAGGGGAGCCAATCCCTCACCCTGGCTCACCTCAGCCAGGTCAGCAGTGCTGTGTGCGTGGCCACTGCCCTGCCTCCAGCACCGGGAGCAGGGCGGGTAAAGGCCTGGGAAATGGCCTTTAAGGAGAGCTGCGCTGCCCAGCTCCCCCTCGACACACAGCGCGCGGGCAAGTGACGCTGCAAGAGACTGAGAAAAGGCCTGCGCTCGAGCCAGCTGCACCACGTGGTGCGTGCACATGCCCTCCACGTGCAGTGCTCTGTGTGCATGGAGCAGCACGGAAACCGGGGTGTGTCTCTGTCCGGGCCTTTGCCTGGGTCTTGGGATCTGGCCCAGGATCAGGGGCATTGCCAGTCCCTCAGCACCAAGGTGTGTGATGACACAGAAGGGAGCATCATGGAGACAGCGCTTGGTGGGGGTCTCTGTGGCGCAATGGGTGAGCGCGCTCGGCTGTTAACCGAGAGGCTGGTGGTTCGAGCCCACCCAGGGACGGCCTCCTTTTGGTGGCACACCTGGGCTCAACAGGTGCACACTGGAGCCCTTGCCACAGCCACCCTGAGAGACCCTCCTCAGCACCCGCGGGGGGAATTGCCGCAGCCATGACGAGTGGCACTCCCCAGCATCTGCTGGGGGGTGGAAGCGCGTGCTGGCTTCTCCCACATCCCTCCCAGGAAACGGCTCCTCTGCAGGGTGGCTGGCTCCGCCTGCCTGCAGTTGCCAGAGCAGAGGCCTCTTGGCACTTTAGCAGCCCTTCCAGGGTCTCGTACCCTCAAGATCCTGCATGCAGGCCTCAGAGGAGGCTGCTGCTCAGCCTTTTGCTTTGGCATGGGCCTGACCACAGATTTACCTAGCCCTTTAATCCCGCCGTGGTCTTGTTGTCCAAGTCAATCCCCAGAATTTACACTTCTCCTGTACAACCGAGAGTTAGGTCCCGACAAGTGATGCTGTCTGTGCGGGGCTGAATTTTCCAATTTCCCCCAGAGACATGCAGAGGTCCTGCGGAGGACCTACAAGGGCACTGCGGCTCTCAAGGCCAAGGTAGCCATGGGTAAATCTTGTGTCTTCTCCCTCGAGTGCCTGGAGGGTCCAGTGCTTGGCATTTGTGACCAAGACTAGCTTGGAGTTGCTGCAGCTGCTCGGTCTCTTGCGAGAAGGCTTCCAGCCTCCCTGAGGTAGGAGGCGGGCTACTGGAGACAGGACTTGTGTTCTGCCCCTTCTGCTGGCGTGCGGTGGGGTCCTGCCAATGGAGGTGGGGGCAAATGCGCGTGATGGGGCTGCAGAGTCAGCTTCTGTTGCTCCTGGGAGCATGCATGGGGGATGGGTGCTGCAGGGTGCCTGCAGGAAGGGCAGTTAAGAGGCCCTTGCTGTTCCCACCCTATTGCCTGAAGGAGGCAGGAGAGAAATAATGCCCAAGGAGCAAAGGCGGTCAGTCACATGCGCAGCTGTGATCGTATAGTGGTTAGTACTCTGCGTTGTGGCCGCAGCAACCTCGGTTCGAATCCGAGTCACAGCAAGGGTTTTGCAAAGCCCGCGGCCTGAGCGGGGGAGTTTGAAAAGACAAGGGAGGCACCTGCAAGGACGGGCCAAGGGTTTCTTTCTTTCCAAAGATGCCGTGGCCTAGGAAGGAGGTACAAGCTCTTCCGTGCTCTCTGTCCCAAACATTCAACGGGCTCGTGCCTAAAACGATGTCCTGCTGTCTAGTGACTGTGCAGCGTCTTCTCCTGTGGGGCTGCCGTGGCAGCTGCGCGTGCCTCTGGGAAAGCATTCAGGCTTCTGCATTCTCTGGGCAAAAGCTTGAGAACTGAGAGACTCTGCCTGGAAAGCACCCAGCTTTTCACCTCCCTTTCTCTTCCCCTCGCTCCCCATTTTGCAGCAAGGGGACTTTCAGCTCCACACCAAAACCACCACCCTGCAACCCCAGCCCAGCCGTGGCTGCCATCGCACTCCGCAGAGACCCAACACCACTAGCTCTTCCCTGGGAGGAAGAGCACATTTTCTTCTCCACGGGGAGCGTGTGACTTTTCCGAGGTTATGCCTCCACGCTTGGCCATGCCTCCATGTTCTGACCAAGCTGTAAGCTGGCTGTGGGAAGGACACCCTCTGTGGAAGGGCAGAGCCGCCTTTCTCCCTTAGCTGCAGCGTGAGAGGAGCGGTGGGGCGGCAGGTTTTGCCTGCAGCTCCACGCCAGTGCGTGGCTGTGGAGAGTCAAGAGTGCTTCCTCCTGGCCTGCCTGGAGGTGGAAGGGTTGTGTAGGAAGGATCGGCCACAGCGAGGCTGGGCAGCGGGTGCTGGGAGAGTGTCCGAATGCTGAAAAGTCAAAGGGAAATGATAGCATCTGAGCACTGAGCGAGCTCTGGACGCTCCCTTCTCTGCACCTGCTGCAGAGAAGGGAGGAGAGCCCAGCTCTGCCTCTGGGGTCCTGAACTGAGTGCTCTGTGGGCAGAGCCCCGGTGAAGCCTGCAAGGGCCCCAAGTGCTTCTGCTTGTCCCGGGTGTCTGTATTGTCAGTTCCCGGGATGTCTGTATTGCGACAGACATCACGGCTACACAGGTGCCCTGCCCAAGGCAAGGGGAAGCGCTGCTTGATCAAAAGCCCATGCTCCAGGTGAGGCTTGAACTCACACCCTCAGCATCCCTCTGCTTTGCACTGCTGTATAAGTGCTGCGCGCTGGCCCATTGCGCCACTGGAGCACACTTGGAAAGGTGGACTGGAGCCCACGAGCAGACACCTTTGCCTGTGATTACCAGGGCTCATCAGCATTAACCTGGCACCTCAAGTGCTTTCCTCTTGCCTCGCCCAACAGGGAGCAGCAAGTGTGTGCCCCCCGTTGTGCGTCAGGCTTGCAATATGCACCAGGGCACGGAGAGAGAGGGCAAAAGCACCAAGGGTGGCCTCTCCTCAAGGGAGGGATGATAACTTTATGCCCTCTTCACAACAGATTGTTGCCCTCGGCTACCAGGCCTTTTATCATCTTCTCCCTCTCAGTAATGAGCAGACAAGCACAAACAACAGCAGCCACCTGCCCTGCTCTTTTGGCAGCAAGAGCGCTCCTGAGGTTCGGAGACTTTCGCAATCAACTCCCTTCAAACGAGAGAGATGCTGTCTCTTTTGCTGTCTGTTATACATGCTTGCAGTACCTGGGCCTCTGTAGCTGTGCCTCTGCTCTCCTTGGTTTCAGTGTTGCAAATTGTGCCCTTTCTCTCTTTGGCTTTTGTTCAGCCAAGGGTGCCGGAGAAGTCTTTGGTCCTGCGGCCTGGGGGGCTGGCTACGTCCCAGAGGGCCACAGGCAGCTGACAGCAGGCAGCATTAGTGTCCTCTGTCTCTTCTGGGGGCACAGGTTGGTTCCACAACGTCCGGGAGATAGATACACGAGTGCTGTTGAATCCCAGTGCGAGGGGCAGCAGAAACGAGGTCCAAAGCCCTTGCCCCTTTACTAAGCGACATGTCTGCAAGCAAAGCAGGTGCTTAGGAAGAGGCCACCCTTGCAGGGACAATGCGGGCAGAAGAAGACAACAGAAGAAGAGGCTGCTGCCAGCAGCAGGCCAAAAGCGCGCGACCGTCATCCAGCTCCTCAGGAAGGATTCACAAAGCCCCTTCCTGAGTTTGTTGAAGGACAGGGAGATGCTTTGTTCCTGGTTCAGAGGAGACTCGTGGACAGGCTTCAAGGAGCCTTGAATTTGAAAGAGGCTGACAGAGCTGTCAAGCAGCCTTGAGCTGACCGTGGCTTACAGGGAGCTACTAGGTGCAGCTTTGAAACCGAATGGAATGGTGCCCGCGGGCAAATCTGGGCACTCGGCCCTGGGAAAGGCAGCACCTGCGCTGAAAACCCCACGCAGAGCCCATCGCAGGAGCAGAGTGGCAGTGCAGTGGGAGCAGCTGGGCCCGTGACCCAGAGGGTGATCGATCCACAGAGCCTCTGCTACGCAGCATTTCCCTTCCGTGTTTCATCACGCGATGCATCATGTCTTCAACTTGATAGGGAATCCTGCCCACAGGGCTTGTCTGCCTGTCTGCACGGGTGGCCGTCTATCCTCTGCTCCCCAGCCCGCCCCTGTGCTGCCCCCTCTCTCCTGTCTTCAGGCCCCAGATCCGAGTGCTAGCTCAGCCCTGGGCAGGGAAGGGGCAGCATCCCAAGAGGAAGCTCCGTCTCCGTGGGGCCTGGCAAAGTCAGGACGGACAGCTCCTGATCTGGGACCCAGGTGGCTCTGGGGTTTGGCGCTCTGGCAGCTGGGGACCGTCTGAGGGAGCCCCAGAGCCCGTGACTGACAGCTGTGTTGCAGGGCTGGGCGGACTGTTCAGGGAGCCTGCTAGGGACCCTGTCCTGGGCACAGCTGTCAGGTGATGGTTCGAGAGCACGGAAGGGGAGCTTCCGAATGCCCCGGTCAGTGTGCAAGAGCACCAGCGCTCATGCCAGTGGTGACATTCACCGGGAAGCGTGGGAAGGGTCTCTCCTGGGCTTTGCTGCGGGGCCGCCTGCTGCGGCCTCTGGGGGACTGGGTAGTGCGGGGAGCTCAGGCCAGAAAGACAAGGCAGCTGCTGCGGCAGGCGAGTCGCATCCCACAGATCCGGAGACCCTTTCTGAGTCACCCAGTGCCTCGCAGGAGCCACCAGGAAACAAATATTCTCCCTCACCGAGGGGGGATTTGTCAGAAGACAGGACTGCCCTGGAGCTGGGTGCACAAGCAAGCGCAGGATGGCTGTTGTAAGAGAGGAAATGCCCTGTTCCCCGTGCCTGCTCCGAGCTCTTGTGGCACTGATCAGGTCCCCTTGCTTTCAGGCTGCCCCCAAGGTGGGAGGCCTGGCTTGCTGTGGCAATAGGGAGCCCTTCCCCGGCCGGGAATCGAACCTAGGCCGCGGCGGTGAGAGTGCCAAATCCTGACCACGAGACCACCAGCGAGGAGTGGCCCAACCCGCCTGGGCACCCACTGGTGGGCACCAGCCCAGTCCTGCCGGGGACCGGCCCCTCCAAGCACAGCCCCACACAGCTTCTTAGCTCCTAACACCTTGGCAAATGCCCTCCTGCGTTAAATTCAGCTGCAGCTCTCCTAGGTGTGCCTCTGTGGGACAAAACTGCCCGTACTTCCATTTCAAGCCAGGAGGTTTCACGCACTGCTGTGCGCCTAGAGCACAGAACCTGGAAGGCGAGTCTGTCCTCTGCCAGGGTCAGTCCAGCCCCACGCAGAGCGAACAGATAAAGCGGAGGAGGAGGAGAGCTTGAGAAGGGCTGAGGCAGAGGAAACCTCACTCAAACGCCTGCTCGGAAACAACCCCTGCCTCAAGCACTTCTTATTCCGGAAGTCTCTGCAAAATGGTCCTGAGGGCGCTGACAGGGTCTGATGGTGCTGGGGCTTGCAGGAAGCACAGGCACCCCTCCGTACCTACGGGCAGCGGATGCTGGGTGGTGCTCAGGGCTTGTCCAGGAGAGGAGCCTCCCGCTGCTGGCACCACTTCTACACCTTGCTCCGTGCAGGGGTGGCCAGAGGGAGGGGAGCCAATCCCTCACCCTGGCTCACCTCAGCCAGGTCAGCAGTGCTGTGTGCGCGGCCACTGCCCTGCCTCCAGCACCGGGAGCAGGGCGGGTAAAGGCCTGGGAAATGGCCTTTAAGGAGAGCTGCGCTGCCCAGCTCCCCCTCGACACACAGCGCGTGGGCAAGTGACGCTGCAAGAGACTGAGAAAAGGCCTGCGCTCGAGCCAGCTGCACCACGTGGTGCGTGCACATGCCCTCCACGTGCAGTGCTCTGTGTGCATGGAGCAGCACGGAAACCGGGGTGTGTCTCTGTCCGGGCCTTTGCCTGGGTCTTGGGATCTGGCCCAGGATCAGGGGCATTGCCAGTCCCTCAGCACCAAGGTGTGTGATGACACAGAAGGGAGCATCATGGAGACAGCGCTTGGTGGGGGTCTCTGTGGCGCAATGGGTGAGCGCGCTCGGCTGTTAACTGAGAGGCTGGTGGTTCGAGCCCACCCAGGGACGGCCTCCTTTTGGTGGCACACCTGGGCTCAACAGGTGCACACTGGAGCCCTTGCCACAGCCACCCTGAGAGACCCTCCTCAGCACCCGCGGGGGGAATTGCCGCAGCCATGACGAGTGGCACTCCCCAGCATCTGCTGGGGGGTGGAAGCGCGTGCTGGCTTCTCCCACATCCCTCCCAGGAAACGGCTCCTCTGCAGGGTGGCTGGCTCCGCCTGCCTGCAGTTGCCAGAGCAGAGGCCTCTTGGCACTTTAGCAGCCCTTCCAGGGTCTCGTACCCTCAAGATCCTGCATGCAGGCCTCAGAGGAGGCTGCTGCTCAGCCTTTTGCTTTGGCATGGGCCTGACCACAGATTTACCTAGCCCTTTAATCCCGCCGTGGTCTTGTTGTCCAAGTCAATCCCCAGAATTTACACTTCTCCTGTACAACCGAGAGTTAGGTCCCGACAAGTGATGCTGTCTGTGCGGGGCTGAATTTTCCAATTTCCCCCAGAGACATGCAGAGGTCCTGCGGAGGACCTACAAGGGCACTGCGGCTCTCAAGGCCAAGGTAGCCATGGGTAAATCTTGTGTCTTCTCCCTCGAGTGCCTGGAGGGTCCAGTGCTTGGCATTTGTGACCAAGACTAGCTTGGAGTTGCTGCAGCTGCTCGGTCTCTTGCGAGAAGGCTTCCAGCCTCCCTGAGGTAGGAGGCGGGCTACTGGAGACAGGACTTGTGTTCTGCCCCTTCTGCTGGCGTGCGGTGGGGTCCTGCCAATGGAGGTGGGGGCAAATGCGCGTGATGGGGCTGCAGAGTCAGCTTCTGTTGCTCCTGGGAGCATGCATGGGGGATGGGTGCTGCAGGGTGCCTGCAGGAAGGGCAGTTAAGAGGCCCTTGCTGTTCCCACCCTATTGCCTGAAGGAGGCAGGAGAGAAATAATGCCCAAGGAGCAAAGGCGGTCAGTCACATGCGCAGCTGTGATCGTATAGTGGTTAGTACTCTGCGTTGTGGCCGCAGCAACCTCGGTTCGAATCCGAGTCACAGCAAGGGTTTTGCAAAGCCCGCGGCCTGAGCGGGGGAGTTTGAAAAGACAAGGGAGGCACCTGCAAGGACGGGCCAAGGGTTTCTTTCTTTCCAAAGATGCCGTGGCCTAGGAAGGAGGTACAAGCTCTTCCGTGCTCTCTGTCCCAAACATTCAACGGGCTCGTGCCTAAAACGATGTCCTGCTGTCTAGTGACTGTGCAGCGTCTTCTCCTGTGGGGCTGCCGTGGCAGCTGCGCGTGCCTCTGGGAAAGCATTCAGGCTTCTGCATTCTCTGGGCAAAAGCTTGAGAACTGAGAGACTCTGCCTGGAAAGCACCCAGCTTTTCACCTCCCTTTCTCTTCCCCTCGCTCCCCATTTTGCAGCAAGGGGACTTTCAGCTCCACACCAAAACCACCACCCTGCAACCCCAGCCCAGCCGTGGCTGCCATCGCACTCCGCAGAGACCCAACACCACTAGCTCTTCCCTGGGAGGAAGAGCACATTTTCTTCTCCACGGGGAGCGTGTGACTTTTCCGAGGTTATGCCTCCACGCTTGGCCATGCCTCCATGTTCTGACCAAGCTGTAAGCTGGCTGTGGGAAGGACACCCTCTGTGGAAGGGCAGAGCCGCCTTTCTCCCTTAGCTGCAGCGTGAGAGGAGCGGTGGGGCGGCAGGTTTTGCCTGCAGCTCCACGCCAGTGCGTGGCTGTGGAGAGTCAAGAGTGCTTCCTCCTGGCCTGCCTGGAGGTGGAAGGTTTGTGTAGGAAGGATCGGCCACAGCGAGGCTGGGCAGCGGGTGCTGGGAGAGTGTCCGAATGCTGAAAAGTCAAAGGGAAATGATAGCATCTGAGCACTGAGCGAGCTCTGGACGCTCCCTTCTCTGCACCTGCTGCAGAGAAGGGAGGAGAGCCCAGCTCTGCCTCTGGGGTCCTGAACTGAGTGCTCTGTGGGCAGAGCCCCGGTGAAGCCTGCAAGGGCCCCAAGTGCTTCTGCTTGTCCCGGGTGTCTGTATTGTCAGTTCCCGGGATGTCTGTATTGCGACAGACATCACGGCTACACAGGTGCCCTGCCCAAGGCAAGGGGAAGCGCTGCTTGATCAAAAGCCCATGCTCCAGGTGAGGCTTGAACTCACACCCTCAGCATCCCTCTGCTTTGCACTGCTGTATAAGTGCTGCGCGCTGGCCCATTGCGCCACTGGAGCACACTTGGAAAGGTGGACTGGAGCCCACGAGCAGACACCTTTGCCTGTGATTACCAGGGCTCATCAGCATTAACCTGGCACCTCAAGTGCTTTCCTCTTGCCTCGCCCAACAGGGAGCAGCAAGTGTGTGCCCCCCGTTGTGCGTCAGGCTTGCAATATGCACCAGGGCACGGAGAGAGAGGGCAAAAGCACCAAGGGTGGCCTCTCCTCAAGGGAGGGATGATAACTTTATGCCCTCTTCACAACAGATTGTTGCCCTCGGCTACCAGGCCTTTTATCATCTTCTCCCTCTCAGTAATGAGCAGACAAGCACAAACAACAGCAGCCACCTGCCCTGCTCTTTTGGCAGCAAGAGCGCTCCTGAGGTTCGGAGACTTTCGCAATCAACTCCCTTCAAACGAGAGAGATGCTGTCTCTTTTGCTGTCTGTTATACATGCTTGCAGTACCTGGGCCTCTGTAGCTGTGCCTCTGCTCTCCTTGGTTTCAGTGTTGCAAATTGTGCCCTTTCTCTCTTTGGCTTTTGTTCAGCCAAGGGTGCCGGAGAAGTCTTTGGTCCTGCGGCCTGGGGGGCTGGCTACGTCCCAGAGGGCCACAGGCAGCTGACAGCAGGCAGCATTAGTGTCCTCTGTCTCTTCTGGGGGCACAGGTTGGTTCCACAACGTCCGGGAGATAGATACACGAGTGCTGTTGAATCCCAGTGCGAGGGGCAGCAGAAACGAGGTCCAAAGCCCTTGCCCCTTTACTAAGCGACATGTCTGCAAGCAAAGCAGGTGCTTAGGAAGAGGCCACCCTTGCAGGGACAATGCGGGCAGAAGAAGACAACAGAAGAAGAGGCTGCTGCCAGCAGCAGGCCAAAAGCGCGCGACCGTCATCCAGCTCCTCAGGAAGGATTCACAAAGCCCCTTCCTGAGTTTGTTGAAGGACAGGGAGATGCTTTGTTCCTGGTTCAGAGGAGACTCGTGGACAGGCTTCAAGGAGCCTTGAATTTGAAAGAGGCTGACAGAGCTGTCAAGCAGCCTTGAGCTGACCGTGGCTTACAGGGAGCTACTAGGTGCAGCTTTGAAACCGAATGGAATGGTGCCCGCGGGCAAATCTGGGCACTCGGCCCTGGGAAAGGCAGCACCTGCGCTGAAAACCCCACGCAGAGCCCATCGCAGGAGCAGAGTGGCAGTGCAGTGGGAGCAGCTGGGCCCGTGACCCAGAGGGTGATCGATCCACAGAGCCTCTGCTACGCAGCATTTCCCTTCCGTGTTTCATCACGCGATGCATCATGTCTTCAACTTGATAGGGAATCCTGCCCACAGGGCTTGTCTGCCTGTCTGCACGGGTGGCCGTCTATCCTCTGCTCCCCAGCCCGCCCCTGTGCTGCCCCCTCTCTCCTGTCTTCAGGCCCCAGATCCGAGTGCTAGCTCAGCCCTGGGCAGGGAAGGGGCAGCATCCCAAGAGGAAGCTCCGTCTCCGTGGGGCCTGGCAAAGTCAGGACGGACAGCTCCTGATCTGGGACCCAGGTGGCTCTGGGGTTTGGCGCTCTGGCAGCTGGGGACCGTCTGAGGGAGCCCCAGAGCCCGTGACTGACAGCTGTGTTGCAGGGCTGGGCGGACTGTTCAGGGAGCCTGCTAGGGACCCTGTCCTGGGCACAGCTGTCAGGTGATGGTTCGAGAGCACGGAAGGGGAGCTTCCGAATGCCCCGGTCAGTGTGCAAGAGCACCAGCGCTCATGCCAGTGGTGACATTCACCGGGAAGCGTGGGAAGGGTCTCTCCTGGGCTTTGCTGCGGGGCCGCCTGCTGCGGCCTCTGGGGGACTGGGTAGTGCGGGGAGCTCAGGCCAGAAAGACAAGGCAGCTGCTGCGGCAGGCGAGTCGCATCCCACAGATCCGGAGACCCTTTCTGAGTCACCCAGTGCCTCGCAGGAGCCACCAGGAAACAAATATTCTCCCTCACCGAGGGGGGATTTGTCAGAAGACAGGACTGCCCTGGAGCTGGGTGCACAAGCAAGCGCAGGATGGCTGTTGTAAGAGAGGAAATGCCCTGTTCCCCGTGCCTGCTCCGAGCTCTTGTGGCACTGATCAGGTCCCCTTGCTTTCAGGCTGCCCCCAAGGTGGGAGGCCTGGCTTGCTGTGGCAATAGGGAGCCCTTCCCCGGCCGGGAATCGAACCTAGGCCGCGGCGGTGAGAGTGCCAAATCCTGACCACGAGACCACCAGCGAGGAGTGGCCCAACCCGCCTGGGCACCCACTGGTGGGCACCAGCCCAGTCCTGCCGGGGACCGGCCCCTCCAAGCACAGCCCCACACAGCTTCTTAGCTCCTAACACCTTGGCAAATGCCCTCCTGCGTTAAATTCAGCTGCAGCTCTCCTAGGTGTGCCTCTGTGGGACAAAACTGCCCGTACTTCCATTTCAAGCCAGGAGGTTTCACGCACTGCTGTGCGCCTAGAGCACAGAACCTGGAAGGCGAGTCTGTCCTCTGCCAGGGTCAGTCCAGCCCCACGCAGAGCGAACAGATAAAGCGGAGGAGGAGGAGAGCTTGAGAAGGGCTGAGGCAGAGGAAACCTCACTCAAACGCCTGCTCGGAAACAACCCCTGCCTCAAGCACTTCTTATTCCGGAAGTCTCTGCAAAATGGTCCTGAGGGCGCTGACAGGGTCTGATGGTGCTGGGGCTTGCAGGAAGCACAGGCACCCCTCCGTACCTACGGGCAGCGGATGCTGGGTGGTGCTCAGGGCTTGTCCAGGAGAGGAGCCTCCCGCTGCTGGCACCACTTCTACACCTTGCTCCGTGCAGGGGTGGCCAGAGGGAGGGGAGCCAATCCCTCACCCTGGCTCACCTCAGCCAGGTCAGCAGTGCTGTGTGCGCGGCCACTGCCCTGCCTCCAGCACCGGGAGCAGGGCGGGTAAAGGCCTGGGAAATGGCCTTTAAGGAGAGCTGCGCTGCCCAGCTCCCCCTCGACACACAGCGCGTGGGCAAGTGACGCTGCAAGAGACTGAGAAAAGGCCTGCGCTCGAGCCAGCTGCACCACGTGGTGCGTGCACATGCCCTCCACGTGCAGTGCTCTGTGTGCATGGAGCAGCACGGAAACCGGGGTGTGTCTCTGTCCGGGCCTTTGCCTGGGTCTTGGGATCTGGCCCAGGATCAGGGGCATTGCCAGTCCCTCAGCACCAAGGTGTGTGATGACACAGAAGGGAGCATCATGGAGACAGCGCTTGGTGGGGGTCTCTGTGGCGCAATGGGTGAGCGCGCTCGGCTGTTAACTGAGAGGCTGGTGGTTCGAGCCCACCCAGGGACGGCCTCCTTTTGGTGGCACACCTGGGCTCAACAGGTGCACACTGGAGCCCTTGCCACAGCCACCCTGAGAGACCCTCCTCAGCACCCGCGGGGGGAATTGCCGCAGCCATGACGAGTGGCACTCCCCAGCATCTGCTGGGGGGTGGAAGCGCGTGCTGGCTTCTCCCACATCCCTCCCAGGAAACGGCTCCTCTGCAGGGTGGCTGGCTCCGCCTGCCTGCAGTTGCCAGAGCAGAGGCCTCTTGGCACTTTAGCAGCCCTTCCAGGGTCTCGTACCCTCAAGATCCTGCATGCAGGCCTCAGAGGAGGCTGCTGCTCAGCCTTTTGCTTTGGCATGGGCCTGACCACAGATTTACCTAGCCCTTTAATCCCGCCGTGGTCTTGTTGTCCAAGTCAATCCCCAGAATTTACACTTCTCCTGTACAACCGAGAGTTAGGTCCCGACAAGTGATGCTGTCTGTGCGGGGCTGAATTTTCCAATTTCCCCCAGAGACATGCAGAGGTCCTGCGGAGGACCTACAAGGGCACTGCGGCTCTCAAGGCCAAGGTAGCCATGGGTAAATCTTGTGTCTTCTCCCTCGAGTGCCTGGAGGGTCCAGTGCTTGGCATTTGTGACCAAGACTAGCTTGGAGTTGCTGCAGCTGCTCGGTCTCTTGCGAGAAGGCTTCCAGCCTCCCTGAGGTAGGAGGCGGGCTACTGGAGACAGGACTTGTGTTCTGCCCCTTCTGCTGGCGTGCGGTGGGGTCCTGCCAATGGAGGTGGGGGCAAATGCGCGTGATGGGGCTGCAGAGTCAGCTTCTGTTGCTCCTGGGAGCATGCATGGGGGATGGGTGCTGCAGGGTGCCTGCAGGAAGGGCAGTTAAGAGGCCCTTGCTGTTCCCACCCTATTGCCTGAAGGAGGCAGGAGAGAAATAATGCCCAAGGAGCAAAGGCGGTCAGTCACATGCGCAGCTGTGATCGTATAGTGGTTAGTACTCTGCGTTGTGGCCGCAGCAACCTCGGTTCGAATCCGAGTCACAGCAAGGGTTTTGCAAAGCCCGCGGCCTGAGCGGGGGAGTTTGAAAAGACAAGGGAGGCACCTGCAAGGACGGGCCAAGGGTTTCTTTCTTTCCAAAGATGCCGTGGCCTAGGAAGGAGGTACAAGCTCTTCCGTGCTCTCTGTCCCAAACATTCAACGGGCTCGTGCCTAAAACGATGTCCTGCTGTCTAGTGACTGTGCAGCGTCTTCTCCTGTGGGGCTGCCGTGGCAGCTGCGCGTGCCTCTGGGAAAGCATTCAGGCTTCTGCATTCTCTGGGCAAAAGCTTGAGAACTGAGAGACTCTGCCTGGAAAGCACCCAGCTTTTCACCTCCCTTTCTCTTCCCCTCGCTCCCCATTTTGCAGCAAGGGGACTTTCAGCTCCACACCAAAACCACCACCCTGCAACCCCAGCCCAGCCGTGGCTGCCATCGCACTCCGCAGAGACCCAACACCACTAGCTCTTCCCTGGGAGGAAGAGCACATTTTCTTCTCCACGGGGAGCGTGTGACTTTTCCGAGGTTATGCCTCCACGCTTGGCCATGCCTCCATGTTCTGACCAAGCTGTAAGCTGGCTGTGGGAAGGACACCCTCTGTGGAAGGGCAGAGCCGCCTTTCTCCCTTAGCTGCAGCGTGAGAGGAGCGGTGGGGCGGCAGGTTTTGCCTGCAGCTCCACGCCAGTGCGTGGCTGTGGAGAGTCAAGAGTGCTTCCTCCTGGCCTGCCTGGAGGTGGAAGGGTTGTGTAGGAAGGATCGGCCACAGCGAGGCTGGGCAGCGGGTGCTGGGAGAGTGTCCGAATGCTGAAAAGTCAAAGGGAAATGATAGCATCTGAGCACTGAGCGAGCTCTGGACGCTCCCTTCTCTGCACCTGCTGCAGAGAAGGGAGGAGAGCCCAGCTCTGCCTCTGGGGTCCTGAACTGAGTGCTCTGTGGGCAGAGCCCCGGTGAAGCCTGCAAGGGCCCCAAGTGCTTCTGCTTGTCCCGGGTGTCTGTATTGTCAGTTCCCGGGATGTCTGTATTGCGACAGACATCACGGCTACACAGGTGCCCTGCCCAAGGCAAGGGGAAGCGCTGCTTGATCAAAAGCCCATGCTCCAGGTGAGGCTTGAACTCACACCCTCAGCATCCCTCTGCTTTGCACTGCTGTATAAGTGCTGCGCGCTGGCCCATTGCGCCACTGGAGCACACTTGGAAAGGTGGACTGGAGCCCACGAGCAGACACCTTTGCCTGTGATTACCAGGGCTCATCAGCATTAACCTGGCACCTCAAGTGCTTTCCTCTTGCCTCGCCCAACAGGGAGCAGCAAGTGTGTGCCCCCCGTTGTGCGTCAGGCTTGCAATATGCACCAGGGCACGGAGAGAGAGGGCAAAAGCACCAAGGGTGGCCTCTCCTCAAGGGAGGGATGATAACTTTATGCCCTCTTCACAACAGATTGTTGCCCTCGGCTACCAGGCCTTTTATCATCTTCTCCCTCTCAGTAATGAGCAGACAAGCACAAACAACAGCAGCCACCTGCCCTGCTCTTTTGGCAGCAAGAGCGCTCCTGAGGTTCGGAGACTTTCGCAATCAACTCCCTTCAAACGAGAGAGATGCTGTCTCTTTTGCTGTCTGTTATACATGCTTGCAGTACCTGGGCCTCTGTAGCTGTGCCTCTGCTCTCCTTGGTTTCAGTGTTGCAAATTGTGCCCTTTCTCTCTTTGGCTTTTGTTCAGCCAAGGGTGCCGGAGAAGTCTTTGGTCCTGCGGCCTGGGGGGCTGGCTACGTCCCAGAGGGCCACAGGCAGCTGACAGCAGGCAGCATTAGTGTCCTCTGTCTCTTCTGGGGGCACAGGTTGGTTCCACAACGTCCGGGAGATAGATACACGAGTGCTGTTGAATCCCAGTGCGAGGGGCAGCAGAAACGAGGTCCAAAGCCCTTGCCCCTTTACTAAGCGACATGTCTGCAAGCAAAGCAGGTGCTTAGGAAGAGGCCACTCTTGCAGGGACAATGCGGGCAGAAGAAGACAACAGAAGAAGAGGCTGCTGCCAGCAGCAGGCCAAAAGCGCGCGACCGTCATCCAGCTCCTCAGGAAGGATTCACAAAGCCCCTTCCTGAGTTTGTTGAAGGACAGGGAGATGCTTTGTTCCTGGTTCAGAGGAGACTCGTGGACAGGCTTCAAGGAGCCTTGAATTTGAAAGAGGCTGACAGAGCTGTCAAGCAGCCTTGAGCTGACCGTGGCTTACAGGGAGCTACTAGGTGCAGCTTTGAAACCGAATGGAATGGTGCCCGCGGGCAAATCTGGGCACTCGGCCCTGGGAAAGGCAGCACCTGCGCTGAAAACCCCACGCAGAGCCCACCGCAGGAGCAGAGTGGCAGTGCAGTGGGAGCAGCTGGGCCCGTGACCCAGAGGGTGATCGATCCACAGAGCCTCTGCTACGCAGCATTTCCCTTCCGTGTTTCATCACGCGATGCATCATGTCTTCAACTTGATAGGGAATCCTGCCCACAGGGCTTGTCTGCCTGTCTGCGAGGGTGGCCGTCTATCCTCTGCTCCCCAGCCCGCCCCTGTGCTGCCCCCTCTCTCCTGTCTTCAGGCCCCAGATCCGAGTGCTAGCTCAGCCCTGGGCAGGGAAGGGGCAGCATCCCAAGAGGAAGCTCCATCTCCGTGGGGCCTGGCAAAGTCAGGACAGACAGCTCCTGATCTGGGACCCAGGTGGCTCTGGGGTTTGGCGCTCTGGCAGCTGGGGACCGTCTGAGGGAGCCCCAGAGCCCGTGACTGACAGCTGTGTTGCAGGGCTGGGCGGACTGTTCAGGGAGCCTGCTAGGGACCCTGTCCTGGGCACAGCTGTCAGGTGATGGTTCGAGAGCACGGAAGGGGAGCTTCCGAATGCCCCGGTCAGTGTGCAAGAGCACCAGCGCTCATGCCAGTGGTGACATTCACCGGGAAGCGTGGGAAGGGTCTCTCCTGGGCTTTGCTGCGGGGCCGCCTGCTGCGGCCTCTGGGGGACTGGGTAGTGCGGGGAGCTCAGGCCAGAAAGACAAGGCAGCTGCTGCGGCAGGCGAGTCGCATCCCACAGATCCGGAGACCCTTTCTGAGTCACCCAGTGCCTCGCAGGAGCCACCAGGAAACAAATATTCTCCCTCACCGAGGGGGGATTTGTCAGAAGACAGGACTGCCCTGGAGCTGGGTGCACAAGCAAGCGCAGGATGGCTGTTGTAAGAGAGGAAATGCCCTGTTCCCCGTGCCTGCTCCGAGCTCTTGTGGCACTGATCAGGTCCCCTTGCTTTCAGGCTGCCCCCAAGGTGGGAGGCCTGGCTTGCTGTGGCAATAGGGAGCCCTTCCCCGGCCGGGAATCGAACCTAGGCCGCGGCGGTGAGAGTGCCAAATCCTGACCACGAGACCACCAGCGAGGAGTGGCCCAACCCGCCTGGGCACCCACTGGTGGGCACCAGCCCAGTCCTGCCGGGGACCGGCCCCTCCAAGCACAGCCCCACACAGCTTCTTAGCTCCTAACACCTTGGCAAATGCCCTCCTGCGTTAAATTCAGCTGCAGCTCTCCTAGGTGTGCCTCTGTGGGACAAAACTGCCCGTACTTCCATTTCAAGCCAGGAGGCTTCACGCACTGCTGTGCGCCTAGAGCACAGAACCGGCTCCCTGGAAGGCGAGTCTGTCCTCTGCCAGGGTCAGTCCAGCCCCACGCAGAGCGAACAGATAAAGCGGAGGAGGAGGAGAGCTTGAGAAGGGCTGAGGCAGAGGAAACCTCACTCAAACGCCTGCTCGGAAACAACCCCTGCCTCAAGCACTTCTTATTCCGGAAGTCTCTGCAAAATGGTCCTGAGGGCGCTGACAGGGTCTGATGGTGCTGGGGCTTGCAGGAAGCACAGGCACCCCTCCGTACCTACGGGCAGCGGATGCTGGGTGGTGCTCAGGGCTTGTCCAGGAGAGGAGCCTCCCGCTGCTGGCACCACTTCTACACCTTGCTCCGTGCAGGGGTGGCCAGAGGGAGGGGAGCCAATCCCTCACCCTGGCTCACCTCAGCCAGGTCAGCAGTGCTGTGTGCGTGGCCACTGCCCTGCCTCCAGCACCGGGAGCAGGGCGGGTAAAGGCCTGGGAAATGGCCTTTAAGGAGAGCTGCGCTGCCCAGCTCCCCCTCGACACACAGCGCGTGGGCAAGTGACGCTGCAAGAGACTGAGAAAAGGCCTGCGCTCGAGCCAGCTGCACCACGTGGTGCGTGCACATGCCCTCCACGTGCAGTGCTCTGTGTGCATGGAGCAGCACGGAAACCGGGGTGTGTCTCTGTCCGGGCCTTTGCCTGGGTCTTGGGATCTGGCCCAGGATCAGGGGCATTGCCAGTCCCTCAGTACCAAGGTGTGTGATGACACAGAAGGGAGCATCATGGAGACAGCGCTTGGTGGGGGTCTCTGTGGCGCAATGGGTGAGCGCGCTCGGCTGTTAACCGAGAGGCTGGTGGTTCGAGCCCACCCAGGGACGGCCTCCTTTTGGTGGCACACCTGGGCTCAACAGGTGCACACTGGAGCCCTTGCCACAGCCACCCTGAGAGACCCTCCTCAGCACCCGCGGGGGGAATTGCCGCAGCCATGACGAGTGGCACTCCCCAGCATCTGCTGGGGGGTGGAAGCGCGTGCTGGCTTCTCCCACATCCCTCCCAGGAAACGGCTCCTCTGCAGGGTGGCTGGCTCCGCCTGCCTGCAGTTGCCAGAGCAGAGGCCTCTTGGCACTTTAGCAGCCCTTCCAGGGTCTCGTACCCTCAAGATCCTGCATGCAGGCCTCAGAGGAGGCTGCTGCTCAGCCTTTTGCTTTGGCATGGGCCTGACCACAGATTTACCTAGCCCTTTAATCCCGCCGTGGTCTTGTTGTCCAAGTCAATCCCCAGAATTTACACTTCTCCTGTACAACCGAGAGTTAGGTCCCGACAAGTGATGCTGTCTGTGCGGGGCTGAATTTTCCAATTTCCCCCAGAGACATGCAGAGGTCCTGCGGAGGACCTACAAGGGCACTGCGGCTCTCAAGGCCAAGGTAGCCATGGGTAAATCTTGTGTCTTCTCCCTCGAGTGCCTGGAGGGTCCAGTGCTTGGCATTTGTGACCAAGACTAGCTTGGAGTTGCTGCAGCTGCTCGGTCTCTTGCGAGAAGGCTTCCAGCCTCCCTGAGGTAGGAGGCGGGCTACTGGAGACAGGACTTGTGTTCTGCCCCTTCTGCTGGCGTGCGGTGGGGTCCTGCCAATGGAGGTGGGGGCAAATGCGCGTGATGGGGCTGCAGAGTCAGCTTCTGTTGCTCCTGGGAGCATGCATGGGGGATGGGTGCTGCAGGGTGCCTGCAGGAAGGGCAGTTAAGAGGCCCTTGCTGTTCCCACCCTATTGCCTGAAGGAGGCAGGAGAGAAATAATGCCCAAGGAGCAAAGGCGGTCAGTCACATGCGCAGCTGTGATCGTATAGTGGTTAGTACTCTGCGTTGTGGCCGCAGCAACCTCGGTTCGAATCCGAGTCACAGCAAGGGTTTTGCAAAGCCCGCGGCCTGAGCGGGGGAGTTTGAAAAGACAAGGGAGGCACCTGCAAGGACGGGCCAAGGGTTTCTTTCTTTCCAAAGATGCCGTGGCCTAGGAAGGAGGTACAAGCTCTTCCGTGCTCTCTGTCCCAAACATTCAACGGGCTCGTGCCTAAAACGATGTCCTGCTGTCTAGCGACTGTGCAGCGTCTTCTCCTGTGGGGCTGCCGTGGCAGCTGCGCGTGCCTCTGGGAAAGCATTCAGGCTTCTGCATTCTCTGGGCAAAGCTTGAGAACCGAGAGACTCTGCCTGGAAAGCACCCAGCTTTTCACCTCCCTTTCTCTTGCCCTCGCTCCCCATTTTGCAGCAAGGGGACTTTCAGCTCCACACCAAAACCACCACCCTGCAACCCCAGCCCAGCCGTGGCTGCCATCGCACTCCGCAGAGACCCAACACCACTAGCTCTTCCCTGGGAGGAAGAGCACATTTTCTTCTCCACGGGGAGCGTGTGACTTTTCCGAGGTTATGCCTCCACGCTTGGCCATGCCTCCATGTTCTGACCAAGCTGTAAGCTGGCTGTGGGAAGGACACCCTCTGTGGAAGGGCAGAGCCGCCTTTCTCCCTTAGCTGCAGCGTGAGAGGAGCGGTGGGGCGGCAGGTTTTGCCTGCAGCTCCACGCCAGTGCGTGGCTGTGGAGAGTCAAGAGTGCTTCCTCCTGGCCTGCCTGGAGGTGGAAGGGTTGTGTAGGAAGGATCGGCCACAGCGAGGCTGGGCAGCGGGTGCTGGGAGAGTGTCCGAATGCTGAAAAGTCAAAGGGAAATGATAGCATCTGAGCACTGAGCGAGCTCTGGACGCTCCCTTCTCTGCACCTGCTGCAGAGAAGGGAGGAGAGCCCAGCTCTGCCTCTGGGGTCCTGAACTGAGTGCTCTGTGGGCAGAGCCCCGGTGAAGCCTGCAAGGGCCCCAAGTGCTTCTGCTCGTCCCGGGTGTCTGTATTGACAGTTCCCGGGATGTCTGTGTTGCGACAGACATCACGGCTACACAGGTGCCCTGCCCAAGGCAAGGGGAAGCGCTGCTTGATCAAAAGCCCATGCTCCAGGTGAGGCTTGAACTCACACCCTCAGCATCCCTCTGCTTTGCACTGCTGTATAAGTGCTGCGCGCTGGCCCATTGCGCCACTGGAGCACACTTGGAAAGGTGGACTGGAGCCCACGAGCAGACACCTTTGCCTGTGATCACCAGGGCTCATCAGCATTAACCTGGCACCTCAAGTGCTTTCCTCTTGCCTCGCCCAACAGGGAGCAGCAAGTGTGTGCCCCCCGTTGTGCGTCAGGCTTGCAATATGCACCAGGGCACGGAGAGAGAGGGCAAAAGCACCAAGGGTGGCCTCTCCTCAAGGGAGGGATGATAACTTTATGCCCTCTTCACAACAGATTGTTGCCCTCGGCTACCAGGCCTTTTATCATCTTCTCCCTCTCAGTAATGAGCAGACAAGCACAAACAACAGCAGCCACCTGCCCTGCTCTTTTGGCAGCAAGAGCGCTCCTGAGGTTCGGAGACTTTCGCAATCAACTCCATTCAAATGAGAGAGATGCTGTCTCTTTTGCTGTCTGTTATACATGCTTGCAGTACCTGGGCCTCTGTGGCTGTGCCTCTGCTCTCCTTGGTTTCAGTGTTGCAAATTGTGCCCTTTCTCTCTTTGGCTTTTGTTCAGCCAAGGGTGCCGGAGAGGTCTTTGGTCCTGCGGCCTGGGGGGCTGGCTACGTCCCAGAGGGCCACAGGCAGCTGACAGCAGGCAGCATTAGTGTCCTCTGTCTCTTCTGGGGGCACAGGTTGGTTCCACAACGTCCGGGAGATAGATACACGAGTGCTGTTGAATCCCAGTGCGAGGGGCAGCAGAAACGAGGTCCAAAGCCCTTGCCCCTTTACTAAGCGGCATGTCTGCAAGCAAAGCAGGTGCTTAGGAAGAGGGCAGGGACAATGAGGGTAAAAGAAGACAACAGAAGAAGAGGCTGCTGCCAGCAGCAGGCCAAAAGCGCGCGACCGTCATCCAGCTCCTCAGGAAGGATTCACAAAGCCCCTTCCTGAGTTTGTTGAAGGACAGGGAGATGCTTTGTTCCTGGTTCAGAGGAGACTCGTGGACAGGCTTCAAGGAGCCTTGAATTTGAAAGAGGCTGACAGAGCTGTCAAGCAGCCTTGAGCTGACCGTGGCTTACAGGGAGCTACTAGGTGCAGCTTTGAAACCGAATGGAATGGTGCCCGCGGGCAAATCTGGCCACTCGGCCCTGGGAAAGGCAGCACCTGCGCTGAAAACCCCACGCAGAGCCCACCGCAGGAGCAGAGTGGCAGTGCAGTGGGAGCAGCTGGGCCCGTGACCCAGAGGGTGATCGATCCACAGAGCCTCTGCTACGCAGCATTTCCCTTCCGTGTTTCATCACGCGATGCATCATGTCTTCAACTTGATAGGGAATCCTGCCCACAGGGCTTGTCTGCCTGTCTGCGCGGGTGGCCGTCTATCCTCTGCTCCCCAGCCCGCCCCTGTGCTGCCCCCTCTCTCCTGTCTTCAGGCCCCAGATCCGAGTGCTAGCTCAGCCCTGGGCAGGGAAGGGGCAGCATCCCAAGAGGAAGCTCCGTCTCCGTGGGGCCTGGCAAAGTCAGGACAGACAGCTCCTGATCTGGGACCCAGGTGGCTCTGGGGTTTGGCGCTCTGGCAGCTGGGGACCGTCTGAGGGAGCCCCAGAGCCCGTGACTGACAGCTGTGTTGCAGGGCTGGGCGGACTGTTCAGGGAGCCTGCTAGGGACCCTGTCCTGGGCACAGCTGTCAGGTGATGGTTCGAGAGCACGGAAGGGGAGCTTCCGAATGCCCCGGTCAGTGTGCAAGAGCACCAGCGCTCATGCCAGTGGTGACATTCACCGGGAAGCGTGGGAAGGGTCTCTCCTGGGCTTTGCTGCGGGGCCGCCTGCTGCGGCCTCTGGGGGACTGGGTAGTGCGGGGAGCTCAGGCCAGAAAGACAAGGCAGCTGCTGCGGCAGGCGAGTCGCATCCCACAGATCCGGAGACCCTTTCTGAGTCACCCAGTGCCTCGCAGGAGCCACCAGGAAACAAATATTCTCCCTCACCGAGGGGGGATTTGTCAGAAGACAGGACTGCCCTGGAGCTGGGTGCACAAGCAAGCGCAGGATGGCTGTTGTAAGAGAGGAAATGCCCTGTTCCCCGTGCCTGCTCCGAGCTCTTGTGGCACTGATCAGGTCCCCTTGCTTTCAGGCTGCCCCCAAGGTGGGAGGCCTGGCTTGCTGTGGCAATAGGGAGCCCTTCCCCGGCCGGGAATCGAACCTAGGCCGCGGCGGTGAGAGTGCCAAATCCTGACCACGAGACCACCAGCGAGGAGTGGCCCAACCCGCCTGGGCACCCACTGGTGGGCACCAGCCCAGTCCTGCCGGGGACCGGCCCCTCCAAGCACAGCCCCACACAGCTTCTTAGCTCCTAACACCTTGGCAAATGCCCTCCTGCGTTAAATTCAGCTGCAGCTCTCCTAGGTGTGCCTCTGTGGGACAAAACTGCCCGTACTTCCATTTCAAGCCAGGAGGCTTCACGCACTGCTGTGCGCCTAGAGCACAGAACCGGCTCCCTGGAAGGCGAGTCTGTCCTCTGCCAGGGTCAGTCCAGCCCCACGCAGAGCGAACAGATAAAGCGGAGGAGGAGGAGAGCTTGAGAAGGGCTGAGGCAGAGGAAACCTCACTCAAACGCCTGCTCGGAAACAACCCCTGCCTCAAGCACTTCTTATTCCGGAAGTCTCTGCAAAATGGTCCTGAGGGCGCTGACAGGGTCTGATGGTGCTGGGGCTTGCAGGAAGCACAGGCACCCCTCCGTACCTACGGGCAGCGGATGCTGGGTGGTGCTCAGGGCTTGTCCAGGAGAGGAGCCTCCCGCTGCTGGCACCACTTCTACACCTTGCTCCGTGCAGGGGTGGCCAGAGGGAGGGGAGCCAATCCCTCACCCTGGCTCACCTCAGCCAGGTCAGCAGTGCTGTGTGCGCGGCCACTGCCCTGCCTCCAGCACCGGGAGCAGGGCGGGTAAAGGCCTGGGAAATGGCCTTTAAGGAGAGCTGCGCTGCCCAGCTCCCCCTCGACACACAGCGCGTGGGCAAGTGACGCTGCAAGAGACTGAGAAAAGGCCTGCGCTCGAGCCAGCTGCACCACGTGGTGCGTGCACATGCCCTCCACGTGCAGTGCTCTGTGTGCATGGAGCAGCACGGAAACCGGGGTGTGTCTCTGTCCGGGCCTTTGCCTGGGTCTTGGGATCTGGCCCAGGATCAGGGGCATTGCCAGTCCCTCAGCACCAAGGTGTGTGATGACACGGAAGGGAGCATCATGGAGACAGCGCTTGGTGGGGGTCTCTGTGGCGCAATGGGTGAGCGCGCTCGGCTGTTAACCGAGAGGCTGGTGGTTCGAGCCCACCCAGGGACGGCCTCCTTTTGGTGGCACACCTGGGCTCAACAGGTGCACACTGGAGCCCTTGCCACAGCCACCCTGAGAGACCCTCCTCAGCACCCGCGGGGGGAATTGCCGCAGCCATGACGAGTGGCACTCCCCAGCATCTGCTGGGGGGTGGAAGCGCGTGCTGGCTTCTCCCACATCCCTCCCAGGAAACGGCTCCTCTGCAGGGTGGCTGGCTCCGCCTGCCTGCAGTTGCCAGAGCAGAGGCCTCTTGGCACTTTAGCAGCCCTTCCAGGGTCTCGTACCCTCAAGATCCTGCATGCAGGCCTCAGAGGAGGCTGCTGCTCAGCCTTTTGCTTTGGCATGGGCCTGACCACAGATTTACCTAGCCCTTTAATCCCGCCGTGGTCTTGTTGTCCAAGTCAATCCCCAGAATTTACACTTCTCCTGTACAACCGAGAGTTAGGTCCCGACAAGTGATACTGTCTGTGCGGGGCTGAATTTTCCAATTTCCCCCAGAGACATGCAGAGGTCCTGCGGAGGACCTACAAGGGCACTGCGGCTCTCAAGGCCAAGGTAGCCATGGGTAAATCTTGTGTCTTCTCCCTCGAGTGCCTGGAGGGTCCAGTGCTTGGCATTTGTGACCAAGACTAGCTTGGAGTTGCTGCAGCTGCTCGGTCTCTTGCGAGAAGGCTTCCAGCCTCCCTGAGGTAGGAGGCGGGCTACTGGAGACAGGACTTGTGTTCTGCCCCTTCTGCTGGCGTGCGGTGGGGTCCTGCCAATGGAGGTGGGGGCAAATGCGCGTGATGGGGCTGCAGAGTCAGCTTCTGTTGCTCCTGGGAGCATGCATGGGGGATGGGTGCTGCAGGGTGCCTGCAGGAAGGGCAGTTAAGAGGCCCTTGCTGTTCCCACCCTATTGCCTGAAGGAGGCAGGAGAGAAATAATGCCCAAGGAGCAAAGGCGGTCAGTCACATGCGCAGCTGTGATCGTATAGTGGTTAGTACTCTGCGTTGTGGCCGCAGCAACCTCGGTTCGAATCCGAGTCACAGCAAGGGTTTTGCAAAGCCCGCGGCCTGAGCGGGGGAGTTTGAAAAGACAAGGGAGGCACCTGCAAGGACGGGCCAAGGGTTTCTTTCTTTCCAAAGATGCCGTGGCCTAGGAAGGAGGTACAAGCTCTTCCGTGCTCTCTGTCCCAAACATTCAACGGGCTCGTGCCTAAAACGATGTCCTGCTGTCTAGCGACTGTGCAGCGTCTTCTCCTGTGGGGCTGCCGTGGCAGCTGCGCGTGCCTCTGGGAAAGCATTCAGGCTTCTGCATTCTCTGGGCAAAAGCTTGAGAACTGAGAGACTCTGCCTGGAAAGCACCCAGCTTTTCACCTCCCTTTCTCTTCCCCTCGCTCCCCATTTTGCAGCAAGGGGACTTTCAGCTCCACACCAAAACCACCACCCTGCAACCCCAGCCCAGCCGTGGCTGCCATCTCACTCCGCAGAGACCCAACACCACTAGCTCTTCCCTGGGAGGAAGAGCACATTTTCTTCTCCACGGGGAGCGTGTGACTTTTCCGAGGTTATGCCTCCACGCTTGGCCATGCCTCCATGTTCTGACCAAGCTGTAAGCTGGCTGTGGGAAGGACACCCTCTGTGGAAGGGCAGAGCCGCCTTTCTCCCTTAGCTGCAGCGTGAGAGGAGCGGTGGGGCGGCAGGTTTTGCCTGCAGCTCCACGCCAGTGCGTGGCTGTGGAGAGTCAAGAGTGCTTCCTCCTGGCCTGCCTGGAGGTGGAAGGGTTGTGTAGGAAGGATCGGCCACAGCGAGGCTGGGCAGCGGGTGCTGGGAGAGTGTCCGAATGCTGAAAAGTCAAAGGGAAATGATAGCATCTGAGCACTGAGCGAGCTCTGGACGCTCCCTTCTCTGCACCTGCTGCAGAGAAGGGAGGAGAGCCCAGCTCTGCCTCTGGGGTCCTGAACTGAGTGCTCTGTGGGCAGAGCCCCGGTGAAGCCTGCAAGGGCCCCAAGTGCTTCTGCTCGTCCCGGGTGTCTGTATTGACAGTTCCCGGGATGTCTGTGTTGCGACAGACATCACGGCTACACAGGTGCCCTGCCCAAGGCAAGGGGAAGCGCTGCTTGATCAAAAGCCCATGCTCCAGGTGAGGCTTGAACTCACACCCTCAGCATCCCTCTGCTTTGCACTGCTGTATAAGTGCTGCGCGCTGGCCCATTGCGCCACTGGAGCACACTTGGAAAGGTGGACTGGAGCCCACGAGCAGACACCTTTGCCTGTGATTACCAGGGCTCATCAGCATTAACCTGGCACCTCAAGTGCTTTCCTCTTGCCTCGCCCAACAGGGAGCAGCAAGTGTGTGCCCCCCGTTGTGCGTCAGGCTTGCAATATGCACCAGGGCACGGAGAGAGAGGGCAAAAGCACCAAGGGTGGCCTCTCCTCAAGGGAGGGATGATAACTTTATGCCCTCTTCACAACAGATTGTTGCCCTCGGCTACCAGGCCTTTTATCATCTTCTCCCTCTCAGTAATGAGCAGACAAGCACAAACAACAGCAGCCACCTGCCCTGCTCTTTTGGCAGCAAGAGCGCTCCTGAGGTTCGGAGACTTTCGCAATCAACTCCATTCAAATGAGAGAGATGCTGTCTCTTTTGCTGTCTGTTATACATGCTTGCAGTACCTGGGCCTCTGTGGCTGTGCCTCTGCTCTCCTTGGTTTCAGTGTTGCAAATTGTGCCCTTTCTCTCTTTGGCTTTTGTTCAGCCAAGGGTGCCGGAGAGGTCTTTGGTCCTGCGGCCTGGGGGGCTGGCTACGTCCCAGAGGGCCACAGGCAGCTGACAGCAGGCAGCATTAGTGTCCTCTGTCTCTTCTGGGGGCACAGGTTGGTTCCACAACGTCCGGGAGATAGATACACGAGTGCTGTTGAATCCCAGTGCGAGGGGCAGCAGAAACGAGGTCCAAAGCCCTTGCCCCTTTACTAAGCGGCATGTCTGCAAGCAAAGCAGGTGCTTAGGAAGAGGGCAGGGACAATGAGGGTAAAAGAAGACAACAGAAGAAGAGGCTGCTGCCAGCAGCAGGCCAAAAGCGCGCGACCGTCATCCAGCTCCTCAGGAAGGATTCACAAAGCCCCTTCCTGAGTTTGTTGAAGGACAGGGAGATGCTTTGTTCCTGGTTCAGAGGAGACTCGTGGACAGGCTTCAAGGAGCCTTGAATTTGAAAGAGGCTGACAGAGCTGTCAAGCAGCCTTGAGCTGACCGTGGCTTACAGGGAGCTACTAGGTGCAGCTTTGAAACCGAATGGAATGGTGCCCGCGGGCAAATCTGGCCACTCGGCCCTGGGAAAGGCAGCACCTGCGCTGAAAACCCCACGCAGAGCCCACCGCAGGAGCAGAGTGGCAGTGCAGTGGGAGCAGCTGGGCCCGTGACCCAGAGGGTGATCGATCCACAGAGCCTCTGCTACGCAGCATTTCCCTTCCGTGTTTCATCACGCGATGCATCATGTCTTCAACTTGATAGGGAATCCTGCCCACAGGGCTTGTCTGCCTGTCTGCGCGGGTGGCCGTCTATCCTCTGCTCCCCAGCCCGCCCCTGTGCTGCCCCCTCTCTCCTGTCTTCAGGCCCCAGATCCGAGTGCTAGCTCAGCCCTGGGCAGGGAAGGGGCAGCATCCCAAGAGGAAGCTCCGTCTCCGTGGGGCCTGGCAAAGTCAGGACAGACAGCTCCTGATCTGGGACCCAGGTGGCTCTGGGGTTTGGCGCTCTGGCAGCTGGGGACCGTCTGAGGGAGCCCCAGAGCCCGTGACTGACAGCTGTGTTGCAGGGCTGGGCGGACTGTTCAGGGAGCCTGCTAGGGACCCTGTCCTGGGCACAGCTGTCAGGTGATGGTTCGAGAGCACGGAAGGGGAGCTTCCGAATGCCCCGGTCAGTGTGCAAGAGCACCAGCGCTCATGCCAGTGGTGACATTCACCGGGAAGCGTGGGAAGGGTCTCTCCTGGGCTTTGCTGCGGGGCCGCCTGCTGCGGCCTCTGGGGGACTGGGTAGTGCGGGGAGCTCAGGCCAGAAAGACAAGGCAGCTGCTGCGGCAGGCGAGTCGCATCCCACAGATCCGGAGACCCTTTCTGAGTCACCCAGTGCCTCGCAGGAGCCACCAGGAAACAAATATTCTCCCTCACCGAGGGGGGATTTGTCAGAAGACAGGACTGCCCTGGAGCTGGGTGCACAAGCAAGCGCAGGATGGCTGTTGTAAGAGAGGAAATGCCCTGTTCCCCGTGCCTGCTCCGAGCTCTTGTGGCACTGATCAGGTCCCCTTGCTTTCAGGCTGCCCCCAAGGTGGGAGGCCTGGCTTGCTGTGGCAATAGGGAGCCCTTCCCCGGCCGGGAATCGAACCTAGGCCGCGGCGGTGAGAGTGCCAAATCCTGACCACGAGACCACCAGCGAGGAGTGGCCCAACCCGCCTGGGCACCCACTGGTGGGCACCAGCCCAGTCCTGCCGGGGACCGGCCCCTCCAAGCACAGCCCCACACAGCTTCTTAGCTCCTAACACCTTGGCAAATGCCCTCCTGCGTTAAATTCAGCTGCAGCTCTCCTAGGTGTGCCTCTGTGGGACAAAACTGCCCGTACTTCCATTTCAAGCCAGGAGGCTTCACGCACTGCTGTGCGCCTAGAGCACAGAACCGGCTCCCTGGAAGGCGAGTCTGTCCTCTGCCAGGGTCAGTCCAGCCCCACGCAGAGCGAACAGATAAAGCGGAGGAGGAGGAGAGCTTGAGAAGGGCTGAGGCAGAGGAAACCTCACTCAAACGCCTGCTCGGAAACAACCCCTGCCTCAAGCACTTCTTATTCCGGAAGTCTCTGCAAAATGGTCCTGAGGGCGCTGACAGGGTCTGATGGTGCTGGGGCTTGCAGGAAGCACAGGCACCCCTCCGTACCTACGGGCAGCGGATGCTGGGTGGTGCTCAGGGCTTGTCCAGGAGAGGAGCCTCCCGCTGCTGGCACCACTTCTACACCTTGCTCCGTGCAGGGGTGGCCAGAGGGAGGGGAGCCAATCCCTCACCCTGGCTCACCTCAGCCAGGTCAGCAGTGCTGTGTGCGCGGCCACTGCCCTGCCTCCAGCACCGGGAGCAGGGCGGGTAAAGGCCTGGGAAATGGCCTTTAAGGAGAGCTGCGCTGCCCAGCTCCCCCTCGACACACAGCGCGTGGGCAAGTGACGCTGCAAGAGACTGAGAAAAGGCCTGCGCTCGAGCCAGCTGCACCACGTGGTGCGTGCACATGCCCTCCACGTGCAGTGCTCTGTGTGCATGGAGCAGCACGGAAACCGGGGTGTGTCTCTGTCCGGGCCTTTGCCTGGGTCTTGGGATCTGGCCCAGGATCAGGGGCATTGCCAGTCCCTCAGCACCAAGGTGTGTGATGACACGGAAGGGAGCATCATGGAGACAGCGCTTGGTGGGGGTCTCTGTGGCGCAATGGGTGAGCGCGCTCGGCTGTTAACCGAGAGGCTGGTGGTTCGAGCCCACCCAGGGACGGCCTCCTTTTGGTGGCACACCTGGGCTCAACAGGTGCACACTGGAGCCCTTGCCACAGCCACCCTGAGAGACCCTCCTCAGCACCCGCGGGGGGAATTGCCGCAGCCATGACGAGTGGCACTCCCCAGCATCTGCTGGGGGGTGGAAGCGCGTGCTGGCTTCTCCCACATCCCTCCCAGGAAACGGCTCCTCTGCAGGGTGGCTGGCTCCGCCTGCCTGCAGTTGCCAGAGCAGAGGCCTCTTGGCACTTTAGCAGCCCTTCCAGGGTCTCGTACCCTCAAGATCCTGCATGCAGGCCTCAGAGGAGGCTGCTGCTCAGCCTTTTGCTTTGGCATGGGCCTGACCACAGATTTACCTAGCCCTTTAATCCCGCCGTGGTCTTGTTGTCCAAGTCAATCCCCAGAATTTACACTTCTCCTGTACAACCGAGAGTTAGGTCCCGACAAGTGATACTGTCTGTGCGGGGCTGAATTTTCCAATTTCCCCCAGAGACATGCAGAGGTCCTGCGGAGGACCTACAAGGGCACTGCGGCTCTCAAGGCCAAGGTAGCCATGGGTAAATCTTGTGTCTTCTCCCTCGAGTGCCTGGAGGGTCCAGTGCTTGGCATTTGTGACCAAGACTAGCTTGGAGTTGCTGCAGCTGCTCGGTCTCTTGCGAGAAGGCTTCCAGCCTCCCTGAGGTAGGAGGCGGGCTACTGGAGACAGGACTTGTGTTCTGCCCCTTCTGCTGGCGTGCGGTGGGGTCCTGCCAATGGAGGTGGGGGCAAATGCGCGTGATGGGGCTGCAGAGTCAGCTTCTGTTGCTCCTGGGAGCATGCATGGGGGATGGGTGCTGCAGGGTGCCTGCAGGAAGGGCAGTTAAGAGGCCCTTGCTGTTCCCACCCTATTGCCTGAAGGAGGCAGGAGAGAAATAATGCCCAAGGAGCAAAGGCGGTCAGTCACATGCGCAGCTGTGATCGTATAGTGGTTAGTACTCTGCGTTGTGGCCGCAGCAACCTCGGTTCGAATCCGAGTCACAGCAAGGGTTTTGCAAAGCCCGCGGCCTGAGCGGGGGAGTTTGAAAAGACAAGGGAGGCACCTGCAAGGACGGGCCAAGGGTTTATTTCTTTCCAAAGATGCCGTGGCCTAGGAAGGAGGTACAAGCTCTTCCGTGCTCTCTGTCCCAAACATTCAACGGGCTCGTGCCTAAAACGATGTCCTGCTGTCTAGCGACTGTGCAGCGTCTTCTCCTGTGGGGCTGCCGTGGCAGCTGCGCGTGCCTCTGGGAAAGCATTCAGGCTTCTGCATTCTCTGGGCAAAAGCTTGAGAACTGAGAGACTCTGCCTGGAAAGCACCCAGCTTTTCACCTCCCTTTCTCTTCCCCTCGCTCCCCATTTTGCAGCAAGGGGACTTTCAGCTCCACACCAAAACCACCACCCTGCAACCCCAGCCCAGCCGTGGCTGCCATCTCACTCCGCAGAGACCCAACACCACTAGCTCTTCCCTGGGAGGAAGAGCACATTTTCTTCTCCACGGGGAGCGTGTGACTTTTCCGAGGTTATGCCTCCACGCTTGGCCATGCCTCCATGTTCTGACCAAGCTGTAAGCTGGCTGTGGGAAGGACACCCTCTGTGGAAGGGCAGAGCCGCCTTTCTCCCTTAGCTGCAGCGTGAGAGGAGCGGTGGGGCGGCAGGTTTTGCCTGCAGCTCCACGCCAGTGCGTGGCTGTGGAGAGTCAAGAGTGCTTCCTCCTGGCCTGCCTGGAGGTGGAAGGGTTGTGTAGGAAGGATCGGCCACAGCGAGGCTGGGCAGCGGGTGCTGGGAGAGTGTCCGAATGCTGAAAAGTCAAAGGGAAATGATAGCATCTGAGCACTGAGCGAGCTCTGGACGCTCCCTTCTCTGCACCTGCTGCAGAGAAGGGAGGAGAGCCCAGCTCTGCCTCTGGGGTCCTGAACTGAGTGCTCTGTGGGCAGAGCCCCGGTGAAGCCTGCAAGGGCCCCAAGTGCTTCTGCTCGTCCCGGGTGTCTGTATTGACAGTTCCCGGGATGTCTGTGTTGCGACAGACATCACGGCTACACAGGTGCCCTGCCCAAGGCAAGGGGAAGCGCTGCTTGATCAAAAGCCCATGCTCCAGGTGAGGCTTGAACTCACACCCTCAGCATCCCTCTGCTTTGCACTGCTGTATAAGTGCTGCGCGCTGGCCCATTGCGCCACTGGAGCACACTTGGAAAGGTGGACTGGAGCCCACGAGCAGACACCTTTGCCTGTGATTACCAGGGCTCATCAGCATTAACCTGGCACCTCAAGTGCTTTCCTCTTGCCTCGCCCAACAGGGAGCAGCAAGTGTGTGCCCCCCGTTGTGCGTCAGGCTTGCAATATGCACCAGGGCACGGAGAGAGAGGGCAAAAGCACCAAGGGTGGCCTCTCCTCAAGGGAGGGATGATAACTTTATGCCCTCTTCACAACAGATTGTTGCCCTCGGCTACCAGGCCTTTTATCATCTTCTCCCTCTCAGTAATGAGCAGACAAGCACAAACAACAGCAGCCACCTGCCCTGCTCTTTTGGCAGCAAGAGCGCTCCTGAGGTTCGGAGACTTTCGCAATCAACTCCCTTCAAACGAGAGAGATGCTGTCTCTTTTGCTGTCTGTTATACATGCTTGCAGTACCTGGGCCTCTGTGGCTGTGCCTCTGCTCTCCTTGGTTTCAGTGTTGCAAATTGTGCCCTTTCTCTCTTTGGCTTTTGTTCAGCCAAGGGTGCCGGAGAGGTCTTTGGTCCTGCGGCCTGGGGGGCTGGCTACGTCCCAGAGGGCCACAGGCAGCTGACAGCAGGCAGCATTAGTGTCCTCTGTCTCTTCTGGGGGCACAGGTTGGTTCCACAACGTCCGGGAGATAGATACACGAGTGCTGTTGAATCCCAGTGCGAGGGGCAGCAGAAACGAGGTCCAAAGCCCTTGCCCCTTTACTAAGCGGCATGTCTGCAAGCAAAGCAGGTGCTTAGGAAGAGGGCAGGGACAATGAGGGTAAAAGAAGACAACAGAAGAAGAGGCTGCTGCCAGCAGCAGGCCAAAAGCGCGCGACCGTCATCCAGCTCCTCAGGAAGGATTCACAAAGCCCCTTCCTGAGTTTGTTGAAGGACAGGGAGATGCTTTGTTCCTGGTTCAGAGGAGACTCGTGGACAGGCTTCAAGGAGCCTTGAATTTGAAAGAGGCTGACAGAGCTGTCAAGCAGCCTTGAGCTGACCGTGGCTTACAGGGAGCTACTAGGTGCAGCTTTGAAACCGAATGGAATGGTGCCCGCGGGCAAATCTGGGCACTCGGCCCTGGGAAAGGCAGCGCCTGCGCTGAAAACCCCACGCAGAGCCCGCCGCAGGAGCAGAGTGGCAGTGCAGTGGGAGCAGCTGGGCCCGTGACCCAGAGGGTGATCGATCCACAGAGCCTCTGCTACGCAGCATTTCCCTTCCGTGTTTCATCACGCGATGCATCATGTCTTCAACTTGATAGGGAATCCTGCCCACAGGGCTTGTCTGCCTGTCTGCGAGGGTGGCCGTCTATCCTCTGCTCCCCAGCCCGCCCCTGTGCTGCCCCCTCTCTCCTGTCTTCAGGCCCCAGATCCGAGTGCTAGCTCAGCCCTGGGCAGGGAAGGGGCAGCATCCCAAGAGGAAGCTCCGTCTCCGTGGGGCCTGGCAAAGTCAGGACAGACAGCTCCTGATTTGGGACCCAGGTGGCTCTGGGGTTTGGCGCTCTGGCAGCTGGGGACCGTCTGAGGGAGCCCCAGAGCCCGTGACTGACAGCTGTGTTGCAGGGCTGGGCGGACTGTTCAGGGAGCCTGCTAGGGACCCTGTCCTGGGCACAGCTGTCAGGTGATGGTTCGAGAGCACGGAAGGGGAGCTTCCGAATGCCCCGGTCAGTGTGCAAGAGCACCAGCGCTCATGCCAGTGGTGACATTCACCGGGAAGCGTGGGAAGGGTCTCTCCTGGGCTTTGCTGCGGAGCCGCCTGCTGCGGCCTCTGGGGGACTGGGTAGTGCGGGGAGCTCAGGCCAGAAAGACAAGGCAGCTGCTGCGGCAGGCGAGTCGCATCCCACAGATCCGGAGACCCTTTCTGAGTCACCCAGTGCCTCGCAGGAGCCACCAGGAAACAAATACTCTCCCTCACCGAGGGGGGATTTGTCAGAAGACAGGACTGCCCTGGAGCTGGGTGCACAAGCAAGCGCAGGATGGCTGTTGTAAGAGAGGAAATGCCCTGTTCCCCGTGCCTGCTCCGAGCTCTTGTGGCACTGATCAGGTCCCCTTGCTTTCAGGCTGCCCCCAAGGTGGGAGGCCTGGCTTGCTGTGGCAATAGGGAGCCCTTCCCCGGCCGGGAATCGAACCTAGGCCGCGGCGGTGAGAGTGCCAAATCCTGACCACGAGACCACCAGCGAGGAGTGGCCCAACCCGCCTGGGCACCCACTGGTGGGCACCAGCCCAGTCCTGCCGGGGACCGGCCCCTCCAAGCACAGCCCCACACAGCTTCTTAGCTCCTAACACCTTGGCAAATGCCCTCCTGCGTTAAATTCAGCTGCAGCTCTCCTAGGTGTGCCTCTGTGGGACAAAACTGCCCGTACTTCCATTTCAAGCCAGGAGGCTTCACGCACTGCTGTGCGCCTAGAGCACAGAACCGGCTCCCTGGAAGGCGAGTCTGTCCTCTGCCAGGGTCAGTCCAGCCCCACGCAGAGCGAACAGATAAAGCGGAGGAGGAGGAGAGCTTGAGAAGGGCTGAGGCAGAGGAAACCTCACTCAAACGCCTGCTCGGAAACAACCCCTGCCTCAAGCACTTCTTATTCCGGAAGTCTCTGCAAAATGGTCCTGAGGGCGCTGACAGGGTCTGATGGTGCTGGGGCTTGCAGGAAGCACAGGCACCCCTCCGTACCTACGGGCAGCGGATGCTGGGTGGTGCTCAGGGCTTGTCCAGGAGAGGAGCCTCCCGCTGCTGGCACCACTTCTACACCTTGCTCCGTGCAGGGGTGGCCAGAGGGAGGGGAGCCAATCCCTCACCCTGGCTCACCTCAGCCAGGTCAGCAGTGCTGTGTGCGCGGCCACTGCCCTGCCTCCAGCACCGGGAGCAGGGCGGGTAAAGGCCTGGGAAATGGCCTTTAAGGAGAGCTGCGCTGCCCAGCTCCCCCTCGACACACAGCGCGTGGGCAAGTGACGCTGCAAGAGACTGAGAAAAGGCCTGCGCTCGAGCCAGCTGCACCACGTGGTGCGTGCACATGCCCTCCACGTGCAGTGCTCTGTGTGCATGGAGCAGCACGGAAACCGGGGTGTGTCTCTGTCCGGGCCTTTGCCTGGGTCTTGGGATCTGGCCCAGGATCAGGGGCATTGCCAGTCCCTCAGCACCAAGGTGTGTGATGACACGGAAGGGAGCATCATGGAGACAGCGCTTGGTGGGGGTCTCTGTGGCGCAATGGGTGAGCGCGCTCGGCTGTTAACCGAGAGGCTGGTGGTTCGAGCCCACCCAGGGACGGCCTCCTTTTGGTGGCACACCTGGGCTCAACAGGTGCACACTGGAGCCCTTGCCACGCCACCCTGAGAGACCCTCCTCAGCACCCGTGGGGGGAATTGCCACAGCCATGACGAGTGGCACTCCCCAGCATCTGCTGGGGGGTGGAAGCGCGTGCTGGCTTCTCCCACATCCCTCCCAGGAAACGGCTCCTCTGCAGGGTGGCTGGCTCCGCCTGCCTGCAGTTGCCAGAGCAGAGGCCTCTTGGCACTTTAGCAGCCCTTCCAGGGTCTCGTACCCTCAAGATCCTGCATGCAGGCCTCAGAGGAGGCTTCTGCTCAGCCTTTTGCTTTGGCATGGGCCTGACCACAGATTTACCCAGCCCTTTAATCCCGCCGTGGTCTTGTTGTCCATGTCAATCCCCAGAATTTACACTTCTCCTGTACAACCGAGAGTTAGGTCCCGACAAGTGATGCTGTCTGTGCGGGGCTGAATTTTCCAATTTCCCCCAGAGACATGCAGAGGTCCTGCGGAGGACCTACAAGGGCACTGCGGCTCTCAAGGCCAAGGTAGCCATGGGTAAATCTTGTGTCTTCTCCCTCGAGTGCCTGGAGGGTCCAGTGCTTGGCATTTGTGACCAAGACTAGCTTGGAGTTGCTGCAGCTGCTCGGTCTCTTGCGAGAAGGCTTCCAGCCTCCCTGAGGTAGGAGGCGGGCTACTGGAGACAGGACTTGTGTTCTGCCCCTTCTGCTGGCGTGCGGTGGGGTCCTGCCAATGGAGGTGGGGGCAAATGCGCGTGATGGGGCTGCAGAGTCAGCTTCTGTTGCTCCTGGGAGCATGCATGGGGGATGGGTGCTGCAGGGTGCCTGCAGGAAGGGCAGTTAAGAGGCCCTTGCTGTTCCCACCCTATTGCCTGAAGGAGGCAGGAGAGAAATAATGCCCAAGGAGCAAAGGCGGTCAGTCACATGCGCAGCTGTGATCGTATAGTGGTTAGTACTCTGCGTTGTGGCCGCAGCAACCTCGGTTCGAATCCGAGTCACAGCAAGGGTTTTGCAAAGCCCGCGGCCTGAGCGGGGGAGTTTGAAAAGACAAGGGAGGCACCTGCAAGGACGGGCCAAGGGTTTCTTTCTTTCCAAAGATGCCGTGGCCTAGGAAGGAGGTACAAGCTCTTCCGTGCTCTCTGTCCCAAACATTCAACGGGCTCGTGCCTAAAACGATGTCCTGCTGTCTAGCGACTGTGCAGCGTCTTCTCCTGTGGGGCTGCCGTGGCAGCTGCGCGTGCCTCTGGGAAAGCATTCAGGCTTCTGCATTCTCTGGGCAAAAGCTTGAGAACTGAGAGACTCTGCCTGGAAAGCACCCAGCTTTTCACCTCCCTTTCTCTTGCCCTCGCTCCCCATTTTGCAGCAAGGGGACTTTCAGCTCCACACCAAAACCACCACCCTGCAACCCCAGCCCAGCCGTGGCTGCCATCGCACTCCGCAGAGACCCAACACCACTAGCTCTTCCCTGGGAGGAAGAGCACATTTTCTTCTCCACGGGGAGCGTGTGACTTTTCCGAGGTTATGCCTCCACGCTTGGCCATGCCTCCATGTTCTGACCAAGCTGTAAGCTGGCTGTGGGAAGGACACCCTCTGTGGAAGGGCAGAGCCGCCTTTCTCCCTTAGCTGCAGCGTGAGAGGAGCGGTGGGGCGGCAGGTTTTGCCTGCAGCTCCACGCCAGTGCGTGGCTGTGGAGAGTCAAGAGTGCTTCCTCCTGGCCTGCCTGGAGGTGGAAGGGTTGTGTAGGAAGGATCGGCCACAGCGAGGCTGGGCAGCGGGTGCTGGGAGAGTGTCCGAATGCTGAAAAGTCAAAGGGAAATGATAGCATCTGAGCACTGAGCGAGCTCTGGACGCTCCCTTCTCTGCACCTGCTGCAGAGAAGGGAGGAGAGCCCAGCTCTGCCTCTGGGGTCCTGAACTGAGTGCTCTGTGGGCAGAGCCCCGGTGAAGCCTGCAAGGGCCCCAAGTGCTTCTGCTCGTCCCGGGTGTCTGTATTGACAGTTCCCGGGATGTCTGTGTTGCGACAGACATCACGGCTACACAGGTGCCCTGCCCAAGGCAAGGGGAAGCGCTGCTTGATCAAAAGCCCATGCTCCAGGTGAGGCTTGAACTCACACCCTCAGCATCCCTCTGCTTTGCACTGCTGTATAAGTGCTGCGCGCTGGCCCATTGCGCCACTGGAGCACACTTGGAAAGGTGGACTGGAGCCCACGAGCAGACACCTTTGCCTGTGATTACCAGGGCTCATCAGCATTAACCTGGCACCTCAAGTGCTTTCCTCTTGCCTCGCCCAACAGGGAGCAGCAAGTGTGTGCCCCCCGTTGTGCGTCAGGCTTGCAATATGCACCAGGGCACGGAGAGAGAGGGCAAAAGCACCAAGGGTGGCCTCTCCTCAAGGGAGGGATGATAACTTTATGCCCTCTTCACAACAGATTGTTGCCCTCGGCTACCAGGCCTTTTATCATCTTCTCCCTCTCAGTAATGAGCAGACAAGCACAAACAACAGCAGCCACCTGCCCTGCTCTTTTGGCAGCAAGAGCGCTCCTGAGGTTCGGAGACTTTCGCAATCAACTCCCTTCAAACGAGAGAGATGCTGTCTCTTTTGCTGTCTGTTATACATGCTTGCAGTACCTGGGCCTCTGTGGCTGTGCCTCTGCTCTCCTTGGTTTCAGTGTTGCAAATTGTGCCCTTTCTCTCTTTGGCTTTTGTTCAGCCAAGGGTGCCGGAGAGGTCTTTGGTCCTGCGGCCTGGGGGGCTGGCTACGTCCCAGAGGGCCACAGGCAGCTGACAGCAGGCAGCATTAGTGTCCTCTGTCTCTTCTGGGGGCACAGGTTGGTTCCACAACGTCCGGGAGATAGATACACGAGTGCTGTTGAATCCCAGTGCGAGGGGCAGCAGAAACGAGGTCCAAAGCCCTTGCCCCTTTACTAAGCGGCATGTCTGCAAGCAAAGCAGGTGCTTAGGAAGAGGGCAGGGACAATGAGGGTAAAAGAAGACAACAGAAGAAGAGGCTGCTGCCAGCAGCAGGCCAAAAGCGCGCGACCGTCATCCAGCTCCTCAGGAAGGATTCACAAAGCCCCTTCCTGAGTTTGTTGAAGGACAGGGAGATGCTTTGTTCCTGGTTCAGAGGAGACTCGTGGACAGGCTTCAAGGAGCCTTGAATTTGAAAGAGGCTGACAGAGCTGTCAAGCAGCCTTGAGCTGACCGTGGCTTACAGGGAGCTACTAGGTGCAGCTTTGAAACCGAATGGAATGGTGCCCGCGGGCAAATCTGGGCACTCGGCCCTGGGAAAGGCAGCGCCTGCACTGAAAACCCCACGCAGAGCCCGCCGCAGGAGCAGAGTGGCAGTGCAGTGGGAGCAGCTGGGTCCGTGACCCAGAGGGTGATCGATCCACAGAGCCTCTGCTACGCAGCATTTCCCTTCCGTGTTTCATCACGCGATGCATCATGTCTTCAACTTGATAGGGAATCCTGCCCACAGGGCTTGTCTGCCTGTCTGCGAGGGTGGCCGTCTATCCTCTGCTCCCCAGCCCGCCCCTGTGCTGCCCCCTCTCTCCTGTCTTCAGGCCCCAGATCCGAGTGCTAGCTCAGCCCTGGGCAGGGAAGGGGCAGCATCCCAAGAGGAAGCTCCGTCTCCGTGGGGCCTGGCAAAGTCAGGACAGACAGCTCCTGATTTGGGACCCAGGTGGCTCTGGGGTTTGGCGCTCTGGCAGCTGGGGACCGTCTGAGGGAGCCCCAGAGCCCGTGACTGACAGCTGTGTTGCAGGGCTGGGCGGACTGTTCAGGGAGCCTGCTAGGGACCCTGTCCTGGGCACAGCTGTCAGGTGATGGTTCGAGAGCACGGAAGGGGAGCTTCCGAATGCCCCGGTCAGTGTGCAAGAGCACCAGCGCTCATGCCAGTGGTGACATTCACCGGGAAGCGTGGGAAGGGTCTCTCCTGGGCTTTGCTGCGGAGCCGCCTGCTGCGGCCTCTGGGGGACTGGGTAGTGCGGGGAGCTCAGGCCAGAAAGACAAGGCAGCTGCTGCGGCAGGCGAGTCGCATCCCACAGATCCGGAGACCCTTTCTGAGTCACCCAGTGCCTCGCAGGAGCCACCAGGAAACAAATACTCTCCCTCACCGAGGGGGGATTTGTCAGAAGACAGGACTGCCCTGGAGCTGGGTGCACAAGCAAGCGCAGGATGGCTGTTGTAAGAGAGGAAATGCCCTGTTCCCCGTGCCTGCTCCGAGCTCTTGTGGCACTGATCAGGTCCCCTTGCTTTCAGGCTGCCCCCAAGGTGGGAGGCCTGGCTTGCTGTGGCAATAGGGAGCCCTTCCCCGGCCGGGAATCGAACCTAGGCCGCGGCGGTGAGAGTGCCAAATCCTGACCACGAGACCACCAGCGAGGAGTGGCCCAACCCGCCTGGGCACCCACTGGTGGGCACCAGCCCAGTCCTGCCGGGGACCGGCCCCTCCAAGCACAGCCCCACACAGCTTCTTAGCTCCTAACACCTTGGCAAATGCCCTCCTGCGTTAAATTCAGCTGCAGCTCTCCTAGGTGTGCCTCTGTGGGACAAAACTGCCCGTACTTCCATTTCAAGCCAGGAGGCTTCACGCACTGCTGTGCGCCTAGAGCACAGAACCGGCTCCCTGGAAGGCGAGTCTGTCCTCTGCCAGGGTCAGTCCAGCCCCACGCAGAGCGAACAGATAAAGCGGAGGAGGAGGAGAGCTTGAGAAGGGCTGAGGCAGAGGAAACCTCACTCAAACGCCTGCTCGGAAACAACCCCTGCCTCAAGCACTTCTTATTCCGGAAGTCTCTGCAAAATGGTCCTGAGGGCGCTGACAAGGTCTGATGGTGCTGGGGCTTGCAGGAAGCACAGGCACCCCTCCGTACCTACGGGCAGCGGATGCTGGGTGGTGCTCAGGGCTTGTCCAGGAGAGGAGCCTCCCGCTGCTGGCACCACTTCTACACCTTGCTCCGTGCAGGGGTGGCCAGAGGGAGGGGAGCCAATCCCTCACCCTGGCTCACCTCAGCCAGGTCAGCAGTGCTGTGTGCGCGGCCACTGCCCTGCCTCCAGCACCGGGAGCAGGGCGGGTAAAGGCCTGGGAAATGGCCTTTAAGGAGAGCTGCGCTGCCCAGCTCCCCCTCGACACACAGCGCGTGGGCAAGTGACGCTGCAAGAGACTGAGAAAAGGCCTGCGCTCGAGCCAGCTGCACCACGTGGTGCGTGCACATGCCCTCCACGTGCAGTGCTCTGTGTGCATGGAGCAGCACGGAAACCGGGGTGTGTCTCTGTCCGGGCCTTTGCCTGGGTCTTGGGATCTGGCCCAGGATCAGGGGCATTGCCAGTCCCTCAGCACCAAGGTGTGTGATGACACGGAAGGGAGCATCATGGAGACAGCGCTTGGTGGGGGTCTCTGTGGCGCAATGGGTGAGCGCGCTCGGCTGTTAACCGAGAGGCTGGTGGTTCGAGCCCACCCAGGGACGGCCTCCTTTTGGTGGCACACCTGGGCTCAACAGGTGCACACTGGAGCCCTTGCCACGCCACCCTGAGAGACCCTCCTCAGCACCCGTGGGGGGAATTGCCACAGCCATGACGAGTGGCACTCCCCAGCATCTGCTGGGGGGTGGAAGCGCGTGCTGGCTTCTCCCACATCCCTCCCAGGAAACGGCTCCTCTGCAGGGTGGCTGGCTCCGCCTGCCTGCAGTTGCCAGAGCAGAGGCCTCTTGGCACTTTAGCAGCCCTTCCAGGGTCTCGTACCCTCAAGATCCTGCATGCAGGCCTCAGAGGAGGCTGCTGCTCAGCCTTTTGCTTTGGCATGGGCCTGACCACAGATTTACCTAGCCCTTTAATCCCGCCGTGGTCTTGTTGTCCATGTCAATCCCCAGAATTTACACTTCTCCTGTACAACCGAGAGTTAGGTCCCGACAAGTGATGCTGTCTGTGCGGGGCTGAATTTTCCAATTTCCCCCAGAGACATGCAGAGGTCCTGCGGAGGACCTACAAGGGCACTGCGGCTCTCAAGGCCAAGGTAGCCATGGGTAAATCTTGTGTCTTCTCCCTCGAGTGCCTGGAGGGTCCAGTGCTTGGCATTTGTGACCAAGACTAGCTTGGAGTTGCTGCAGCTGCTCGGTCTCTTGCGAGAAGGCTTCCAGCCTCCCTGAGGTAGGAGGCGGGCTACTGGAGACAGGACTTGTGTTCTGCCCCTTCTGCTGGCGTGCGGTGGGGTCCTGCCAATGGAGGTGGGGGCAAATGCGCGTGATGGGGCTGCAGAGTCAGCTTCTGTTGCTCCTGGGAGCATGCATGGGGGATGGGTGCTGCAGGGTGCCTGCAGGAAGGGCAGTTAAGAGGCCCTTGCTGTTCCCACCCTATTGCCTGAAGGAGGCAGGAGAGAAATAATGCCCAAGGAGCAAAGGCGGTCAGTCACATGCGCAGCTGTGATCGTATAGTGGTTAGTACTCTGCGTTGTGGCCGCAGCAACCTCGGTTCGAATCCGAGTCACAGCAAGGGTTTTGCAAAGCCCGCGGCCTGAGCGGGGGAGTTTGAAAAGACAAGGGAGGCACCTGCAAGGACGGGCCAAGGGTTTCTTTCTTTCCAAAGATGCCGTGGCCTAGGAAGGAGGTACAAGCTCTTCCGTGCTCTCTGTCCCAAACATTCAACGGGCTCGTGCCTAAAACGATGTCCTGCTGTCTAGCGACTGTGCAGCGTCTTCTCCTGTGGGGCTGCCGTGGCAGCTGCGCGTGCCTCTGGGAAAGCATTCAGGCTTCTGCATTCTCTGGGCAAAAGCTTGAGAACTGAGAGACTCTGCCTGGAAAGCACCCAGCTTTTCACCTCCCTTTCTCTTGCCCTCGCTCCCCATTTTGCAGCAAGGGGACTTTCAGCTCCACACCAAAACCACCACCCTGCAACCCCAGCCCAGCCGTGGCTGCCATCGCACTCCGCAGAGACCCAACACCACTAGCTCTTCCCTGGGAGGAAGAGCACATTTTCTTCTCCACGGGGAGCGTGTGACTTTTCCGAGGTTATGCCTCCACGCTTGGCCATGCCTCCATGTTCTGACCAAGCTGTAAGCTGGCTGTGGGAAGGACACCCTCTGTGGAAGGGCAGAGCCGCCTTTCTCCCTTAGCTGCAGCGTGAGAGGAGCGGTGGGGCGGCAGGTTTTGCCTGCAGCTCCACGCCAGTGCGTGGCTGTGGAGAGTCAAGAGTGCTTCCTCCTGGCCTGCCTGGAGGTGGAAGGGTTGTGTAGGAAGGATCGGCCACAGCGAGGCTGGGCAGCGGGTGCTGGGAGAGTGTCCGAATGCTGAAAAGTCAAAGGGAAATGATAGCATCTGAGCACTGAGCGAGCTCTGGACGCTCCCTTCTCTGCACCTGCTGCAGAGAAGGGAGGAGAGCCCAGCTCTGCCTCTGGGGTCCTGAACTGAGTGCTCTGTGGGCAGAGCCCCGGTGAAGCCTGCAAGGGCCCCAAGTGCTTCTGCTCGTCCCGGGTGTCTGTATTGACAGTTCCCGGGATGTCTGTATTGCGACAGACATCACGGCTACACAGGTGCCCTGCCCAAGGCAAGGGGAAGCGCTGCTTGATCAAAAGCCCATGCTCCAGGTGAGGCTTGAACTCACACCCTCAGCATCCCTCTGCTTTGCACTGCTGTATAAGTGCTGCGCGCTGGCCCATTGCGCCACTGGAGCACACTTGGAAAGGTGGACTGGAGCCCACGAGCAGACACCTTTGCCTGTGATTACCAGGGCTCATCAGCATTAACCTGGCACCTCAAGTGCTTTCCTCTTGCCTCGCCCAACAGGGAGCAGCAAGTGTGTGCCCCCCGTTGTGCGTCAGGCTTGCAATATGCACCAGGGCACGGAGAGAGAGGGCAAAAGCACCAAGGGTGGCCTCTCCTCAAGGGAGGGATGATAACTTTATGCCCTCTTCACAACAGATTGTTGCCCTCGGCTACCAGGCCTTTTATCATCTTCTCCCTCTCAGTAATGAGCAGACAAGCACAAACAACAGCAGCCACCTGCCCTGCTCTTTTGGCAGCAAGAGCGCTCCTGAGGTTCGGAGACTTTCGCAATCAACTCCCTTCAAACGAGAGAGATGCTGTCTCTTTTGCTGTCTGTTATACATGCTTGCAGTACCTGGGCCTCTGTGGCTGTGCCTCTGCTCTCCTTGGTTTCAGTGTTGCAAATTGTGCCCTTTCTCTCTTTGGCTTTTGTTCAGCCAAGGGTGCCGGAGAGGTCTTTGGTCCTGCGGCCTGGGGGGCTGGCTACGTCCCAGAGGGCCACAGGCAGCTGACAGCAGGCAGCATTAGTGTCCTCTGTCTCTTCTGGGGGCACAGGTTGGTTCCACAACGTCCGGGAGATAGATACACGAGTGCTGTTGAATCCCAGTGCGAGGGGCAGCAGAAACGAGGTCCAAAGCCCTTGCCCCTTTACTAAGCGGCATGTCTGCAAGCAAAGCAGGTGCTTAGGAAGAGGGCAGGGACAATGAGGGTAAAAGAAGACAACAGAAGAAGAGGCTGCTGCCAGCAGCAGGCCAAAAGCGCGCGACCGTCATCCAGCTCCTCAGGAAGGATTCACAAAGCCCCTTCCTGAGTTTGTTGAAGGACAGGGAGATGCTTTGTTCCTGGTTCAGAGGAGACTCGTGGACAGGCTTCAAGGAGCCTTGAATTTGAAAGAGGCTGACAGAGCTGTCAAGCAGCCTTGAGCTGACCGTGGCTTACAGGGAGCTACTAGGTGCAGCTTTGAAACCGAATGGAATGGTGCCCGCGGGCAAATCTGGGCACTCGGCCCTGGGAAAGGCAGCGCCTGCACTGAAAACCCCACGCAGAGCCCGCCGCAGGAGCAGAGTGGCAGTGCAGTGGGAGCAGCTGGGCCCGTGACCCAGAGGGTGATCGATCCACAGAGCCTCTGCTACGCAGCATTTCCCTTCCGTGTTTCATCACGCGATGCATCATGTCTTCAACTTGATAGGGAATCCTGCCCACAGGGCTTGTCTGCCTGTCTGCGAGGGTGGCCGTCTATCCTCTGCTCCCCAGCCCGCCCCTGTGCTGCCCCCTCTCTCCTGTCTTCAGGCCCCAGATCCGAGTGCTAGCTCAGCCCTGGGCAGGGAAGGGGCAGCATCCCAAGAGGAAGCTCCGTCTCCGTGGGGCCTGGCAAAGTCAGGACAGACAGCTCCTGATTTGGGACCCAGGTGGCTCTGGGGTTTGGCGCTCTGGCAGCTGGGGACCGTCTGAGGGAGCCCCAGAGCCCGTGACTGACAGCTGTGTTGCAGGGCTGGGCGGACTGTTCAGGGAGCCTGCTAGGGACCCTGTCCTGGGCACAGCTGTCAGGTGATGGTTCGAGAGCACGGAAGGGGAGCTTCCGAATGCCCCGGTCAGTGTGCAAGAGCACCAGCGCTCATGCCAGTGGTGACATTCACCGGGAAGCGTGGGAAGGGTCTCTCCTGGGCTTTGCTGCGGGGCCGCCTGCTGCGGCCTCTGGGGGACTGGGTAGTGCGGGGAGCTCAGGCCAGAAAGACAAGGCAGCTGCTGCGGCAGGCGAGTCGCATCCCACAGATCCGGAGACCCTTTCTGTGTCACCCAGTGCCTCGCAGGAGCCACCAGGAAACAAATATTCTCCCTCACCGAGGGGGGATTTGTCAGAAGACAGGACTGCCCTGGAGCTGGGTGCACAAGCAAGCGCAGGATGGCTGTTGTAAGAGAGGAAATGCCCTGTTCCCCGTGCCTGCTCCGAGCTCTTGTGGCACTGATCAGGTCCCCTTGCTTTCAGGCTGCCCCCAAGGTGGGAGGCCTGGCTTGCTGTGGCAATAGGGAGCCCTTCCCCGGCCGGGAATCGAACCTAGGCCGCGGCGGTGAGAGTGCCAAATCCTGACCACGAGACCACCAGCGAGGAGTGGCCCAACCCGCCTGGGCACCCACTGGTGGGCACCAGCCCAGTCCTGCCGGGGACCGGCCCCTCCAAGCACAGCCCCACACAGCTTCTTAGCTCCTAACACCTTGGCAAATGCCCTCCTGCGTTAAATTCAGCTGCAGCTCTCCTAGGTGTGCCTCTGTGGGACAAAACTGCCCGTACTTCCATTTCAAGCCAGGAGGCTTCACGCACTGCTGTGCGCCTAGAGCACAGAACCGGCTCCCTGGAAGGCGAGTCTGTCCTCTGCCAGGGTCAGTCCAGCCCCACGCAGAGCGAACAGATAAAGCGGAGGAGGAGGAGAGCTTGAGAAGGGCTGAGGCAGAGGAAACCTCACTCAAACGCCTGCTCGGAAACAACCCCTGCCTCAAGCACTTCTTATTCCGGAAGTCTCTGCAAAATGGTCCTGAGGGCGCTGACAGGGTCTGATGGTGCTGGGGCTTGCAGGAAGCACAGGCACCCCTCCGTACCTACGGGCAGCGGATGCTGGGTGGTGCTCAGGGCTTGTCCAGGAGAGGAGCCTCCCGCTGCTGGCACCACTTCTACACCTTGCTCCGTGCAGGGGTGGCCAGAGGGAGGGGAGCCAATCCCTCACCCTGGCTCACCTCAGCCAGGTCAGCAGTGCTGTGTGCGCGGCCACTGCCCTGCCTCCAGCACCGGGAGCAGGGCGGGTAAAGGCCTGGGAAATGGCCTTTAAGGAGAGCTGCGCTGCCCAGCTCCCCCTCGACACACAGCGCGTGGGCAAGTGACGCTGCAAGAGACTGAGAAAAGGCCTGCGCTCGAGCCAGCTGCACCACGTGGTGCGTGCACATGCCCTCCACGTGCAGTGCTCTGTGTGCATGGAGCAGCACGGAAACCGGGGTGTGTCTCTGTCCGGGCCTTTGCCTGGGTCTTGGGATCTGGCCCAGGATCAGGGGCATTGCCAGTCCCTCAGCACCAAGGTGTGTGATGACACGGAAGGGAGCATCATGGAGACAGCGCTTGGTGGGGGTCTCTGTGGCGCAATGGGTGAGCGCGCTCGGCTGTTAACCGAGAGGCTGGTGGTTCGAGCCCACCCAGGGACGGCCTCCTTTTGGTGGCACACCTGGGCTCAACAGGTGCACACTGGAGCCCTTGCCACAGCCACCCTGAGAGACCCTCCTCAGCACCCGCGGGGGGAATTGCCGCAGCCATGACGAGTGGCACTCCCCAGCATCTGCTGGGGGGTGGAAGCGCGTGCTGGCTTCTCCCACATCCCTCCCAGGAAACGGCTCCTCTGCAGGGTGGCTGGCTCCGCCTGCCTGCAGTTGCCAGAGCAGAGGCCTCTTGGCACTTTAGCAGCCCTTCCAGGGTCTCGTACCCTCAAGATCCTGCATGCAGGCCTCAGAGGAGGCTGCTGCTCAGCCTTTTGCTTTGGCATGGGCCTGACCACAGATTTACCTAGCCCTTTAATCCCGCCGTGGTCTTGTTGTCCAAGTCAATCCCCAGAATTTACACTTCTCCTGTACAACCGAGAGTTAGGTCCCGACAAGTGATACTGTCTGTGCGGGGCTGAATTTTCCAATTTCCCCCAGAGACATGCAGAGGTCCTGCGGAGGACCTACAAGGGCACTGCGGCTCTCAAGGCCAAGGTAGCCATGGGTAAATCTTGTGTCTTCTCCCTCGAGTGCCTGGAGGGTCCAGTGCTTGGCATTTGTGACCAAGACTAGCTTGGAGTTGCTGCAGCTGCTCGGTCTCTTGCGAGAAGGCTTCCAGCCTCCCTGAGGTAAGAGGCGGGCTACTGGAGACAGGACTTGTGTTCTGCCCCTTCTGCTGGCGTGCGGTGGGGTCCTGCCAATGGAGGTGGGGGCAAATGCGCGTGATGGGGCTGCAGAGTCAGCTTCTGTTGCTCCTGGGAGCATGCATGGGGGATGGGTGCTGCAGGGTGCCTGCAGGAAGGGCAGTTAAGAGGCCCTTGCTGTTCCCACCCTATTGCCTGAAGGAGGCAGGAGAGAAATAATGCCCAAGGAGCAAAGGCGGTCAGTCACATGCGCAGCTGTGATCGTATAGTGGTTAGTACTCTGCGTTGTGGCCGCAGCAACCTCGGTTCGAATCCGAGTCACAGCAAGGGTTTTGCAAAGCCCGCGGCCTGAGCGGGGGAGTTTGAAAAGACAAGGGAGGCACCTGCAAGGACGGGCCAAGGGTTTATTTCCAAAGATGCTGTGGCCTAGGAAGGAGGTACAAGCTCTTCTGTGCTCTCTGTCCCAAACATTCAACGGGCTCGTGCCTAAAACGATGTCCTGCTGTCTAGCGACTGTGCAGCGTCTTCTCCTGTGGGGCTGCCGTGGCAGCTGCGCGTGCCTCTGGGAAAGCATTCAGGCTTCTGCATTCTCTGGGCAAAAGCTTGAGAACTGAGAGACTCTGCCTGGAAAGCACCCAGCTTTTCACCTCCCTTTCTCTTGCCCTCGCTCCCCATTTTGCAGCAAGGGGACTTTCAGCTCCACACCAAAACCACCACCCTGCAACCCCAGCCCAGCCGTGGCTGCCATCGCACTCCGCAGAGACCCAACACCACTAGCTCTTCCCTGGGAGGAAGAGCACATTTTCTTCTCCACGGGGAGCGTGTGACTTTTCCGAGGTTATGCCTCCACGCTTGGCCATGCCTCCATGTTCTGACCAAGCTGTAAGCTGGCTGTGGGAAGGACACCCTCTGTGGAAGGGCAGAGCCGCCTTTCTCCCTTAGCTGCAGCGTGAGAGGAGCGGTGGGGCGGCAGGTTTTGCCTGCAGCTCCACGCCAGTGCGTGGCTGTGGAGAGTCAAGAGTGCTTCCTCCTGGCCTGCCTGGAGGTGGAAGGGTTGTGTAGGAAGGATCGGCCACAGCGAGGCTGGGCAGCGGGTGCTGGGAGAGTGTCCGAATGCTGAAAAGTCAAAGGGAAATGATAGCATCTGAGCACTGAGCGAGCTCTGGACGCTCCCTTCTCTGCACCTGCTGCAGAGAAGGGAGGAGAGCCCAGCTCTGCCTCTGGGGTCCTGAACTGAGTGCTCTGTGGGCAGAGCCCCGGTGAAGCCTGCAAGGGCCCCAAGTGCTTCTGCTCGTCCCGGGTGTCTGTATTGACAGTTCCCGGGATGTCTGTATTGCGACAGACATCACGGCTACACAGGTGCCCTGCCCAAGGCAAGGGGAAGCGCTGCTTGATCAAAAGCCCATGCTCCAGGTGAGGCTTGAACTCACACCCTCAGCATCCCTCTGCTTTGTACTGCTGTATAAGTGCTGCGCGCTGGCCCATTGCGCCACTGGAGCACACTTGGAAAGGTGGACTGGAGCCCACGAGCAGACACCATTGCCTGTGATTACCAGGGCTCATCAGCATTAACCTGGCACCTCAAGTGCTTTCCTCTTGCCTCGCCCAACAGGGAGCAGCAAGTGTGTGCCCCCCGTTGTGCGTCAGGCTTGCAATATGCACCAGGGCACGGAGAGAGAGGGCAAAAGCACCAAGGGTGGCCTCTCCTCAAGGGAGGGATGATAACTTTATGCCCTCTTCACAACAGATTGTTGCCCTCGGCTACCAGGCCTTTTATCATCTTCTCCCTCTCAGTAATGAGCAGACAAGCACAAACAACAGCAGCCACCTGCCCTGCTCTTTTGGCAGCAAGAGCGCTCCTGAGGTTCGGAGACTTTCGCAATCAACTCCATTCAAACGAGAGAGATGCTGTCTCTTTTGCTGTCTGTTATACATGCTTGCAGTACCTGGGCCTCTGTGGCTGTGCCTCTGCTCTCCTTGGTTTCAGTGTTGCAAATTGTGCCCTTTCTCTCTTTGGCTTTTGTTCAGCCAAGGGTGCCGGAGAGGTCTTTGGTCCTGCGGCCTGGGGGCTGGCTACGTCCCAGAGGGCCACAGGCAGCTGACAGCAGGCAGCATTAGTGTCCTCTGTCTCTTCTGGGGGCACAGGTTGGTTCCACAACGTCCGGGAGATAGATACACGAGTGCTGTTGAATCCCAGTGCGAGGGGCAGCAGAAACGAGGTCCAAAGCCCTTGCCCCTTTACTAAGCGGCATGTCTGCAAGCAAAGCAGGTGCTTAGGAAGAGGGCAGGGACAATGAGGGTAAAAGAAGACAACAGAAGAAGAGGCTGCTGCCAGCAGCAGGCCAAAAGCGCGCGACCGTCATCCAGCTCCTCAGGAAGGATTCACAAAGCCCCTTCCTGAGTTTGTTGAAGGACAGGGAGATGCTTTGTTCCTGGTTCAGAGGAGACTCGTGGACAGGCTTCAAGGAGCCTTGAATTTGAAAGAGGCTGACAGAGCTGTCAAGCAGCCTTGAGCTGACCGTGGCTTACAGGGAGCTACTAGGTGCAGCTTTGAAACCGAATGGAATGGTGCCCGCGGGCAAATCTGGGCACTCGGCCCTGGGAAAGGCAGCGCCTGCACTGAAAACCCCACGCAGAGCCCGCCGCAGGAGCAGAGTGGCAGTGCAGTGGGAGCAGCTTGGCCCGTGACCCAGAGGGTGATCGATCCACAGAGCCTCTGCTACGCAGCATTTCCCTTCCGTGTTTCATCACGCGATGCATCATGTCTTCAACTTGATAGGGAATCCTGCCCACAGGGCTTGTCTGCCTGTCTGCGAGGGTGGCCGTCTATCCTCTGCTCCCCAGCCCGCCCCTGTGCTGCCCCCTCTCTCCTGTCTTCAGGCCCCAGATCCGAGTGCTAGCTCAGCCCTGGGCAGGGAAGGGGCAGCATCCCAAGAGGAAGCTCCGTCTCCGTGGGGCCTGGCAAAGTCAGGACAGACAGCTCCTGATTTGGGACCCAGGTGGCTCTGGGGTTTGGCGCTCTGGCAGCTGGGGACCGTCTGAGGGAGCCCCAGAGCCCGTGACTGACAGCTGTGTTGCAGGGCTGGGCGGACTGTTCAGGGAGCCTGCTAGGGACCCTGTCCTGGGCACAGCTGTCAGGTGATGGTTCGAGAGCACGGAAGGGGAGCTTCCGAATGCCCCGGTCAGTGTGCAAGAGCACCAGCGCTCATGCCAGTGGTGACATTCACCGGGAAGCGTGGGAAGGGTCTCTCCTGGGCTTTGCTGCGGGGCCGCCTGCTGCGGCCTCTGGGGGACTGGGTAGTGCGGGGAGCTCAGGCCAGAAAGACAAGGCAGCTGCTGCGGCAGGCGAGTCGCATCCCACAGATCCGGAGACCCTTTCTGTGTCACCCAGTGCCTCGCAGGAGCCACCAGGAAACAAATATTCTCCCTCACCGAGGGGGGATTTGTCAGAAGACAGGACTGCCCTGGAGCTGGGTGCACAAGCAAGCGCAGGATGGCTGTTGTAAGAGAGGAAATGCCCTGTTCCCCGTGCCTGCTCCGAGCTCTTGTGGCACTGATCAGGTCCCCTTGCTTTCAGGCTGCCCCCAAGGTGGGAGGCCTGGCTTGCTGTGGCAATAGGGAGCCCTTCCCCGGCCGGGAATCGAACCTAGGCCGCGGCGGTGAGAGTGCCAAATCCTGACCACGAGACCACCAGCGAGGAGTGGCCCAACCCGCCTGGGCACCCACTGGTGGGCACCAGCCCAGTCCTGCCGGGGACCGGCCCCTCCAAGCACAGCCCCACACAGCTTCTTAGCTCCTAACACCTTGGCAAATGCCCTCCTGCGTTAAATTCAGCTGCAGCTCTCCTAGGTGTGCCTCTGTGGGACAAAACTGCCCGTACTTCCATTTCAAGCCAGGAGGCTTCACGCACTGCTGTGCGCCTAGAGCACAGAACCGGCTCCCTGGAAGGCGAGTCTGTCCTCTGCCAGGGTCAGTCCAGCCCCACGCAGAGCGAACAGATAAAGCGGAGGAGGAGGAGAGCTTGAGAAGGGCTGAGGCAGAGGAAACCTCACTCAAACGCCTGCTCGGAAACAACCCCTGCCTCAAGCACTTCTTATTCCGGAAGTCTCTGCAAAATGGTCCTGAGGGCGCTGACAGGGTCTGATGGTGCTGGGGCTTGCAGGAAGCACAGGCACCCCTCCGTACCTACGGGCAGCGGATGCTGGGTGGTGCTCAGGGCTTGTCCAGGAGAGGAGCCTCCCGCTGCTGGCACCACTTCTACACCTTGCTCCGTGCAGGGGTGGCCAGAGGGAGGGGAGCCAATCCCTCACCCTGGCTCACCTCAGCCAGGTCAGCAGTGCTGTGTGCGTGGCCACTGCCCTGCCTCCAGCACCGGGAGCAGGGCGGGTAAAGGCCTGGGAAATGGCCTTTAAGGAGAGCTGCGCTGCCCAGCTCCCCCTCGACACACAGCGCGTGGGCAAGTGACGCTGCAAGAGACTGAGAAAAGGCCTGCGCTCGAGCCAGCTGCACCACGTGGTGCGTGCACATGCCCTCCACGTGCAGTGCTCTGTGTGCATGGAGCAGCACGGAAACCGGGGTGTGTCTCTGTCCGGGCCTTTGCCTGGGTCTTGGGATCTGGCCCAGGATCAGGGGCATTGCCAGTCCCTCAGCACCAAGGTGTGTGATGACACAGAAGGGAGCATCATGGAGACAGCACTTGGTGGGGGTCTCTGTGGCGCAATGGGTGAGCACGCTCGGCTGTTAACCGAGAGGCTGGTGGTTCGAGCCCACCCAGGGACGGCCTCCTTTTGGTGGCACACCTGGGCTCAACAGGTGCACACTGGAGCCCTTGCCACAGCCACCCTGAGAGACCCTCCTCAGCACCCGCGGGGGGAATTGCCGCAGCCATGACGAGTGGCACTCCCCAGCATCTGCTGGGGGGTGGAAGCGCGTGCTGGCTTCTCCCACATCCCTCCCAGGAAACGGCTCCTCTGCAGGGTGGCTGGCTCCGCCTGCCTGCAGTTGCCAGAGCAGAGGCCTCTTGGCACTTTAGCAGCCCTTCCAGGGTCTCGTACCCTCAAGATCCTGCATGCAGGCCTCAGAGGAGGCTGCTGCTCAGCCTTTTGCTTTGGCATGGGCCTGACCACAGATTTACCTAGCCCTTTAATCCCGCCGTGGTCTTGTTGTCCAAGTCAATCCCCAGAATTTACACTTCTCCTGTACAACCGAGAGTTAGGTCCCGACAAGTGATGCTGTCTGTGCGGGGCTGAATTTTCCAATTTCCCCCAGAGACATGCAGAGGTCCTGCGGAGGACCTACAAGGGCACTGCGGCTCTCAAGGCCAAGGTAGCCATGGGTAAATCTTGTGTCTTCTCCCTCGAGTGCCTGGAGGGTCCAGTGCTTGGCATTTGTGACCAAGACTAGCTTGGAGTTGCTGCAGCTGCTCGGTCTCTTGCGAGAAGGCTTCCAGCCTCCCTGAGGTAGGAGGCGGGCTACTGGAGACAGGACTTGTGTTCTGCCCCTTCTGCTGGCGTGCGGTGGGGTCCTGCCAATGGAGGTGGGGGCAAATGCGCGTGATGGGGCTGCAGAGTCAGCTTCTGTTGCTCCTGGGAGCATGCATGGGGGATGGGTGCTGCAGGGTGCCTGCAGGAAGGGCAGTTAAGAGGCCCTTGCTGTTCCCACCCTATTGCCTGAAGGAGGCAGGAGAGAAATAATGCCCAAGGAGCAAAGGCGGTCAGTCACATGCGCAGCTGTGATCGTATAGTGGTTAGTACTCTGCGTTGTGGCCGCAGCAACCTCGGTTCGAATCCGAGTCACAGCAAGGGTTTTGCAAAGCCCGCGGCCTGAGCGGGGGAGTTTGAAAAGACAAGGGAGGCACCTGCAAGGACGGGCCAAGGGTTTCTTTCTTTCCAAAGATGCCGTGGCCTAGGAAGGAGGTACAAGCTCTTCCGTGCTCTCTGTCCCAAACATTCAACGGGCTCGTGCCTAAAACGATGTCCTGCTGTCTAGCGACTGTGCAGCGTCTTCTCCTGTGGGGCTGCCGTGGCAGCTGCGCGTGCCTCTGGGAAAGCATTCAGGCTTCTGCATTCTCTGGGCAAAGCTTGAGAACCGAGAGACTCTGCCTGGAAAGCACCCAGCTTTTCACCTCCCTTTCTCTTGCCCTCGCTCCCCATTTTGCAGCAAGGGGACTTTCAGCTCCACACCAAAACCACCACCCTGCAACCCCAGCCCAGCCGTGGCTGCCATCGCACTCCGCAGAGACCCAACACCACTAGCTCTTCCCTGGGAGGAAGAGCACATTTTCTTCTCCACGGGGAGCGTGTGACTTTTCCGAGGTTATGCCTCCACGCTTGGCCATGCCTCCATGTTCTGACCAAGCTGTAAGCTGGCTGTGGGAAGGACACCCTCTGTGGAAGGGCAGAGCCGCCTTTCTCCCTTAGCTGCAGCGTGAGAGGAGCGGTGGGGCGGCAGGTTTTGCCTGCAGCTCCACGCCAGTGCGTGGCTGTGGAGAGTCAAGAGTGCTTCCTCCTGGCCTGCCTGGAGGTGGAAGGGTTGTGTAGGAAGGATCGGCCACAGCGAGGCTGGGCAGCGGGTGCTGGGAGAGTGTCCGAATGCTGAAAAGTCAAAGGGAAATGATAGCATCTGAGCACTGAGCGAGCTCTGGACGCTCCCTTCTCTGCACCTGCTGCAGAGAAGGGAGGAGAGCCCAGCTCTGCCTCTGGGGTCCTGAACTGAGTGCTCTGTGGGCAGAGCCCCGGTGAAGCCTGCAAGGGCCCCAAGTGCTTCTGCTCGTCCCGGGTGTCTGTATTGACAGTTCCCGGGATGTCTGTGTTGCGACAGACATCACGGCTACACAGGTGCCCTGCCCAAGGCAAGGGGAAGCGCTGCTTGATCAAAAGCCCATGCTCCAGGTGAGGCTTGAACTCACACCCTCAGCATCCCTCTGCTTTGCACTGCTGTATAAGTGCTGCGCGCTGGCCCATTGCGCCACTGGAGCACACTTGGAAAGGTGGACTGGAGCCCACGAGCAGACACCTTTGCCTGTGATCACCAGGGCTCATCAGCATTAACCTGGCACCTCAAGTGCTTTCCTCTTGCCTCGCCCAACAGGGAGCAGCAAGTGTGTGCCCCCCGTTGTGCGTCAGGCTTGCAATATGCACCAGGGCACGGAGAGAGAGGGCAAAAGCACCAAGGGTGGCCTCTCCTCAAGGGAGGGATGATAACTTTATGCCCTCTTCACAACAGATTGTTGCCCTCGGCTACCAGGCCTTTTATCATCTTCTCCCTCTCAGTAATGAGCAGACAAGCACAAACAACAGCAGCCACCTGCCCTGCTCTTTTGGCAGCAAGAGCGCTCCTGAGGTTCGGAGACTTTCGCAATCAACTCCATTCAAATGAGAGAGATGCTGTCTCTTTTGCTGTCTGTTATACATGCTTGCAGTACCTGGGCCTCTGTGGCTGTGCCTCTGCTCTCCTTGGTTTCAGTGTTGCAAATTGTGCCCTTTCTCTCTTTGGCTTTTGTTCAGCCAAGGGTGCCGGAGAGGTCTTTGGTCCTGCGGCCTGGGGGGCTGGCTACGTCCCAGAGGGCCACAGGCAGCTGACAGCAGGCAGCATTAGTGTCCTCTGTCTCTTCTGGGGGCACAGGTTGGTTCCACAACGTCCGGGAGATAGATACACGAGTGCTGTTGAATCCCAGTGCGAGGGGCAGCAGAAACGAGGTCCAAAGCCCTTGCCCCTTTACTAAGCGGCATGTCTGCAAGCAAAGCAGGTGCTTAGGAAGAGGGCAGGGACAATGAGGGTAAAAGAAGACAACAGAAGAAGAGGCTGCTGCCAGCAGCAGGCCAAAAGCGCGCGACCGTCATCCAGCTCCTCAGGAAGGATTCACAAAGCCCCTTCCTGAGTTTGTTGAAGGACAGGGAGATGCTTTGTTCCTGGTTCAGAGGAGACTCGTGGACAGGCTTCAAGGAGCCTTGAATTTGAAAGAGGCTGACAGAGCTGTCAAGCAGCCTTGAGCTGACCGTGGCTTACAGGGAGCTACTAGGTGCAGCTTTGAAACCGAATGGAATGGTGCCCGCGGGCAAATCTGGCCACTCGGCCCTGGGAAAGGCAGCGCCTGCACTGAAAACCCCACGCAGAGCCCGCCGCAGGAGCAGAGTGGCAGTGCAGTGGGAGCAGCTGGGCCCGTGACCCAGAGGGTGATCGATCCACAGAGCCTCTGCTACGCAGCATTTCCCTTCCGTGTTTCATCACGCGATGCATCATGTCTTCAACTTGATAGGGAATCCTGCCCACAGGGCTTGTCTGCCTGTCTGCGCGGGTGGCCGTCTATCCTCTGCTCCCCAGCCCGCCCCTGTGCTGCCCCCTCTCTCCTGTCTTCAGGCCCCAGATCCGAGTGCTAGCTCAGCCCTGGGCAGGGAAGGGGCAGCATCCCAAGAGGAAGCTCCGTCTCCGTGGGGCCTGGCAAAGTCAGGACAGACAGCTCCTGATTTGGGACCCAGGTGGCTCTGGGGTTTGGCGCTCTGGCAGCTGGGGACCGTCTGAGGGAGCCCCAGAGCCCGTGACTGACAGCTGTGTTGCAGGGCTGGGCGGACTGTTCAGGGAGCCTGCTAGGGACCCTGTCCTGGGCACAGCTGTCAGGTGATGGTTCGAGAGCACGGAAGGGGAGCTTCCGAATGCCCCGGTCAGTGTGCAAGAGCACCAGCGCTCATGCCAGTGGTGACATTCACCGGGAAGCGTGGGAAGGGTCTCTCCTGGGCTTTGCTGCGGGGCCGCCTGCTGCGGCCTCTGGGGGACTGGGTAGTGCGGGGAGCTCAGGCCAGAAAGACAAGGCAGCTGCTGCGGCAGGCGAGTCGCATCCCACAGATCCGGAGACCCTTTCTGTGTCACCCAGTGCCTCGCAGGAGCCACCAGGAAACAAATATTCTCCCTCACCGAGGGGGGATTTGTCAGAAGACAGGACTGCCCTGGAGCTGGGTGCACAAGCAAGCGCAGGATGGCTGTTGTAAGAGAGGAAATGCCCTGTTCCCCGTGCCTGCTCCGAGCTCTTGTGGCACTGATCAGGTCCCCTTGCTTTCAGGCTGCCCCCAAGGTGGGAGGCCTGGCTTGCTGTGGCAATAGGGAGCCCTTCCCCGGCCGGGAATCGAACCTAGGCCACGGCGGTGAGAGTGCCAAATCCTGACCACGAGACCACCAGCGAGGAGTGGCCCAACCCGCCTGGGCACCCACTGGTGGGCACCAGCCCAGTCCTGCCGGGGACCGGCCCCTCCAAGCACAGCCCCACACAGCTTCTTAGCTCCTAACACCTTGGCAAATGCCCTCCTGCGTTAAATTCAGCTGCAGCTCTCCTAGGTGTGCCTCTGTGGGACAAAACTGCCCGTACTTCCATTTCAAGCCAGGAGGCTTCACGCACTGCTGTGCGCCTAGAGCACAGAACCGGCTCCCTGGAAGGCGAGTCTGTCCTCTGCCAGGGTCAGTCCAGCCCCACGCAGAGCGAACAGATAAAGCGGAGGAGGAGGAGAGCTTGAGAAGGGCTGAGGCAGAGGAAACCTCACTCAAACGCCTGCTCGGAAACAACCCCTGCCTCAAGCACTTCTTATTCCGGAAGTCTCTGCAAAATGGTCCTGAGGGCGCTGACAGGGTCTGATGGTGCTGGGGCTTGCAGGAAGCACAGGCACCCCTCCGTACCTACGGGCAGCGGATGCTGGGTGGTGCTCAGGGCTTGTCCAGGAGAGGAGCCTCCCGCTGCTGGCACCACTTCTACACCTTGCTCCGTGCAGGGGTGGCCAGAGGGAGGGGAGCCAATCCCTCACCCTGGCTCACCTCAGCCAGGTCAGCAGTGCTGTGTGCGCGGCCACTGCCCTGCCTCCAGCACCGGGAGCAGGGCGGGTAAAGGCCTGGGAAATGGCCTTTAAGGAGAGCTGCGCTGCCCAGCTCCCCCTCGACACACAGCGCGTGGGCAAGTGACGCTGCAAGAGACTGAGAAAAGGCCTGCGCTCGAACCAGCTGCACCACGTGGTGCGTGCACATGCCCTCCACGTGCAGTGCTCTGTGTGCATGGAGCAGCACGGAAACCGGGGTGTGTCTCTGTCCGGGCCTTTGCCTGGGTCTTGGGATCTGGCCCAGGATCAGGGGCATTGCCAGTCCCTCAGCACCAAGGTGTGTGATGACACGGAAGGGAGCATCATGGAGACAGCGCTTGGTGGGGGTCTCTGTGGCGCAATGGGTGAGCACGCTCGGCTGTTAACCGAGAGGCTGGTGGTTCGAGCCCACCCAGGGACGGCCTCCTTTTGGTGGCACACCTGGGCTCAACAGGTGCACACTGGAGCCCTTGCCACAGCCACCCTGAGAGACCCTCCTCAGCACCCGCGGGGGGAATTGCCGCAGCCATGACGAGTGGCACTCCCCAGCATCTGCTGGGGGGTGGAAGCGCGTGCTGGCTTCTCCCACATCTCTCCCAGGAAACGGCTCCTCTGCAGGGTGGCTGGCTCCGCCTGCCTGCAGTTGCCAGAGCAGAGGCCTCTTGGCACTTTAGCAGCCCTTCCAGGGTCTCGTACCCTCAAGATCCTGCATGCAGGCCTCAGAGGAGGCTGCTGCTCAGCCTTTTGCTTTGGCATGGGCCTGACCACAGATTTACCTAGCCCTTTAATCCCGCCGTGGTCTTGTTGTCCAAGTCAATCCCCAGAATTTACACTTCTCCTGTACAACCGAGAGTTAGGTCCCGACAAGTGATACTGTCTGTGCGGGGCTGAATTTTCCAATTTCCCCCAGAGACATGCAGAGGTCCTGCGGAGGACCTACAAGGGCACTGCGGCTCTCAAGGCCAAGGTAGCCATGGGTAAATCTTGTGTCTTCTCCCTCGAGTGCCTGGAGGGTCCAGTGCTTGGCATTTGTGACCAAGACTAGCTTGGAGTTGCTGCAGCTGCTCGGTCTCTTGCGAGAAGGCTTCCAGCCTCCCTGAGGTAGGAGGCGGGCTACTGGAGACAGGACTTGTGTTCTGCCCCTTCTGCTGGCGTGCGGTGGGGTCCTGCCAATGGAGGTGGGGGCAAATGCGCGTGATGGGGCTGCAGAGTCAGCTTCTGTTGCTCCTGGGAGCATGCATGGGGGATGGGTGCTGCAGGGTGCCTGCAGGAAGGGCAGTTAAGAGGCCCTTGCTGTTCCCACCCTATTGCCTGAAGGAGGCAGGAGAGAAATAATGCCCAAGGAGCAAAGGCGGTCAGTCACATGCGCAGCTGTGATCGTATAGTGGTTAGTACTCTGCGTTGTGGCCGCAGCAACCTCGGTTCGAATCCGAGTCACAGCAAGGGTTTTGCAAAGCCCGCGGCCTGAGCGGGGGAGTTTGAAAAGACAAGGGAGGCACCTGCAAGGACGGGCCAAGGGTTTCTTTCTTTCCAAAGATGCCGTGGCCTAGGAAGGAGGTACAAGCTCTTCCGTGCTCTCTGTCCCAAACATTCAACGGGCTCGTGCCTAAAACGATGTCCTGCTGTCTAGCGACTGTGCAGCGTCTTCTCCTGTGGGGCTGCCGTGGCAGCTGCGCGTGCCTCTGGGAAAGCATTCAGGCTTCTGCATTCTCTGGGCAAAAGCTTGAGAACTGAGAGACTCTGCCTGGAAAGCACCCAGCTTTTCACCTCCCTTTCTCTTCCCCTCGCTCCCCATTTTGCAGCAAGGGGACTTTCAGCTCCACACCAAAACCACCACCCTGCAACCCCAGCCCAGCCGTGGCTGCCATCTCACTCCGCAGAGACCCAACACCACTAGCTCTTCCCTGGGAGGAAGAGCACATTTTCTTCTCCACGGGGAGCGTGTGACTTTTCCGAGGTTATGCCTCCACGCTTGGCCATGCCTCCATGTTCTGACCAAGCTGTAAGCTGGCTGTGGGAAGGACACCCTCTGTGGAAGGGCAGAGCCGCCTTTCTCCCTTAGCTGCAGCGTGAGAGGAGCGGTGGGGCGGCAGGTTTTGCCTGCAGCTCCACGCCAGTGCGTGGCTGTGGAGAGTCAAGAGTGCTTCCTCCTGGCCTGCCTGGAGGTGGAAGGGTTGTGTAGGAAGGATCGGCCACAGCGAGGCTGGGCAGCGGGTGCTGGGAGAGTGTCCGAATGCTGAAAAGTCAAAGGGAAATGATAGCATCTGAGCACTGAGCGAGCTCTGGACGCTCCCTTCTCTGCACCTGCTGCAGAGAAGGGAGGAGAGCCCAGCTCTGCCTCTGGGGTCCTGAACTGAGTGCTCTGTGGGCAGAGCCCCGGTGAAGCCTGCAAGGGCCCCAAGTGCTTCTGCTCGTCCCGGGTGTCTGTATTGACAGTTCCCGGGATGTCTGTGTTGCGACAGACATCACGGCTACACAGGTGCCCTGCCCAAGGCAAGGGGAAGCGCTGCTTGATCAAAAGCCCATGCTCCAGGTGAGGCTTGAACTCACACCCTCAGCATCCCTCTGCTTTGCACTGCTGTATAAGTGCTGCGCGCTGGCCCATTGCGCCACTGGAGCACACTTGGAAAGGTGGACTGGAGCCCACGAGCAGACACCTTTGCCTGTGATCACCAGGGCTCATCAGCATTAACCTGGCACCTCAAGTGCTTTCCTCTTGCCTCGCCCAACAGGGAGCAGCAAGTGTGTGCCCCCCGTTGTGCGTCAGGCTTGCAATATGCACCAGGGCACGGAGAGAGAGGGCAAAAGCACCAAGGGTGACCTCTCCTCAAGGGAGGGATGATAACTTTATGCCCTCTTCACAACAGATTGTTGCCCTCGGCTACCAGGCCTTTTATCATCTTCTCCCTCTCAGTAATGAGCAGACAAGCACAAACAACAGCAGCCACCTGCCCTGCTCTTTTGGCAGCAAGAGCGCTCCTGAGGTTCGGAGACTTTCGCAATCAACTCCCTTCAAACGAGAGAGATGCTGTCTCTTTTGCTGTCTGTTATACATGCTTGCAGTACCTGGGCCTCTGTGGCTGTGCCTCTGCTCTCCTTGGTTTCAGTGTTGCAAATTGTGCCCTTTCTCTCTTTGGCTTTTGTTCAGCCAAGGGTGCCGGAGAGGTCTTTGGTCCTGCGGCCTGGGGGGCTGGCTACGTCCCAGAGGGCCACAGGCAGCTGACAGCAGGCAGCATTAGTGTCCTCTGTCTCTTCTGGGGGCACAGGCTGATTCCACAACGTCCGGGAGATAGATACACGAGTGCTGTTGAATCCCAGTGCGAGGGGCAGCAGAAACGAGGTCCAAAGCCCTTGCCCCTTTACTAAGCGGCATGTCTGCAAGCAAAGCAGGTGCTTAGGAAGAGGGCAGGGACAATGAGGGTAAAAGAAGACAACAGAAGAAGAGGCTGCTGCCAGCAGCAGGCCAAAAGCGCGCGACCGTCATCCAGCTCCTCAGGAAGGATTCACAAAGCCCCTTCCTGAGTTTGTTGAAGGACAGGGAGATGCTTTGTTCCTGGTTCAGAGGAGACTCGTGGACAGGCTTCAAGGAGCCTTGAATTTGAAAGAGGCTGACAGAGCTGTCAAGCAGCCTTGAGCTGACCGTGGCTTACAGGGAGCTACTAGGTGCAGCTTTGAAACCGAATGGAATGGTGCCCGCGGGCAAATCTGGGCACTCGGCCCTGGGAAAGGCAGCGCCTGCGCTGAAAACCCCACGCAGAGCCCGCCGCAGGAGCAGAGTGGCAGTGCAGAGTGGAGCAGCTGGCCCGTGACCCAGAGGGTGATCGATCCACAGAGCCTCTGCTACGCAGCATTTCCCTTCCGTGTTTCATCATGCGATGCATCATGTCTTCACTTGATAGGGAATCCTGCCCACAGGGCTTGTCTGCCTGTCTGCGAGGTGGCCGTCTATCCTCTGCTCCCCAGCCCGCCCCTGTGCTGCCCCCTCTCTCCTGTCTTCAGGCCCCAGATCCGAGTGCTAGCTCAGCCCTGGGCAGGGAAGGGGCAGCATCCTAAGAGGAAGCTCCGTCTCCGTGGGGCCTGGCAAAGTCAGGACAGACAGCTCCTGATCTGGGACCCAGGTGGCTCTGGGGTTTGGCGCTCTGGCAGCTGGGGACCGTCTGAGGGAGCCCCAGAGCCCGTGACTGACAGCTGTGTTGCAGGGCTGGGCGGACTGTTCAGGGAGCCTGCTAGGGACCCTGTCCTGGGCACAGCTGTCAGGTGATGGTTCGAGAGCACGGAAGGGGAGCTTCCGAATGCCCCGGTCAGTGTGCAAAGAGCACCAGCGCTCATGCCAGTGGTGACATTCACCGGGAAGCGTGGGAAGGGTCTCTCCTGGGCTTTGCTGCGGGGCCGCCTGCTGCGGCCTCTGGGGGACTGGGTAGTGCGGGGAGCTCAGGCCAGAAAGACAAGGCAGCTGCTGCGGCAGGCGAGTCGCATCCCACAGATCCGGAGACCCTTTCTGTGTCACCCAGTGCCTCGCAGGAGCCACCAGGAAACAAATATTCTCCCTCACCGAGGGGGGATTTGTCAGAAGACAGGACTGCCCTGGAGCTGGGTGCACAAGCAAGCGCAGGATGGCTGTTGTAAGAGAGGAAATGCCCTGTTCCCCGTGCCTGCTCCGAGCTCTTGTGGCACTGATCAGGTCCCCTTGCTTTCAGGCTGCCCCCAAGGTGGGAGGCCTGGCTTGCTGTGGCAATAGGGAGCCCTTCCCCGGCCGGGAATCGAACCTAGGCCGCGGCGGTGAGAGTGCCAAATCCTGACCACGAGACCACCAGCGAGGAGTGGCCCAACCCGCCTGGGCACCCACTGGTGGGCACCAGCCCAGTCCTGCCGGGGACCGGCCCCTCCAAGCACAGCCCCACACAGCTTCTTAGCTCCTAACACCTTGGCAAATGCCCTCCTGCGTTAAATTCAGCTGCAGCTCTCCTAGGTGTGCCTCTGTGGGACAAAACTGCCCGTACTTCCATTTCAAGCCAGGAGGCTTCACGCACTGCTGTGCGCCTAGAGCACAGAACCGGCTCCCTGGAAGGCGAGTCTGTCCTCTGCCAGGGTCAGTCCAGCCCCACGCAGAGCGAACAGATAAAGCGGAGGAGGAGGAGAGCTTGAGAAGGGCTGAGGCAGAGGAAACCTCACTCAAACGCCTGCTCGGAAACAACCCCTGCCTCAAGCACTTCTTATTCCGGAAGTCTCTGCAAAATGGTCCTGAGGGCGCTGACAGGGTCTGATGGTGCTGGGGCTTGCAGGAAGCACAGGCACCCCTCCGTACCTACGGGCAGCGGATGCTGGGTGGTGCTCAGGGCTTGTCCAGGAGAGGAGCCTCCCGCTGCTGGCACCACTTCTACACCTTGCTCCGTGCAGGGGTGGCCAGAGGGAGGGGAGCCAATCCCTCACCCTGGCTCACCTCAGCCAGGTCAGCAGTGCTGTGTGCGTGGCCACTGCCCTGCCTCCAGCACCGGGAGCAGGGCGGGTAAAGGCCTGGGAAATGGCCTTTAAGGAGAGCTGCGCTGCCCAGCTCCCCCTCGACGCACAGCGCGTGGGCAAGTGACGCTGCAAGAGACTGAGAAAAGGCCTGCGCTCGAGCCAGCTGCACCACGTGGTGCGTGCACATGCCCTCCACGTGCAGTGCTCTGTGTGCATGGAGCAGCACGGAAACCGGGGTGTGTCTCTGTCCGGGCCTTTGCCTGGGTCTTGGGATCTGGCCCAGGATCAGGGGCATTGCCAGTCCCTCAGCACCAAGGTGTGTGATGACACAGAAGGGAGCATCATGGAGACAGCGCTTGGTGGGGGTCTCTGTGGTGCAATGGGTGAGCGCGCTCGGCTGTTAACCGAGAGGCTGGTGGTTCGAGCCCACCCAGGGACGGCCTCCTTTTGGTGGCACACCTGGGCTCAACAGGTGCACACTGGAGCCCTTGCCACAGCCACCCTGAGAGACCCTCCTCAGCACCCGCGGGGAGAATTGCCACAGCCATGACGAGTGGCACTCCCCAGCATCTGCTGGGGGGTGGAAGCGCGTGCTGGCTTCTCCCACATCCCTCCCAGGAAACGGCTCCTCTGCAGGGTGGCTGGCTCCGCCTGCCTGCAGTTGCCAGAGCAGAGGCCTCTTGGCACTTTAGCAGCCCTTCCAGGGTCTCGTACCCTCAAGATCCTGCATGCAGGCCTCAGAGGAGGCTGCTGCTCAGCCTTTTGCTTTGGCATGAGCCTGACCACAAATTATCTAGCCCTTTAATCCCGCCGTGGTCTTGTTGTCCAAGTCAATCCCCAGAATTTACACTTCTCCTGTACAACCGAGAGTTAGGTCCCGACAAGTGATGCTGTCTGTGCGGGGCTGAATTTTCCAATTTCCCCCAGAGACATGCAGAGGTCCTGCGGAGGACCTACAAGGGCACTGCGGCTCTCAAGGCCAAGGTAGCCATGGGTAAATCTTGTGTCTTCTCCCTCGAGTGCCTGGAGGGTCCAGTGCTTGGCATTTGTGACCAAGACTAGCTTGGAGTTGCTGCAGCTGCTCGGTCTCTTGCGAGAAGGCTTCCAGCCTCCCTGAGGTAGGAGGCGGGCTACTGGAGACAGGACTTGTGTTCTGCCCCTTCTGCTGGCGTGCGGTGGGGTCCTGCCAATGGAGGTGGGGGCAAATGCGCGTGATGGGGCTGCAGAGTCAGCTTCTGTTGCTCCTGGGAGCATGCATGGGGGATGGGTGCTGCAGGGTGCCTGCAGGAAGGGCAGTTAAGAGGCCCTTGCTGTTCCCACCCTATTGCCTGAAGGAGGCAGGAGAGAAATAATGCCCAAGGAGCAAAGGCGGTCAGTCACATGCGCAGCTGTGATCGTATAGTGGTTAGTACTCTGCGTTGTGGCCGCAGCAACCTCGGTTCGAATCCGAGTCACAGCAAGGGTTTTGCAAAGCCCGCGGCCTGAGCGGGGGAGTTTGAAAAGACAAGGGAGGCACCTGCAAGGACGGGCCAAGGGTTTCTTTCTTTCCAAAGATGCCGTGGCCTAGGAAGGAGGTACAAGCTCTTCCGTGCTCTCTGTCCCAAACATTCAACGGGCTCGTGCCTAAAACGATGTCCTGCTGTCTAGCGACTGTGCAGCGTCTTCTCCTGTGGGGCTGCCGTGGCAGCTGCGCGTGCCTCTGGGAAAGCATTCAGGCTTCTGCATTCTCTGGGCAAAGCTTGAGAACCGAGAGACTCTGCCTGGAAAGCACCCAGCTTTTCACCTCCCTTTCTCTTGCCCTCGCTCCCCATTTTGCAGCAAGGGGACTTTCAGCTCCACACCAAAACCACCACCCTGCAACCCCAGCCCAGCCGTGGCTGCCATCGCACTCCGCAGAGACCCAACACCACTAGCTCTTCCCTGGGAGGAAGAGCACATTTTCTTCTCCACGGGGAGCGTGTGACTTCCGAGGTTATGCCTCCACGCTTGGCCATGCCTCCATGTTCTGACCAAGCTGTAAGCTGGCTGTGGGAAGGACACCCTCTGTGGAAGGGCAGAGCTGCCTTTCTCCCTTAGCTGCAGCGTGAGAGGAGCGGTGGGGCGGCAGGTTTTGCCTGCAGCTCCACGCCAGTGCGTGGCTGTGGAGAGTCAAGAGTGCTTCCTCCTGGCCTGCCTGGAGGTGGAAGGGTTGTGTAGGAAGGATCGGCCACAGCGAGGCTGGGCAGCGGGTGCTGGGAGAGTGTCCGAATGCTGAAAAGTCAAAGGGAAATGATAGCATCTGAGCACTGAGCGAGCTCTGGACGCTCCCTTCTCTGCACCTGCTGCAGAGAAGGGAGGAGAGCCCAGCTCTGCCTCTGGGGTCCTGAACTGAGTGCTCTGTGGGCAGAGCCCCGGTGAAGCCTGCAAGGGCCCCAAGTGCTTCTGCTCGTCCCGGGTGTCTGTATTGACAGTTCCCGGGATGTCTGTGTTGCGACAGACATCACGGCTACACAGGTGCCCTGCCCAAGGCAAGGGGAAGCGCTGCTTGATCAAAAGCCCATGCTCCAGGTGAGGCTTGAACTCACACCCTCAGCATCCCTCTGCTTTGCACTGCTGTATAAGTGCTGCGCGCTGGCCCATTGCGCCACTGGAGCACACTTGGAAAGGTGGACTGGAGCCCACGAGCAGACACCTTTGCCTGTGATTACCAGGGCTCATCAGCATTAACCTGGCACCTCAAGTGCTTTCCTCTTGCCTCGCCCAACAGGGAGCAGCAAGTGTGTGCCCCCCGTTGTGCGTCAGGCTTGCAATATGCACCAGGGCACGGAGAGAGAGGGCAAAAGCACCAAGGGTGGCCTCTCCTCAAGGGAGGGATGATAACTTTATGCCCTCTTCACAACAGATTGTTGCCCTCGGCTACCAGGCCTTTTATCATCTTCTCCCTCTCAGTAATGAGCAGACAAGCACAAACAACAGCAGCCACCTGCCCTGCTCTTTTGGCAGCAAGAGCGCTCCTGAGGTTCGGAGACTTTCGCAATCAACTCCCTTCAAACGAGAGAGATGCTGTCTCTTTTGCTGTCTGTTATACATGCTTGCAGTACCTGGGCCTCTGTGGCTGTGCCTCTGCTCTCCTTGGTTTCAGTGTTGCAAATTGTGCCCTTTCTCTCTTTGGCTTTTGTTCAGCCAAGGGTGCCGGAGAGGTCTTTGGTCCTGCGGCCTGGGGGGCTGGCTACGTCCCAGAGGGCCACAGGCAGCTGACAGCAGGCAGCATTAGTGTCCTCTGTCTCTTCTGGGGGCACAGGTTGGTTCCACAACGTCCGGGAGATAGATACACGAGTGCTGTTGAATCCCAGTGCGAGGGGCAGCAGAAACGAGGTCCAAAGCCCTTGCCCCTTTACTAAGCGGCATGTCTGCAAGCAAAGCAGGTGCTTAGGAAGAGGGCAGGGACAATGAGGGTAAAAGAAGACAACAGAAGAAGAGGCTGCTGCCAGCAGCAGGCCAAAAGCGCGCGACCGTCATCCAGCTCCTCAGGAAGGATTCACAAAGCCCCTTCCTGAGTTTGTTGAAGGACAGGGAGATGCTTTGTTCCTGGTTCAGAGGAGACTCGTGGACAGGCTTCAAGGAGCCTTGAATTTGAAAGAGGCTGACAGAGCTGTCAAGCAGCCTTGAGCTGACCGTGGCTTACAGGGAGCTACTAGGTGCAGCTTTGAAACCGAATGGAATGGTGCCCGCGGGCAAATCTGGCCACTCGGCCCTGGGAAAGGCAGCGCCTGCACTGAAAACCCCACGCAGAGCCCGCCGCAGGAGCAGAGTGGCAGTGCAGTGGGAGCAGCTGGGCCCGTGACCCAGAGGGTGATCGATCCACAGAGCCTCTGCTACGCAGCATTTCCCTTCCGTGTTTCATCACGCGATGCATCATGTCTTCAACTTGATAGGGAATCCTGCCCACAGGGCTTGTCTGCCTGTCTGCGCGGGTGGCCGTCTATCCTCTGCTCCCCAGCCCGCCCCTGTGCTGCCCCCTCTCTCCTGTCTTCAGGCCCCAGATCCGAGTGCTAGCTCAGCCCTGGGCAGGGAAGGGGCAGCATCCCAAGAGGAAGCTCCGTCTCCGTGGGGCCTGGCAAAGTCAGGACAGACAGCTCCTGATTTGGGACCCAGGTGGCTCTGGGGTTTGGCGCTCTGGCAGCTGGGGACCGTCTGAGGGAGCCCCAGAGCCCGTGACTGACAGCTGTGTTGCAGGGCTGGGCGGACTGTTCAGGGAGCCTGCTAGGGACCCTGTCCTGGGCACAGCTGTCAGGTGATGGTTCGAGAGCACGGAAGGGGAGCTTCCGAATGCCCCGGTCAGTGTGCAAGAGCACCAGCGCTCATGCCAGTGGTGACATTCACCGGGAAGCGTGGGAAGGGTCTCTCCTGGGCTTTGCTGCGGGGCCGCCTGCTGCGGCCTCTGGGGGACTGGGTAGTGCGGGGAGCTCAGGCCAGAAAGACAAGGCAGCTGCTGCGGCAGGCGAGTCGCATCCCACAGATCCGGAGACCCTTTCTGTGTCACCCAATGCCTCGCAGGAGCCACCAGGAAACAAATATTCTCCCTCACCGAGGGGGGATTTGTCAGAAGACAGGACTGCCCTGGAGCTGGGTGCACAAGCAAGCGCAGGATGGCTGTTGTAAGAGAGGAAATGCCCTGTTCCCCGTGCCTGCTCCGAGCTCTTGTGGCACTGATCAGGTCCCCTTGCTTTCAGGCTGCCCCCAAGGTGGGAGGCCTGGCTTGCTGTGGCAATAGGGAGCCCTTCCCCGGCCGGGAATCGAACCTAGGCCACGGCGGTGAGAGTGCCAAATCCTGACCACGAGACCACCAGCGAGGAGTGGCCCAACCCGCCTGGGCACCCACTGGTGGGCACCAGCCCAGTCCTGCCGGGGACCGGCCCCTCCAAGCACAGCCCCACACAGCTTCTTAGCTCCTAACACCTTGGCAAATGCCCTCCTGCGTTAAATTCAGCTGCAGCTCTCCTAGGTGTGCCTCTGTGGGACAAAACTGCCCGTACTTCCATTTCAAGCCAGGAGGCTTCACGCACTGCTGTGCGCCTAGAGCACAGAACCGGCTCCCTGGAAGGCGAGTCTGTCCTCTGCCAGGGTCAGTCCAGCCCCACGCAGAGCGAACAGATAAAGCGGAGGAGGAGGAGAGCTTGAGAAGGGCTGAGGCAGAGGAAACCTCACTCAAACGCCTGCTCGGAAACAACCCCTGCCTCAAGCACTTCTTATTCCGGAAGTCTCTGCAAAATGGTCCTGAGGGCGCTGACAGGGTCTGATGGTGCTGGGGCTTGCAGGAAGCACAGGCACCCCTCCGTACCTACGGGCAGCGGATGCTGGGTGGTGCTCAGGGCTTGTCCAGGAGAGGAGCCTCCCGCTGCTGGCACCACTTCTACACCTTGCTCCGTGCAGGGGTGGCCAGAGGGAGGGGAGCCAATCCCTCACCCTGGCTCACCTCAGCCAGGTCAGCAGTGCTGTGTGCGCGGCCACTGCCCTGCCTCCAGCACCGGGAGCAGGGCGGGGTAAAGGCCTGGGAAATGGCCTTTAAGGAGAGCTGCGCTGCCCAGCTCCCCCTCGACACACAGCGCGTGGGCAAGTGACGCTGCAAGAGACTGAGAAAAGGCCTGCGCTCGAACCAGCTGCACCACGTGGTGCGTGCACATGCCCTCCACGTGCAGTGCTCTGTGTGCATGGAGCAGCACGGAAACCGGGGTGTGTCTCTGTCCGGGCCTTTGCCTGGGTCTTGGGATCTGGCCCAGGATCAGGGGCATTGCCAGTCCCTCAGCACCAAGGTGTGTGATGACACGGAAGGGAGCATCATGGAGACAGCGCTTGGTGGGGGTCTCTGTGGCGCAATGGGTGAGCACGCTCGGCTGTTAACCGAGAGGCTGGTGGTTCGAGCCCACCCAGGGACGGCCTCCTTTTGGTGGCACACCTGGGCTCAACAGGTGCACACTGGAGCCCTTGCCACAGCCACCCTGAGAGACCCTCCTCAGCACCCGCGGGGGGAATTGCCGCAGCCATGACGAGTGGCACTCCCCAGCATCTGCTGGGGGGTGGAAGCGCGTGCTGGCTTCTCCCACATCTCTCCCAGGAAACGGCTCCTCTGCAGGGTGGCTGGCTCCGCCTGCCTGCAGTTGCCAGAGCAGAGGCCTCTTGGCACTTTAGCAGCCCTTCCAGGGTCTCGTACCCTCAAGATCCTGCATGCAGGCCTCAGAGGAGGCTGCTGCTCAGCCTTTTGCTTTGGCATGAGCCTGACCACAGATTTACCTAGCCCTTTAATCCCGCCGTGGTCTTGTTGTCCAAGTCAATCCCCAGAATTTACACTTCTCCTGTACAACCGAGAGTTAGGTCCCGACAAGTGATACTGTCTGTGCGGGGCTGAATTTTCCAATTTCCCCCAGAGACATGCAGAGGTCCTGCGGAGGACCTACAAGGGCACTGCGGCTCTCAAGGCCAAGGTAGCCATGGGTAAATCTTGTGTCTTCTCCCTCGAGTGCCTGGAGGGTCCAGTGCTTGGCATTTGTGACCAAGACTAGCTTGGAGTTGCTGCAGCTGCTCGGTCTCTTGCGAGAAGGCTTCCAGCCTCCCTGAGGTAGGAGGCGGGCTACTGGAGACAGGACTTGTGTTCTGCCCCTTCTGCTGGCGTGCGGTGGGGTCCTGCCAATGGAGGTGGGGGCAAATGCGCGTGATGGGGCTGCAGAGTCAGCTTCTGTTGCTCCTGGGAGCATGCATGGGGGATGGGTGCTGCAGGGTGCCTGCAGGAAGGGCAGTTAAGAGGCCCTTGCTGTTCCCACCCTATTGCCTGAAGGAGGCAGGAGAGAAATAATGCCCAAGGAGCAAAGGCGGTCAGTCACATGCGCAGCTGTGATCGTATAGTGGTTAGTACTCTGCGTTGTGGCCGCAGCAACCTCGGTTCGAATCCGAGTCACAGCAAGGGTTTTGCAAAGCCCGCGGCCTGAGCGGGGGAGTTTGAAAAGACAAGGGAGGCACCTGCAAGGACGGGCCAAGGGTTTCTTTCTTTCCAAAGATGCCGTGGCCTAGGAAGGAGGTACAAGCTCTTCCGTGCTCTCTGTCCCAAACATTCAACGGGCTCGTGCCTAAAACGATGTCCTGCTGTCTAGCGACTGTGCAGCGTCTTCTCCTGTGGGGCTGCCGTGGCAGCTGCGCGTGCCTCTGGGAAAGCATTCAGGCTTCTGCATTCTCTGGGCAAAAGCTTGAGAACTGAGAGACTCTGCCTGGAAAGCACCCAGCTTTTCACCTCCCTTTCTCTTCCCCTCGCTCCCCATTTTGCAGCAAGGGGACTTTCAGCTCCACACCAAAACCACCACCCTGCAACCCCAGCCCAGCCGTGGCTGCCATCTCACTCCGCAGAGACCCAACACCACTAGCTCTTCCCTGGGAGGAAGAGCACATTTTCTTCTCCACGGGGAGCGTGTGACTTTTCCGAGGTTATGCCTCCACGCTTGGCCATGCCTCCATGTTCTGACCAAGCTGTAAGCTGGCTGTGGGAAGGACACCCTCTGTGGAAGGGCAGAGCCGCCTTTCTCCCTTAGCTGCAGCGTGAGAGGAGCGGTGGGGCGGCAGGTTTTGCCTGCAGCTCCACGCCAGTGCGTGGCTGTGGAGAGTCAAGAGTGCTTCCTCCTGGCCTGCCTGGAGGTGGAAGGGTTGTGTAGGAAGGATCGGCCACAGCGAGGCTGGGCAGCGGGTGCTGGGAGAGTGTCCGAATGCTGAAAAGTCAAAGGGAAATGATAGCATCTGAGCACTGAGCGAGCTCTGGACGCTCCCTTCTCTGCACCTGCTGCAGAGAAGGGAGGAGAGCCCAGCTCTGCCTCTGGGGTCCTGAACTGAGTGCTCTGTGGGCAGAGCCCCGGTGAAGCCTGCAAGGGCCCCAAGTGCTTCTGCTCGTCCCGGGTGTCTGTATTGACAGTTCCCGGGATGTCTGTGTTGCGACAGACATCACGGCTACACAGGTGCCCTGCCCAAGGCAAGGGGAAGCGCTGCTTGATCAAAAGCCCATGCTCCAGGTGAGGCTTGAACTCACACCCTCAGCATCCCTCTGCTTTGCACTGCTGTATAAGTGCTGCGCGCTGGCCCATTGCGCCACTGGAGCACACTTGGAAAGGTGGACTGGAGCCCACGAGCAGACACCTTTGCCTGTGATCACCAGGGCTCATCAGCATTAACCTGGCACCTCAAGTGCTTTCCTCTTGCCTCGCCCAACAGGGAGCAGCAAGTGTGTGCCCCCCGTTGTGCGTCAGGCTTGCAATATGCACCAGGGCACGGAGAGAGAGGGCAAAAGCACCAAGGGTGACCTCTCCTCAAGGGAGGGATGATAACTTTATGCCCTCTTCACAACAGATTGTTGCCCTCGGCTACCAGGCCTTTTATCATCTTCTCCCTCTCAGTAATGAGCAGACAAGCACAAACAACAGCAGCCACCTGCCCTGCTCTTTTGGCAGCAAGAGCGCTCCTGAGGTTCGGAGACTTTCGCAATCAACTCCCTTCAAACGAGAGAGATGCTGTCTCTTTTGCTGTCTGTTATACATGCTTGCAGTACCTGGGCCTCTGTGGCTGTGCCTCTGCTCTCCTTGGTTTCAGTGTTGCAAATTGTGCCCTTTCTCTCTTTGGCTTTTGTTCAGCCAAGGGTGCCGGAGAGGTCTTTGGTCCTGCGGCCTGGGGGGCTGGCTACGTCCCAGAGGGCCACAGGCAGCTGACAGCAGGCAGCATTAGTGTCCTCTGTCTCTTCTGGGGGCACAGGCTGATTCCACAACGTCCGGGAGATAGATACACGAGTGCTGTTGAATCCCAGTGCGAGGGGCAGCAGAAACGAGGTCCAAAGCCCTTGCCCCTTTACTAAGCGGCATGTCTGCAAGCAAAGCAGGTGCTTAGGAAGAGGGCAGGGACAATGAGGGTAAAAGAAGACAACAGAAGAAGAGGCTGCTGCCAGCAGCAGGCCAAAAGCGCGCGACCGTCATCCAGCTCCTCAGGAAGGATTCACAAAGCCCCTTCCTGAGTTTGTTGAAGGACAGGGAGATGCTTTGTTCCTGGTTCAGAGGAGACTCGTGGACAGGCTTCAAGGAGCCTTGAATTTGAAAGAGGCTGACAGAGCTGTCAAGCAGCCTTGAGCTGACCGTGGCTTACAGGGAGCTACTAGGTGCAGCTTTGAAACCGAATGGAATGGTGCCCGCGGGCAAATCTGGGCACTCGGCCCTGGGAAAGGCAGCGCCTGCGCTGAAAACCCCACGCAGAGCCCGCCGCAGGAGCAGAGTGGCAGTGCAGTGGGAGCAGCTGGGCCCGTGACCCAGAGGGTGATCGATCCACAGAGCCTCTGCTACGCAGCATTTCCCTTCCGTGTTTCATCATGCGATGCATCATGTCTTCAACTTGATAGGGAATCCTGCCCACAGGGCTTGTCTGCCTGTCTGCGAGGGTGGCCGTCTATCCTCTGCTCCCCAGCCCGCCCCTGTGCTGCCCCCTCTCTCCTGTCTTCAGGCCCCAGATCCGAGTGCTAGCTCAGCCCTGGGCAGGGAAGGGGCAGCATCCTAAGAGGAAGCTCCGTCTCCGTGGGGCCTGGCAAAGTCAGGACAGACAGCTCCTGATCTGGGACCCAGGTGGCTCTGGGGTTTGGCGCTCTGGCAGCTGGGGACCGTCTGAGGGAGCCCCAGAGCCCGTGACTGACAGCTGTGTTGCAGGGCTGGGCGGACTGTTCAGGGAGCCTGCTAGGGACCCTGTCCTGGGCACAGCTGTCAGGTGATGGTTCGAGAGCACGGAAGGGGAGCTTCCGAATGCCCCGGTCAGTGTGCAAGAGCACCAGCGCTCATGCCAGTGGTGACATTCATCGGGAAGCGTGGGAAGGGTCTCTCCTGGGCTTTGCTGCGGGGCCGCCTGCTGCGGCCTCTGGGGGACTGGGTAGTGCGGGGAGCTCAGGCCAGAAAGACAAGGCAGCTGCTGCGGCAGGCGAGTCGCATCCCACAGATCCGGAGACCCTTTCTGTGTCACCCAGTGCCTCGCAGGAGCCACCAGGAAACAAATATTCTCCCTCACCGAGGGGGGATTTGTCAGAAGACAGGACTGCCCTGGAGCTGGGTGCACAAGCAAGCGCAGGATGGCTGTTGTAAGAGAGGAAATGCCCTGTTCCCCGTGCCTGCTCCGAGCTCTTGTGGCACTGATCAGGTCCCCTTGCTTTCAGGCTGCCCCCAAGGTGGGAGGCCTGGCTTGCTGTGGCAATAGGGAGCCCTTCCCCGGCCGGGAATCGAACCTAGGCCGCGGCGGTGAGAGTGCCAAATCCTGACCACGAGACCACCAGCGAGGAGTGGCCCAACCCGCCTGGGCACCCACTGGTGGGCACCAGCCCAGTCCTGCCGGGGACCGGCCCCTCCAAGCACAGCCCCACACAGCTTCTTAGCTCCTAACACCTTGGCAAATGCCCTCCTGCGTTAAATTCAGCTGCAGCTCTCCTAGGTGTGCCTCTGTGGGACAAAACTGCCCGTACTTCCATTTCAAGCCAGGAGGCTTCACGCACTGCTGTGCGCCTAGAGCACAGAACCGGCTCCCTGGAAGGCGAGTCTGTCCTCTGCCAGGGTCAGTCCAGCCCCACGCAGAGCGAACAGATAAAGCGGAGGAGGAGGAGAGCTTGAGAAGGGCTGAGGCAGAGGAAACCTCACTCAAACGCCTGCTCGGAAACAACCCCTGCCTCAAGCACTTCTTATTCCGGAAGTCTCTGCAAAATGGTCCTGAGGGCGCTGACAGGGTCTGATGGTGCTGGGGCTTGCAGGAAGCACAGGCACCCCTCCGTACCTACGGGCAGCGGATGCTGGGTGGTGCTCAGGGCTTGTCCAGGAGAGGAGCCTCCCGCTGCTGGCACCACTTCTACACCTTGCTCCGTGCAGGGGTGGCCAGAGGGAGGGGAGCCAATCCCTCACCCTGGCTCACCTCAGCCAGGTCAGCAGTGCTGTGTGCGTGGCCACTGCCCTGCCTCCAGCACCGGGAGCAGGGCGGGTAAAGGCCTGGGAAATGGCCTTTAAGGAGAGCTGCGCTGCCCAGCTCCCCCTCGACGCACAGCGCGTGGGCAAGTGACGCTGCAAGAGACTGAGAAAAGGCCTGCGCTCGAGCCAGCTGCACCACGTGGTGCGTGCACATGCCCTCCACGTGCAGTGCTCTGTGTGCATGGAGCAGCACGGAAACCGGGGTGTGTCTCTGTCCGGGCCTTTGCCTGGGTCTTGGGATCTGGCCCAGGATCAGGGGCATTGCCAGTCCCTCAGCACCAAGGTGTGTGATGACACAGAAGGGAGCATCATGGAGACAGCGCTTGGTGGGGGTCTCTGTGGTGCAATGGGTGAGCGCGCTCGGCTGTTAACCGAGAGGCTGGTGGTTCGAGCCCACCCAGGGACGGCCTCCTTTTGGTGGCACACCTGGGCTCAACAGGTGCACACTGGAGCCCTTGCCACAGCCACCCTGAGAGACCCTCCTCAGCACCCGCGGGGAGAATTGCCACAGCCATGACGAGTGGCACTCCCCAGCATCTGCTGGGGGGTGGAAGCGCGTGCTGGCTTCTCCCACATCCCTCCCAGGAAACGGCTCCTCTGCAGGGTGGCTGGCTCCGCCTGCCTGCAGTTGCCAGAGCAGAGGCCTCTTGGCACTTTAGCAGCCCTTCCAGGGTCTCGTACCCTCAAGATCCTGCATGCAGGCCTCAGAGGAGGCTGCTGCTCAGCCTTTTGCTTTGGCATGAGCCTGACCACAAATTATCTAGCCCTTTAATCCCGCCGTGGTCTTGTTGTCCAAGTCAATCCCCAGAATTTACACTTCTCCTGTACAACCGAGAGTTAGGTCCCGACAAGTGATGCTGTCTGTGCGGGGCTGAATTTTCCAATTTCCCCCAGAGACATGCAGAGGTCCTGCGGAGGACCTACAAGGGCACTGCGGCTCTCAAGGCCAAGGTAGCCATGGGTAAATCTTGTGTCTTCTCCCTCGAGTGCCTGGAGGGTCCAGTGCTTGGCATTTGTGACCAAGACTAGCTTGGAGTTGCTGCAGCTGCTCGGTCTCTTGCGAGAAGGCTTCCAGCCTCCCTGAGGTAGGAGGCGGGCTACTGGAGACAGGACTTGTGTTCTGCCCCTTCTGCTGGCGTGCGGTGGGGTCCTGCCAATGGAGGTGGGGGCAAATGCGCGTGATGGGGCTGCAGAGTCAGCTTCTGTTGCTCCTGGGAGCATGCATGGGGGATGGGTGCTGCAGGGTGCCTGCAGGAAGGGCAGTTAAGAGGCCCTTGCTGTTCCCACCCTATTGCCTGAAGGAGGCAGGAGAGAAATAATGCCCAAGGAGCAAAGGCGGTCAGTCACATGCGCAGCTGTGATCGTATAGTGGTTAGTACTCTGCGTTGTGGCCGCAGCAACCTCGGTTCGAATCCGAGTCACAGCAAGGGTTTTGCAAAGCCCGCGGCCTGAGCGGGGGAGTTTGAAAAGACAAGGGAGGCACCTGCAAGGACGGGCCAAGGGTTTCTTTCTTTCCAAAGATGCCGTGGCCTAGGAAGGAGGTACAAGCTCTTCCGTGCTCTCTGTCCCAAACATTCAACGGGCTCGTGCCTAAAACGATGTCCTGCTGTCTAGCGACTGTGCAGCGTCTTCTCCTGTGGGGCTGCCGTGGCAGCTGCACGTGCCTCTGGGAAAGCATTCAGGCTTCTGCATTCTCTGGGCAAAGCTTGAGAACCGAGAGACTCTGCCTGGAAAGCACCCAGCTTTTCACCTCCCTTTCTCTTGCCCTCGCTCCCCATTTTGCAGCAAGGGGACTTTCAGCTCCACACCAAAACCACCACCCTGCAACCCCAGCCCAGCCGTGGCTGCCATCTCACTCCGCAGAGACCCAACACCACTAGCTCTTCCCTGGGAGGAAGAGCACATTTTCTTCTCCACGGGGAGCGTGTGACTTCCGAGGTTATGCCTCCACGCTTGGCCATGCCTCCATGTTCTGACCAAGCTGTAAGCTGGCTGTGGGAAGGACACCCTCTGTGGAAGGGCAGAGCTGCCTTTCTCCCTTAGCTGCAGCGTGAGAGGAGCGGTGGGGCGGCAGGTTTTGCCTGCAGCTCCACGCCAGTGCGTGGCTGTGGAGAGTCAAGAGTGCTTCCTCCTGGCCTGCCTGGAGGTGGAAGGGTTGTGTAGGAAGGATCGGCCACAGCGAGGCTGGGCAGCGGGTGCTGGGAGAGTGTCCGAATGCTGAAAAGTCAAAGGGAAATGATAGCATCTGAGCACTGAGCGAGCTCTGGACGCTCCCTTCTCTGCACCTGCTGCAGAGAAGGGAGGAGAGCCCAGCTCTGCCTCTGGGGTCCTGAACTGAGTGCTCTGTGGGCAGAGCCCCGGTGAAGCCTGCAAGGGCCCCAAGTGCTTCTGCTCGTCCCGGGTGTCTGTATTGACAGTTCCCGGGATGTCTGTGTTGCGACAGACATCACGGCTACACAGGTGCCCTGCCCAAGGCAAGGGGAAGCGCTGCTTGATCAAAAGCCCATGCTCCAGGTGAGGCTTGAACTCACACCCTCAGTATCCCTCTGCTTTGCACTGCTGTATAAGTGCTGCGCGCTGGCCCATTGCGCCACTGGAGCACACTTGGAAAGGTGGACTGGAGCCCACGAGCAGACACCTTTGCCTGTGATCACCAGGGCTCATCAGCATTAACCTGGCACCTCAAGTGCTTTCCTCTTGCCTCGCCCAACAGGGAGCAGCAAGTGTGTGCCCCCCGTTGTGCGTCAGGCTTGCAATATGCACCAGGGCACGGAGAGAGAGGGCAAAAGCACCAAGGGTGGCCTCTTCTCAAGGGAGGGATGATAACTTTATGCCCTCTTCACAACAGATTGTTGCCCTCGGCTACCAGGCCTTTTATCATCTTCTCCCTCTCAGTAATGAGCAGACAAGCACAAACAACAGCAGCCACCTGCCCTGCTCTTTTGGCAGCAAGAGCGCTCCTGAGGTTCGGAGACTTTCGCAATCAACTCCCTTCAAACGAGAGAGATGCTGTCTCTTTTGCTGTCTGTTATACATGCTTGCAGTACCTGGGCCTTTGTGGCTGTGCCTCTGCTCTCCTTGGTTTCAGTGTTGCAAATTGTGCCCTTTCTCTCTTTGGCTTTTGTTCAGCCAAGGGTGCCGGAGAGGTCTTTGGTCCTGCGGCCTGGGGGGCTGGCTACGTCCCAGAGGGCCACAGGCAGCTGACAGCAGGCAGCATTAGTGTCCTCTGTCTCTTCTGGGGGCACAGGCTGATTCCACAACGTCCGGGAGATAGATACACGAGTGCTGTTGAATCCCAGTGCGAGGGGCAGCAGAAACGAGGTCCAAAGCCCTTGCCCCTTTACTAAGCGGCATGTCTGCAAGCAAAGCAGGTGCTTAGGAAGAGGGCAGGGACAATGAGGGTAAAAGAAGACAACAGAAGAAGAGGCTGCTGCCAGCAGCAGGCCAAAAGCGCGCGACCGTCATCCAGCTCCTCAGGAAGGATTCACAAAGCCCCTTCCTGAGTTTGTTGAAGGACAGGGAGATGCTTTGTTCCTGGTTCAGAGGAGACTCGTGGACAGGCTTCAAGGAGCCTTGAATTTGAAAGAGGCTGACAGAGCTGTCAAGCAGCCTTGAGCTGACCGTGGCTTACAGGGAGCTACTAGGTGCAGCTTTGAAACCGAATGGAATGGTGCCCGCGGGCAAATCTGGGCACTCGGCCCTGGGAAAGGCAGCGCCTGCGCTGAAAACCCCACGCAGAGCCCACCGCAGGAGCAGAGTGGCAGTGCAGTGGGAGCAGGTGGGCCCGTGACCCAGAGGGTGATCGATCCACAGAGCCTCTGCTACGCAGCATTTCCCTTCCGTGTTTCATCATGCGATGCATCATGTCTTCAACTTGATAGGGAATCCTGCCCACAGGGCTTGTCTGCCTGTCTGCGAGGGTGGCCGTCTATCCTCTGCTCCCCAGCCCGCCCCTGTGCTGCCCCCTCTCTCCTGTCTTCAGGCCCCAGATCCGAGTGCTAGCTCAGCCCTGGGCAGGGAAGGGGCAGCATCCCAAGAGGAAGCTCCGTCTCCGTGGGGCCTGGCAAAGTCAGGACGGACAGCTCCTGATCTGGGACCCAGGTGGCTCTGGGGTTTGGCGCTCTGGCAGCTGGGGACCGTCTGAGGGAGCCCCAGAGCCCGTGACTGACAGCTGTGTTGCAGGGCTGGGCGGACTGTTCAGGGAGCCTGCTAGGGACCCTGTCCTGGGCACAGCTGTCAGGTGATGGTTCGAGAGCACGGAAGGGGAGCTTCCGAATGCCCCGGTCAGTGTGCAAGAGCACCAGCGCTCATGCCAGTGGTGACATTCACCGGGAAGCGTGGGAAGGGTCTCTCCTGGGCTTTGCTGCGGGGCCGCCTGCTGCGGCCTCTGGGGGACTGGGTAGTGCGGGGAGCTCAGGCCAGAAAGACAAGGCAGCTGCTGCGGCAGGCGAGTCGCATCCCACAGATCCGGAGACCCTTTCTGTGTCACCCAGTGCCTCGCAGGAGCCACCAGGAAACAAATATTCTCCCTCACCGAGGGGGGATTTGTCAGAAGACAGGACTGCCCTGGAGCTGGGTGCACAAGCAAGCGCAGGATGGCTGTTGTAAGAGAGGAAATGCCCTGTTCCCCGTGCCTGCTCCGAGCTCTTGTGGCACTGATCAGGTCCCCTTGCTTTCAGGCTGCCCCCAAGGTGGGAGGCCTGGCTTGCTGTGGCAATAGGGAGCCCTTCCCCGGCCGGGAATCGAACCTAGGCCGCGGCGGTGAGAGTGCCAAATCCTGACCACGAGACCACCAGCGAGGAGTGGCCCAACCCGCCTGGGCACCCACTGGTGGGCACCAGCCCAGTCCTGCCGGGGACCGGCCCCTCCAAGCACAGCCCCACACAGCTTCTTAGCTCCTAACACCTTGGCAAATGCCCTCCTGCGTTAAATTCAGCTGCAGCTCTCCTAGGTGTGCCTCTGTGGGACAAAACTGCCCGTACTTCCATTTCAAGCCAGGAGGCTTCACGCACTGCTGTGCGCCTAGAGCACAGAACCGGCTCCCTGGAAGGCGAGTCTGTCCTCTGCCAGGGTCAGTCCAGCCCCACGCAGAGCGAACAGATAAAGCGGAGGAGGAGGAGAGCTTGAGAAGGGCTGAGGCAGAGGAAACCTCACTCAAACGCCTGCTCGGAAACAACCCCTGCCTCAAGCACTTCTTATTCCGGAAGTCTCTGCAAAATGGTCCTGAGGGCGCTGACAGGGTCTGATGGTGCTGGGGCTTGCAGGAAGCACAGGCACCCCTCCGTACCTACGGGCAGCGGATGCTGGGTGGTGCTCAGGGCTTGTCCAGGAGAGGAGCCTCCCGCTGCTGGCACCACTTCTACACCTTGCTCCGTGCAGGGGTGGCCAGAGGGAGGGGAGCCAATCCCTCACCCTGGCTCACCTCAGCCAGGTCAGCAGTGCTGTGTGCGCGGCCACTGCCCTGCCTCCAGCACCGGGAGCAGGGCGGGTAAAGGCCTGGGAAATGGCCTTTAAGGAGAGCTGCGCTGCCCAGCTCCCCCTCGACGCACAGCGCGTGGGCAAGTGACGCTGCAAGAGACTGAGAAAAGGCCTGCACTCGAGCCAGCTGCACCACGTGGTGCGTGCACATGCCCTCCACGTGCAGTGCTCTGTGTGCATGGAGCAGCACGGAAACCGGGGTGTGTCTCTGTCCGGGCCTTTGCCTGGGTCTTGGGATCTGGCCCAGGATCAGGGGCATTGCCAGTCCCTCAGCACCAAGGTGTGTGATGACACAGAAGGGAGCATCATGGAGACAGCGCTTGGTGGGGGTCTCTGTGGCGCAATGGGTGAGCGCGCTCGGCTGTTAACCGAGAGGCTGGTGGTTCGAGCCCACCCAGGGACGGCCTCCTTTTGGTGGCACACCTGGGCTCAACAGGTGCACACTGGAGCCCTTGCCACAGCCACCCTGAGAGACCCTCCTCAGCACCCGCGGGGGGAATTGCCGCAGCCATGACGAGTGGCACTCCCCAGCATCTGCTGGGGGGTGGAAGCGCGTGCTGGCTTCTCCCACATCCCTCCCAGGAAACGGCTCCTCTGCAGGGTGGCTGGCTCCGCCTGCCTGCAGTTGCCAGAGCAGAGGCCTCTTGGCACTTTAGCAGCCCTTCCAGGGTCTCGTACCCTCAAGATCCTGCATGCAGGCCTCAGAGGAGGCTGCTGCTCAGCCTTTTGCTTTGGCATGGGCCTGACCACAGATTTACCTAGCCCTTTAATCCCGCCGTGGTCTTGTTGTCCAAGTCAATCCCCAGAATTTACACTTCTCCTGTACAACCGAGAGTTAGGTCCCGACAAGTGATACTGTCTGTGCGGGGCTGAATTTTCCAATTTCCCCCAGAGACATGCAGAGGTCCTGCGGAGGACCTACAAGGGCACTGTGGCTCTCAAGGCCAAGGTAGCCATGGGTAAATCTTGTGTCTTCTCCCTCGAGTGCCTGGAGGGTCCAGTGCTTGGCATTTGTGACCAAGACTAGCTTGGAGTTGCTGCAGCTGCTCGGTCTCTTGCGAGAAGGCTTCCAGCCTCCCTGAGGTAGGAGGCGGGCTACTGGAGACAGGACTTGTGTTCTGCCCCTTCTGCTGGCGTGCGGTGGGGTCCTGCCAATGGAGGTGGGGGCAAATGCGCGTGATGGGGCTGCAGAGTCAGCTTCTGTTGCTCCTGGGAGCATGCATGGGGGATGGGTGCTGCAGGGTGCCTGCAGGAAGGGCAGTTAAGAGGCCCTTGCTGTTCCCACCCTATTGCCTGAAGGAGGCAGGAGAGAAATAATGCCCAAGGAGCAAAGGCGGTCAGTCACATGCGCAGCTGTGATCGTATAGTGGTTAGTACTCTGCGTTGTGGCCGCAGCAACCTCGGTTCGAATCCAAGTCACAGCAAGGGTTTTGCAAAGCCCGCGGCCTGAGCGGGGGAGTTTGGAAAGACAAGGGAGGCACCTGCAAGGACGGGCCAAGGGTTTCTTTCTTTCCAAAGATGCCGTGGCCTAGGAAGGAGGTACAAGCTCTTCCGTGCTCTCTGTCCCAAACATTCAACGGGCTCGTGCCTAAAACGATGTCCTGCTGTCTAGCGACTGTGCAGCGTCTTCTCCTGTGGGGCTGCCGTGGCAGCTGCGCGTGCCTCTGGGAAAGCATTCAGGCTTCTGCATTCTCTGGGCAAAGCTTGAGAACCGAGAGACTCTGCCTGGAAAGCACCCAGCTTTTCACCTCCCTTTCTCTTGCCCTCGCTCCCCATTTTGCAGCAAGGGGACTTTCAGCTCCACACCAAAACCACCACCCTGCAACCCCAGCCCAGCCGTGGCTGCCATCGCACTCCGCAGAGACCCAACACCACTAGCTCTTCCCTGGGAGGAAGAGCACATTTTCTTCTCCACGGGGAGCGTGTGACTTCCGAGGTTATGCCTCCACGCTTGGCCATGCCTCCATGTTCTGACCAAGCTGTAAGCTGGCTGTGGGAAGGACACCCTCTGTGGAAGGGCAGAGCCGCCTTTCTCCCTTAGCTGCAGCGTGAGAGGAGCGGTGGGGCGGCAGGTTTTGCCTGCAGCTCCACGCCAGTGCGTGGCTGTGGAGAGTCAAGAGTGCTTCCTCCTGGCCTGCCTGGAGGTGGAAGGGTTGTGTAGGAAGGATCGGCCACAGCGAGGCTGGGCAGCGGGTGCTGGGAGAGTGTCCGAATGCTGAAAAGTCAAAGGGAAATGATAGCATCTGAGCACTGAGTGAGCTCTGGACGCTCCCTTCTCTGCACCTGCTGCAGAGAAGGGAGGAGAGCCCAGCTCTGCCTCTGGGGTCCTGAACTGAGTGCTCTGTGGGCAGAGCCCCGGTGAAGCCTGCAAGGGCCCCAAGTGCTTCTGCTCGTCCCGGGTGTCTGTATTGACAGTTCCCGGGATGTCTGTGTTGCGACAGACATCACGGCTACACAGGTGCCCTGCCCAAGGCAAGGGGAAGCGCTGCTTGATCAAAAGCCCATGCTCCAGGTGAGGCTTGAACTCACACCCTCAGCATCCCTCTGCTTTGCACTGCTGTATAAGTGCTGCGCGCTGGCCCATTGCGCCACTGGAGCACACTTGGAAAGGTGGACTGGAGCCCACGAGCAGACACCTTTGCCTGTGATCACCAGGGCTCATCAGCATTAACCTGGCACCTCAAGTGCTTTCCTCTTGCCTCGCCCAACAGGGAGCAGCAAGTGTGTGCCCCCCGTTGTGCGTCAGGCTTGCAATATGCACCAGGGCACGGAGAGAGAGGGCAAAAGCACCAAGGGTGGCCTCTTCTCAAGGGAGGGATGATAACTTTATGCCCTCTTCACAACAGATTGTTGCCCTCGGCTACCAGGCCTTTTATCATCTTCTCCCTCTCAGTAATGAGCAGACAAGCACAAACAACAGCAGCCACCTGCCCTGCTCTTTTGGCAGCAAGAGCGCTCCTGAGGTTCGGAGACTTTCGCAATCAACTCCCTTCAAACGAGAGAGATGCTGTCTCTTTTGCTGTCTGTTATACATGCTTGCAGTACCTGGGCCTCTGTGGCTGTGCCTCTGCTCTCCTTGGTTTCAGTGTTGCAAATTGTGCCCTTTCTCTCTTTGGCTTTTGTTCAGCCAAGGGTGCCGGAGAGGTCTTTGGTCCTGCGGCCTGGGGGGCTGGCTACGTCCCAGAGGGCCACAGGCAGCTGACAGCAGGCAGCATTAGTGTCCTCTGTCTCTTCTGGGGGCACAGGCTGATTCCACAACGTCCGGGAGATAGATACACGAGTGCTGTTGAATCCCAGTGCGAGGGGCAGCAGAAACGAGGTCCAAAGCCCTTGCCCCTTTACTAAGCGGCATGTCTGCAAGCAAAGCAGGTGCTTAGGAAGAGGGCAGGGACAATGAGGGTAAAAGAAGACAACAGAAGAAGAGGCTGCTGCCAGCAGCAGGCCAAAAGCGCGCGACCGTCATCCAGCTCCTCAGGAAGGATTCACAAAGCCCCTTCCTGAGTTTGTTGAAGGACAGGGAGATGCTTTGTTCCTGGTTCAGAGGAGACTCGTGGACAGGCTTCAAGGAGCCTTGAATTTGAAAGAGGCTGACAGAGCTGTCAAGCAGCCTTGAGCTGACCGTGGCTTACAGGGAGCTACTAGGTGCAGCTTTGAAACCGAATGGAATGGTGCCCGCGGGCAAATCTGGGCACTCGGCCCTGGGAAAGGCAGCGCCTGCGCTGAAAACCCCACGCAGAGCCCGCCGCAGGAGCAGAGTGGCAGTGCAGTGGGAGCAGCTGGGCCCGTGACCCAGAGGGTGATCGATCCACAGAGCCTCTGCTACGCAGCATTTCCCTTCCGTGTTTCATCATGCGATGCATCATGTCTTCAACTTGATAGGGAATCCTGCCCACAGGGCTTGTCTGCCTGTCTGCGCGGGTGGCCGTCTATCCTCTGCTCCCCAGCCCGCCCCTGTGCTGCCCCCTCTCTCCTGTCTTCAGGCCCCAGATCTGAGTGCTAGCTCAGCCCTGGGCAGGGAAGGGGCAGCATCCCAAGAGGAAGCTCCGTCTCCGTGGGGCCTGGCAAAGTCAGGACGGACAGCTCCTGATCTGGGACCCAGGTGGCTCTGGGGTTTGGCGCTCTGGCAGCTGGGGACCGTCTGAGGGAGCCCCAGAGCCCGTGACTGACAGCTGTGTTGCAGGGCTGGGCGGACTGTTCAGGGAGCCTGCTAGGGACCCTGTCCTGGGCACAGCTGTCAGGTGATGGTTCGAGAGCACGGAAGGGGAGCTTCCGAATGCCCCGGTCAGTGTGCAAGAGCACCAGCGCTCATGCCAGTGGTGACATTCACCGGGAAGCGTGGGAAGGGTCTCTCCTGGGCTTTGCTGCGGGGCCGCCTGCTGCGGCCTCTGGGGGACTGGGTAGTGCGGGGAGCTCAGGCCAGAAAGACAAGGCAGCTGCTGCGGCAGGCGAGTCGCATCCCACAGATCCGGAGACCCTTTCTGTGTCACCCAGTGCCTCGCAGGAGCCACCAGGAAACAAATATTCTCCCTCACCGAGGGGGGATTTGTCAGAAGACAGGACTGCCCTGGAGCTGGGTGCACAAGCAAGCGCAGGATGGCTGTTGTAAGAGAGGAAATGCCCTGTTCCCCGTGCCTGCTCCGAGCTCTTGTGGCACTGATCAGGTCCCCTTGCTTTCAGGCTGCCCCCAAGGTGGGAGGCCTGGCTTGCTGTGGCAATAGGGAGCCCTTCCCCGGCCGGGAATCGAACCTAGGCCACGGTGGTGAGAGTGCCAAATCCTGACCACGAGACCACCAGCGAGGAGTGGCCCAACCCTCCTGGGCACCCACTGGTGGGCACCAGCCCAGTCCTGCCGGGGACCGGCCCCTCCAAGCACAGCCCCACACAGCTTCTTAGCTCCTAACACCTTGGCAAATGCCCTCCTGCGTTAAATTCAGCTGCAGCTCTCCTAGGTGTGCCTCTGTGGGACAAAACTGCCCGTACTTCCATTTCAAGCCAGGAGGCTTCACGCACTGCTGTGCGCCTAGAGCACAGAACCGGCTCCCTGGAAGGCGAGTCTGTCCTCTGCCAGGGTCAGTCCAGCCCCACGCAGAGCGAACAGATAAAGCGGAGGAGGAGGAGAGCTTGAGAAGGGCTGAGGCAGAGGAAACCTCACTCAAACGCCTGCTCGGAAACAACCCCTGCCTCAAGCACTTCTTATTCCGGAAGTCTCTGCAAAATGGTCCTGAGGGCGCTGACAGGGTCTGATGGTGCTGGGGCTTGCAGGAAGCACAGGCACCCCTCCGTACCTACGGGCAGCGGATGCTGGGTGGTGCTCAGGGCTTGTCCAGGAGAGGAGCCTCCCGCTGCTGGCACCACTTCTACACCTTGCTCCGTGCAGGGGTGGCCAGAGGGAGGGGAGCCAATCCCTCACCCTGGCTCACCTCAGCCAGGTCAGCAGTGCTGTGTGCGCGGCCACTGCCCTGCCTCCAGCACCGGGAGCAGGGCGGGTAAAGGCCTGGGAAATGGCCTTTAAGGAGAGCTGCGCTGCCCAGCTCCCCCTCGACGCACAGCGCGTGGGCAAGTGACGCTGCAAGAGACTGAGAAAAGGCCTGCGCTCGAGCCAGCTGCACCACGTGGTGCGTGCACATGCCCTCCACGTGCAGTGCTCTGTGTGCATGGAGCAGCACGGAAACCGGGGTGTGTCTCTGTCCGGGCCTTTGCCTGGGTCTTGGGATCTGGCCCAGGATCAGGGGCATTGCCAGTCCCTCAGCACCAAGGTGTGTGATGACACAGAAGGGAGCATCATGGAGACAGCGCTTGGTGGGGGTCTCTGTGGCGCAATGGGTGAGCGCGCTCGGCTGTTAACCGAGAGGCTGGTGGTTCGAGCCCACCCAGGGACGGCCTCCTTTTGGTGGCACACCTGGGCTCAACAGGTGCACACTGGAGCCCTTGCCACAGCCACCCTGAGAGACCCTCCTCAGCACCCGCGGGGGGAATTGCCGCAGCCATGACGAGTGGCACTCCCCAGCATCTGCTGGGGGGTGGAAGCGCGTGCTGGCTTCTCCCACATCCCTCCCAGGAAACGGCTCCTCTGCAGGGTGGCTGGCTCCGCCTGCCTGCAGTTGCCAGAGCAGAGGCCTCTTGGCACTTTAGCAGCCCTTCCAGGGTCTCGTACCCTCAAGATCCTGCATGCAGGCCTCAGAGGAGGCTGCTGCTCAGCCTTTTGCTTTGGCATGGGCCTGACCACAGATTTACCTAGCCCTTTAATCCCGCCGTGGTCTTGTTGTCCAAGTCAATCCCCAGAATTTACACTTCTCCTGTACAACCGAGAGTTAGGTCCCGACAAGTGATGCTGTCTGTGCGGGGCTGAATTTTCCAATTTCCCCCAGAGACATGCAGAGGTCCTGCGGAGGACCTACAAGGGCACTGCGGCTCTCAAGGCCAAGGTAGCCATGGGTAAATCTTGTGTCTTCTCCCTCGAGTGCCTGGAGGGTCCAGTGCTTGGCATTTGTGACCAAGATTAGCCTGGAGTTGCTGCAGCTGCTCGGTCTCTTGCGAGAAGGCTTCCAGCCTCCCTGAGGTAGGAGGCGGGCTACTGGAGACAGGACTTGTGTTCTGCCCCTTCTGCTGGCGTGCGGTGGGGTCCTGCCAATGGAGGTGGGGGCAAATGCGCGTGATGGGGCTGCAGAGTCAGCTTCTGTTGCTCCTGGGAGCATGCATGGGGGATGGGTGCTGCAGGGTGCCTGCAGGAAGGGCAGTTAAGAGGCCCTTGCTGTTCCCACCCTATTGCCTGAAGGAGGCAGGAGAGAAATAATGCCCAAGGAGCAAAGGCGGTCAGTCACATGCGCAGCTGTGATCGTATAGTGGTTAGTACTCTGCGTTGTGGCCGCAGCAACCTCGGTTCGAATCCGAGTCACAGCAAGGGTTTTGCAAAGCCCGCGGCCTGAGCGGGGGAGTTTGGAAAGACAAGGGAGGCACCTGCAAGGACGGGCCAAGGGTTTCTTTCTTTCCAAAGATGCCGTGGCCTAGGAAGGAGGTACAAGCTCTTCCGTGCTCTCTGTCCCAAACATTCAACGGGCTCGTGCCTAAAACGATGTCCTGCTGTCTAGCGACTGTGCAGCGTCTTCTCCTGTGGGGCTGCCGTGGCAGCTGCGCGTGCCTCTGGGAAAGCATTCAGGCTTCTGCATTCTCTGGGCAAAGCTTGAGAACCGAGAGACTCTGCCTGGAAAGCACCCAGCTTTTCACCTCCCTTTCTCTTGCCCTCGCTCCCCATTTTGCAGCAAGGGGACTTTCAGCTCCACACCAAAACCACCACCCTGCAACCCCAGCCCAGCCGTGGCTGCCATCGCACTCCGCAGAGACCCAACACCACTAGCTCTTCCCTGGGAGGAAGAGCACATTTTCTTCTCCACGGGGAGCGTGTGACTTCCGAGGTTATGCCTCCACGCTTGGCCATGCCTCCATGTTCTGACCAAGCTGTAAGCTGGCTGTGGGAAGGACACCCTCTGTGGAAGGGCAGAGCCGCCTTTCTCCCTTAGCTGCAGCGTGAGAGGAGCGGTGGGGCGGCAGGTTTTGCCTGCAGCTCCACGCCAGTGCGTGGCTGTGGAGAGTCAAGAGTGCTTCCTCCTGGCCTGCCTGGAGGTGGAAGGGTTGTGTAGGAAGGATCGGCCACAGCGAGGCTGGGCAGCGGGTGCTGGGAGAGTGTCCGAATGCTGAAAATACAAAGGGAAATAATAGCATCTGAGCACTGAGCGAGCTCTGGACGCTCCCTTCTCTGCACCTGCTGCAGAGAAGGGAGGAGAGCCCAGCTCTGCCTCTGGGGTCCTGAACTGAGTGCTCTGTGGGCAGAGCCCCGGTGAAGCCTGCAAGGGCCCCAAGTGCTTCTGCTCGTCCCGGGTGTCTGTATTGACAGTTCCCGGGATGTCTGTGTTGCGACAGACATCACGGCTACACAGGTGCCCTGCCCAAGGCAAGGGGAAGCGCTGCTTGATCAAAAGCCCATGCTCCAGGTGAGGCTTGAACTCACACCCTCAGCATCCCTCTGCTTTGCACTGCTGTATAAGTGCTGCGCGCTGGCCCATTGCGCCACTGGAGCACACTTGGAAAGGTGGACTGGAGCCCACGAGCAGACACCTTTGCCTGTGATCACCAGGGCTCATCAGCATTAACCTGGCACCTCAAGTGCTTTCCTCTTGCCTCGCCCAACAGGGAGCAGCAAGTGTGTGCCCCCCGTTGTGCGTCAGGCTTGCAATATGCACCAGGGCACGGAGAGAGAGGGCAAAAGCACCAAGGGTGGCCTCTCCTCAAGGGAGGGATGATAACTTTATGCCCTCTTCACAACAGATTGTTGCCCTCGGCTACCAGGCCTTTTATCATCTTCTCCCTCTCAGTAATGAGCAGACAAGCACAAACAACAGCAGCCACCTGCCCTGCTCTTTTGGCAGCAAGAGCGCTCCTGAGGTTCGGAGACTTTCGCAATCAACTCCCTTCAAACGAGAGAGATGCTGTCTCTTTTGCTGTCTGTTATACATGCTTGCAGTACCTGGGCCTCTGTGGCTGTGCCTCTGCTCTCCTTGGTTTCAGTGTTGCAAATTGTGCCCTTTCTCTCTTTGGCTTTTGTTCAGCCAAGGGTGCCGGAGAGGTCTTTGGTCCTGCGGCCTGGGGGGCTGGCTACGTCCCAGAGGGCCACAGGCAGCTGACAGCAGGCAGCATTAGTGTCCTCTGTCTCTTCTGGGGGCACAGGCTGATTCCTCAACGTCCGGGAGATAGATACACGAGTGCTGTTGAATCCCAGTGCGAGGGGCAGCAGAAACGAGGTCCAAAGCCCTTGCCCCTTTACTAAGCGGCATGTCTGCAAGCAAAGCAGGTGCTTAGGAAGAGGGCAGGGACAATGAGGGTAAAAGAAGACAACAGAAGAAGAGGCTGCTGCCAGCAGCAGGCCAAAAGCGCGCGACCGTCATCCAGCTCCTCAGGAAGGATTCACAAAGCCCCTTCCTGAGTTTGTTGAAGGACAGGGAGATGCTTTGTTCCTGGTTCAGAGGAGACTCGTGGACAGGCTTCAAGGAGCCTTGAATTTGAAAGAGGCTGACAGAGCTGTCAAGCAGCCTTGAGCTGACCGTGGCTTACAGGGAGCTACTAGGTGCAGCTTTGAAACCGAATGGAATGGTGCCCGCGGGCAAATCTGGGCACTCGGCCCTGGGAAAGGCAGTGCCTGCGCTGAAAACCCCACGCAGAGCCCGCTGCAGGAGCAGAGTGGCAGTGCAGTGGGAGCAGCTGGGCCCGTGACCCAGAGGGTGATCGATCCACAGAGCCTCTGCTACGCAGCATTTCCCTTCCGTGTTTCATCATGCGATGCATCATGTCTTCAACTTGATAGGGAATCCTGCCCACAGGGCTTGTCTGCCTGTCTGCGAGGGTGGCCGTCTATCCTCTGCTCCCCAGCCTGCCCCTGTGCTGCCCCCTCTCTCCTGTCTTCAGGCCCCAGATCCGAGTGCTAGCTCAGCCCTGGGCAGGGAAGGGGCAGCATCCCAAGAGGAAGCTCCGTCTCCGTGGGGCCTGGCAAAGTCAGGACAGACAGCTCCTGATCTGGGACCCAGGTGGCTCTGGGGTTTGGCGCTCTGGCAGCTGGGGACCGTCTGAGGGAGCCCCAGAGCCCGTGACTGACAGCTGTGTTGCAGGGCTGGGCGGACTGTTCAGGGAGCCTGCTAGGGACCCTGTCCTGGGCACAGCTGTCAGGTGATGGTTCGAGAGCACGGAAGGGGAGCTTCCGAATGCCCCGGTCAGTGTGCAAGAGCACCAGCGCTCATGCCAGTGGTGACATTCACCGGGAAGCGTGGGAAGGGTCTCTCCTGGGCTTTGCTGCGGGGCCGCCTGCTGCGGCCTCTGGGGGACTGGGTAGTGCGGGGAGCTCAGGCCAGAAAGACAAGGCAGCTGCTGCGGCAGGCGAGTCGCATCCCACAGATCCGGAGACCCTTTCTGTGTCACCCAGTGCCTCGCAGGAGCCACCAGGAAACAAATATTCTCCCTCACCGAGGGGGGATTTGTCAGAAGACAGGACTGCCCTGGAGCTGGGTGCACAAGCAAGCGCAGGATGGCTGTTGTAAGAGAGGAAATGCCCTGTTCCCCGTGCCTGCTCCGAGCTCTTGTGGCACTGATCAGGTCCCCTTGCTTTCAGGCTGCCCCCAAGGTGGGAGGCCTGGCTTGCTGTGGCAATAGGGAGCCCTTCCCCGGCCGGGAATCGAACCTAGGCCACGGTGGTGAGAGTGCCAAATCCTGACCACGAGACCACCAGCAAGGAGTGGCCCAACCCTCCTGGGCACCCACTGGTGGGCACCAGCCCAGTCCTGCCGGGGACCGGCCCCTCCAAGCACAGCCCCACACAGCTTCTTAGCTCCTAACACCTTGGCAAATGCCCTCCTGCGTTAAATTCAGCTGCAGCTCTCCTAGGTGTGCCTCTGTGGGACAAAACTGCCCGTACTTCCATTTCAAGCCAGGAGGCTTCACGCACTGCTGTGCGCCTAGAGCACAGAACCGGCTCCCTGGAAGGCGAGTCTGTCCTCTGCCAGGGTCAGTCCAGCCCCACGCAGAGCGAACAGATAAAGCGGAGGAGGAGGAGAGCTTGAGAAGGGCTGAGGCAGAGGAAACCTCACTCAAACGCCTGCTCGGAAACAACCCCTGCCTCAAGCACTTCTTATTCCGGAAGTCTCTGCAAAATGGTCCTGAGGGCGCTGACAGGGTCTGATGGTGCTGGGGCTTGCAGGAAGCACAGGCACCCCTCCGTACCTACGGGCAGCGGATGCTGGGTGGTGCTCAGGGCTTGTCCAGGAGAGGAGCCTCCCGCTGCTGGCACCACTTCTACACCTTGCTCCGTGCAGGGGTGGCCAGAGGGAGGGGAGCCAATCCCTCACCCTGGCTCACCTCAGCCAGGTCAGCAGTGCTGTGTGCGCGGCCACTGCCCTGCCTCCAGCACCGGGAGCAGGGCGGGTAAAGGCCTGGGAAATGGCCTTTAAGGAGAGCTGCGCTGCCCAGCTCCCCCTCGACGCACAGCGCGTGGGCAAGTGACGCTGCAAGAGACTGAGAAAAGGCCTGCGCTCGAGCCAGCTGCACCACGTGGTGCGTGCACATGCCCTCCACGTGCAGTGCTCTGTGTGCATGGAGCAGCACGGAAACCGGGGTGTGTCTCTGTCCGGGCCTTTGCCTGGGTCTTGGGATCTGGCCCAGGATCAGGGGCATTGCCAGTCCCTCAGCACCAAGGTGTGTGATGACACAGAAGGGAGCATCATGGAGACAGCGCTTGGTGGGGGTCTCTGTGGCGCAATGGGTGAGCGCGCTCGGCTGTTAACCGAGAGGCTGGTGGTTCGAGCCCACCCAGGGACGGCCTCCTTTTGGTGGCACACCTGGGCTCAACAGGTGCACACTGGAGCCCTTGCCACAGCCACCCTGAGAGACCCTCCTCAGCACCCGCGGGGGGAATTGCCGCAGCCATGACGAGTGGCACTCCCCAGCATCTGCTGGGGGGTGGAAGCGCGTGCTGGCTTCTCCCACATCCCTCCCAGGAAACGGCTCCTCTGCAGGGTGGCTGGCTCCGCCTGCCTGCAGTTGCCAGAGCAGAGGCCTCTTGGCACTTTAGCAGCCCTTCCAGGGTCTCGTACCCTCAAGATCCTGCATGCAGGCCTCAGAGGAGGCTGCTGCTCAGCCTTTTGCTTTGGCATGGGCCTGACCACAGATTTACCTAGCCCTTTAATCCCGCCGTGGTCTTGTTGTCCAAGTCAATCCCCAGAATTTACACTTCTCCTGTACAACCGAGAGTTAGGTCCCGACAAGTGATGCTGTCTGTGCGGGGCTGAATTTTCCAATTTCCCCCAGAGACATGCAGAGGTCCTGCGGAGGACCTACAAGGGCACTGCGGCTCTCAAGGCCAAGGTAGCCATGGGTAAATCTTGTGTCTTCTCCCTCGAGTGCCTGGAGGGTCCAGTGCTTGGCATTTGTGACCAAGATTAGCCTGGAGTTGCTGCAGCTGCTCGGTCTCTTGCGAGAAGGCTTCCAGCCTCCCTGAGGTAGGAGGCGGGCTACTGGAGACAGGACTTGTGTTCTGCCCCTTCTGCTGGCGTGCGGTGGGGTCCTGCCAATGGAGGTGGGGGCAAATGCGCGTGATGGGGCTGCAGAGTCAGCTTCTGTTGCTCCTGGGAGCATGCATGGGGGATGGGTGCTGCAGGGTGCCTGCAGGAAGGGCAGTTAAGAGGCCCTTGCTGTTCCCACCCTATTGCCTGAAGGAGGCAGGAGAGAAATAATGCCCAAGGAGCAAAGGCGGTCAGTCACATGCGCAGCTGTGATCGTATAGTGGTTAGTACTCTGCGTTGTGGCCGCAGCAACCTCGGTTCGAATCCGAGTCACAGCAAGGGTTTTGCAAAGCCCGCGGCCTGAGCGGGGGAGTTTGGAAAGACAAGGGAGGCACCTGCAAGGACGGGCCAAGGGTTTCTTTCTTTCCAAAGATGCCGTGGCCTAGGAAGGAGGTACAAGCTCTTCCGTGCTCTCTGTCCCAAACATTCAACGGGCTCGTGCCTAAAACGATGTCCTGCTGTCTAGCGACTGTGCAGCGTCTTCTCCTGTGGGGCTGCCGTGGCAGCTGCGCGTGCCTCTGGGAAAGCATTCAGGCTTCTGCATTCTCTGGGCAAAGCCTGAGAACCGAGAGACTCTGCCTGGAAAGCACCCAGCTTTTCACCTCCCTTTCTCTTGCCCTTGTTCCCCATTTTGCAGCAAGGGGACTTTCAGCTCCACACCAAAACCACCACCCTGCAACCCCAGCCCAGCCGTGGCTGCCATCGCACTCCGCAGAGACCCAACACCACTAGCTCTTCCCTGGGAGGAAGAGCACATTTTCTTCTCCACGGGGAGCGTGTGACTTCTGAGGTTATGCCTCCACGCTTGGCCATGCCTCCATGTTCTGACCAAGCTGTAAGCTGGCTGTGGGAAGGACACCCTCTGTGGAAGGGCAGAGCCGCCTTTCTCCCTTAGCTGCAGCGTGAGAGGAGCGGTGGGGCGGCAGGTTTTGCCTGCAGCTCCACGCCAGTGCGTGGCTGTGGAGAGTCAAGAGTGCTTCCTCCTGGCCTGCCTGGAGGTGGAAGGGTTGTGTAGGAAGGATCGGCCACAGCGAGGCTGGGCAGCGGGTGCTGGGAGAGTGTCCGAATGCTGAAAATACAAAGGGAAATAATAGCATCTGAGCACTGAGCGAGCTCTGGACGCTCCCTTCTCTGCACCTGCTGCAGAGAAGGGAGGAGAGCCCAGCTCTGCCTCTGGGGTCCTGAACTGAGTGCTCTGTGGGCAGAGCCCCGGTGAAGCCTGCAAGGGCCCCAAGTGCTTCTGCTCGTCCCGGGTGTCTGTATTGACAGTTCCCGGGATGTCTGTGTTGCGACAGACATCACGGCTACACAGGTGCCCTGCCCAAGGCAAGGGGAAGCGCTGCTTGATCAAAAGCCCATGCTCCAGGTGAGGCTTGAACTCACACCCTCAGCATCCCTCTGCTTTGCACTGCTGTATAAGTGCTGCGCGCTGGCCCATTGCGCCACTGGAGCACACTTGGAAAGGTGGACTGGAGCCCACGAGCAGACACCTTTGCCTGTGATCACCAGGGCTCATCAGCATTAACCTGGCACCTCAAGTGCTTTCCTCTTGCCTCGCCCAACAGGGAGCAGCAAGTGTGTGCCCCCCGTTGTGCGTCAGGCTTGCAATATGCACCAGGGCACGGAGAGAGAGGGCAAAAGCACCAAGGGTGGCCTCTCCTCAAGGGAGGGATGATAACTTTATGCCCTCTTCACAACAGATTGTTGCCCTCGGCTACCAGGCCTTTTATCATCTTCTCCCTCTCAGTAATGAGCAGACAAGCACAAACAACAGCAGCCACCTGCCCTGCTCTTTTGGCAGCAAGAGCGCTCCTGAGGTTCGGAGACTTTCGCAATCAACTCCCTTCAAACGAGAGAGATGCTGTCTCTTTTGCTGTCTGTTATACATGCTTGCAGTACCTGGGCCTCTGTGGCTGTGCCTCTGCTCTCCTTGGTTTCAGTGTTGCAAATTGTGCCCTTTCTCTCTTTGGCTTTTGTTCAGCCAAGGGTGCCGGAGAGGTCTTTGGTCCTGCGGCCTGGGGGGCTGGCTACGTCCCAGAGGGCCACAGGCAGCTGACAGCAGGCAGCATTAGTGTCCTCTGTCTCTTCTGGGGGCACAGGCTGATTCCACAACGTCCGGGAGATAGATACACGAGTGCTGTTGAATCCCAGTGCGAGGGGCAGCAGAAACGAGGTCCAAAGCCCTTGCCCCTTTACTAAGCGGCATGTCTGCAAGCAAAGCAGGTGCTTAGGAAGAGGGCAGGGACAATGAGGGTAAAAGAAGACAACAGAAGAAGAGGCTGCTGCCAGCAGCAGGCCAAAAGCGCGCGACCGTCATCCAGCTCCTCAGGAAGGATTCACAAAGCCCCTTCCTGAGTTTGTTGAAGGACAGGGAGATGCTTTGTTCCTGGTTCAGAGGAGACTCGTGGACAGGCTTCAAGGAGCCTTGAATTTGAAAGAGGCTGACAGAGCTGTCAAGCAGCCTTGAGCTGACCGTGGCTTACAGGGAGCTACTAGGTGCAGCTTTGAAACCGAATGGAATGGTGCCCGCGGGCAAATCTGGGCACTCGGCCCTGGGAAAGGCAGCGCCTGCACTGAAAACCCCACGCAGAGCCCGCCGCAGGAGCAGAGTGGCAGTGCAGTGGGAGCAGCTGGGCCCGTGACCCAGAGGGTGATCGATCCACAGAGCCTCTGCTACGCAGCATTTCCCTTCCGTGTTTCATCATGCGATGCATCATGTCTTCAACTTGATAGGGAATCCTGCCCACAGGGCTTGTCTGCCTGTCTGCGCGGGTGGCCGTCTATCCTCTGCTCCCCAGCCCGCCCCTGTGCTGCCCCCTCTCTCCTGTCTTCAGGCCCCAGATCTGAGTGCTAGCTCAGCCCTGGGCAGGGAAGGGGCAGCATCCCAAGAGGAAGCTCCGTCTCCGTGGGGCCTGGCAAAGTCAGGACGGACAGCTCCTGATCTGGGACCCAGGTGGCTCTGGGGTTTGGCGCTCTGGCAGCTGGGGACCGTCTGAGGGAGCCCCAGAGCCCGTGACTGACAGCTGTGTTGCAGGGCTGGGCGGACTGTTCAGGGAGCCTGCTAGGGACCCTGTCCTGGGCACAGCTGTCAGGTGATGGTTCGAGAGCACGGAAGGGGAGCTTCCGAATGCCCCGGTCAGTGTGCAAGAGCACCAGCGCTCATGCCAGTGGTGACATTCACCGGGAAGCGTGGGAAGGGTCTCTCCTGGGCTTTGCTGCGGGGCCGCCTGCTGCGGCCTCTGGGGGACTGGGTAGTGCGGGGAGCTCAGGCCAGAAAGACAAGGCAGCTGCTGCGGCAGGCGAGTCGCATCCCACAGATCCGGAGACCCTTTCTGTGTCACCCAGTGCCTCGCAGGAGCCACCAGGAAACAAATATTCTCCCTCACCGAGGGGGGATTTGTCAGAAGACAGGACTGCCCTGGAGCTGGGTGCACAAGCAAGCGCAGGATGGCTGTTGTAAGAGAGGAAATGCCCTGTTCCCCGTGCCTGCTCCGAGCTCTTGTGGCACTGATCAGGTCCCCTTGCTTTCAGGCTGCCCCCAAGGTGGGAGGCCTGGCTTGCTGTGGCAATAGGGAGCCCTTCCCCGGCCGGGAATCGAACCTAGGCCACGGTGGTGAGAGTGCCAAATCCTGACCACGAGACCACCAGCGAGGAGTGGCCCAACCCTCCTGGGCACCCACTGGTGGGCACCAGCCCAGTCCTGCCGGGGACCGGCCCCTCCAAGCACAGCCCCACACAGCTTCTTAGCTCCTAACACCTTGGCAAATGCCCTCCTGCGTTAAATTCAGCTGCAGCTCTCCTAGGTGTGCCTCTGTGGGACAAAACTGCCCGTACTTCCATTTCAAGCCAGGAGGCTTCACGCACTGCTGTGCGCCTAGAGCACAGAACCGGCTCCCTGGAAGGCGAGTCTGTCCTCTGCCAGGGTCAGTCCAGCCCCACGCAGAGCGAACAGATAAAGCGGAGGAGGAGGAGAGCTTGAGAAGGGCTGAGGCAGAGGAAACCTCACTCAAACGCCTGCTCGGAAACAACCCCTGCCTCAAGCACTTCTTATTCCGGAAGTCTCTGCAAAATGGTCCTGAGGGCGCTGACAGGGTCTGATGGTGCTGGGGCTTGCAGGAAGCACAGGCACCCCTCCGTACCTACGGGCAGCGGATGCTGGGTGGTGCTCAGGGCTTGTCCAGGAGAGGAGCCTCCCGCTGCTGGCACCACTTCTACACCTTGCTCCGTGCAGGGGTGGCCAGAGGGAGGGGAGCCAATCCCTCACCCTGGCTCACCTCAGCCAGGTCAGCAGTGCTGTGTGCGCGGCCACTGCCCTGCCTCCAGCACCGGGAGCAGGGCGGGTAAAGGCCTGGGAAATGGCCTTTAAGGAGAGCTGCGCTGCCCAGCTCCCCCTCGACGCACAGCGCGTGGGCAAGTGACGCTGCAAGAGACTGAGAAAAGGCCTGCGCTCGAGCCAGCTGCACCACGTGGTGCGTGCACATGCCCTCCACGTGCAGTGCTCTGTGTGCATGGAGCAGCACGGAAACCGGGGTGTGTCTCTGTCCGGGCCTTTGCCTGGGTCTTGGGATCTGGCCCAGGATCAGGGGCATTGCCAGTCCCTCAGCACCAAGGTGTGTGATGACACAGAAGGGAGCATCATGGAGACAGCACTTGGTGGGGGTCTCTGTGGCGCAATGGGTGAGCGCGCTCGGCTGTTAACCGAGAGGCTGGTGGTTCGAGCCCACCCAGGGACGGCCTCCTTTTGGTGGCACACCTGGGCTCAACAGGTGCACACTGGAGCCCTTGCCACAGCCACCCTGAGAGACCCTCCTCAGCACCCGCGGGGGGAATTGCCGCAGCCATGACGAGTGGCACTCCCCAGCATCTGCTGGGGGGTGGAAGCGCGTGCTGGCTTCTCCCACATCCCTCCCAGGAAACGGCTCCTCTGCAGGGTGGCTGGGCTCCGCCTGCCTGCAGTTGCCAGAGCAGAGGCCTCTTGGCACTTTAGCAGCCCTTCCAGGGTCTCGTACCCTCAAGATCCTGCATGCAGGCCTCAGAGGAGGCTGCTGCTCAGCCTTTTGCTTTGGCATGGGCCTGACCACAGATTTACCTAGCCCTTTAATCCCGCCGTGGTCTTGTTGTCCAAGTCAATCCCCAGAATTTACACTTCTCCTGTACAACCGAGAGTTAGGTCCCGACAAGTGATACTGTCTGTGCGGGGCTGAATTTTCCAATTTCCCCCAGAGACATGCAGAGGTCCTGCGGAGGACCTACAAGGGCACTGCGGCTCTCAAGGCCAAGGTAGCCATGGGTAAATCTTGTGTCTTCTCCCTCGAGTGCCTGGAGGGTCCAGTGCTTGGCATTTGTGACCAAGACTAGCTTGGAGTTGCTGCAGCTGCTCGGTCTCTTGCGAGAAGGCTTCCAGCCTCCCTGAGGTAGGAGGCGGGCTACTGGAGACAGGACTTGTGTTCTGCCCCTTCTGCTGGCGTGCGGTGGGGTCCTGCCAATGGAGGTGGGGGCAAATGCGCGTGATGGGGCTGCAGAGTCAGCTTCTGTTGCTCCTGGGAGCATGCATGGGGGATGGGTGCTGCAGGGTGCCTGCAGGAAGGGCAGTTAAGAGGCCCTTGCTGTTCCCACCCTATTGCCTGAAGGAGGCAGGAGAGAAATAATGCCCAAGGAGCAAAGGCGGTCAGTCACATGCGCAGCTGTGATCGTATAGTGGTTAGTACTCTGCGTTGTGGCTGCAGCAACCTCGGTTCGAATCCGAGTCACAGCAAGGGTTTTGCAAAGCCCGCGGCCTGAGTGGGGGAGTTTGAAAAGACAAGGGAGGCACCTGCAAGGACGGGCCAAGGGTTTCTTTCCAAAGATGCCGTGGCCTAGGAAGGAGGTACAAGCTCTTCCGTGCTCTCTGTCCCAAACATTCAATGGGCTCGTGCCTAAAACGATGTCCTGCTGTCTAGCGACTGTGCAGCGTCTTCTCCTGTGGGGCTGCCGTGGCAGCTGCGCGTGCCTCTGGGAAAGCATTCAGGCTTCTGCATTCTCTGGGCAAAGCTTGAGAACCGAGAGACTCTGCCTGGAAAGCACCCAGCTTTTCACCTCCCTTTCTCTTGCCCTTGCTCCCCATTTTGCAGCAAGGGGACTTTCAGCTCCACACCAAAACCACCACCCTGCAACCCCAGCCCAGCCGTGGCTGCCATCGCACTCCGCAGAGACCCAACACCACTAGCTCTTCCCTGGGAGGAAGAGCACATTTTCTTCTCCACGGGGAGCGTGTGACTTCCGAGGTTATGCCTCCACGCTTGGCCATGCCTCCATGTTCTGACCAAGCTGTAAGCTGGCTGTGGGAAGGACACCCTCTGTGGAAGTGCAGAGCCGCCTTTCTCCCTTAGCTGCAGCGTGAGAGGAGCGGTGGGGCGGCAGGTTTTGCCTGCAGCTCCACGCCAGTGTGTGGCTGTGGAGAGTCAAGAGTGCTTCCTCCTGGCCTGCCTGGAGGTGGAAGGGTTGTGTAGGAAGGATCGGCCACAGCGAGGCTGGGCAGCGGGTGCGGGGAGAGTGTCCGAATGCTGAAAAGTCAAAGGGAAATGATAGCATCTGAGCACTGAGCGAGCTCTGGACGCTCCCTTCTCTGCACCTGCTGCAGAGAAGGGAGGAGAGCCCAGCTCTGCCTCTGGGGTCCTGAACTGAGTGCTCTGTGGGCAGAGCCCCGGTGAAGCCTGCAAGGGCCCCAAGTGCTTCTGCTCGTCCCGGGTGTCTGTATTGACAGTTCCCGGGATGTCTGTATTGCGACAGACATCACGGCTACACAGGTGCCCTGCCCAAGGCAAGGGGAAGCGCTGCTTGATCAAAAGCCCATGCTCCAGGTGAGGCTTGAACTCACACCCTCAGCATCCCTCTGCTTTGCACTGCTGTATAAGTGCTGCGCGCTGGCCCATTGCGCCACTGGAGCACACTTGGAAAGGTGGACTGGAGCCCACGAGCAGACACCTTTGCCTGTGATCACCAGGGCTCATCAGCATTAACCTGGCACCTCAAGTGCTTTCCTCTTGCCTCGCCCAACAGGGAGCAGCAAGTGTGTGCCCCCCGTTGTGCGTCAGGCTTGCAATATGCACCAGGGCACGGAGAGAGAGGGCAAAAGCACCAAGGGTGGCCTCTCCTCAAGGGAGGGATGATAACTTTATGCCCTCTTCACAACAGATTGTTGCCCTCGGCTACCAGGCCTTTTATCATCTTCTCCCTCTCAGTAATGAGCAGACAAGCACAAACAACAGCAGCCACCTGCCCTGCTCTTTTGGCAGCAAGAGCGCTCCTGAGGTTCGGAGACTTTCGCAATCAACTCCCTTCAAACGAGAGAGATGCTGTCTCTTTTGCTGTCTGTTATACATGCTTGCAGTACCTGGGCCTCTGTGGCTGTGCCTCTGCTCTCCTTGGTTTCAGTGTTGCAAATTGTGCCCTTTCTCTCTTTGGCTTTTGTTCAGCCAAGGGTGCCGGAGAGGTCTTTGGTCCTGCGGCCTGGGGGGCTGGCTACGTCCCAGAGGGCCACAGGCAGCTGACAGCAGGCAGCATTAGTGTCCTCTGTCTCTTCTGGGGGCACAGGCTGATTCCTCAACGTCCGGGAGATAGATACACGAGTGCTGTTGAATCCCAGTGCGAGGGGCAGCAGAAACGAGGTCCAAAGCCCTTGCCCCTTTACTAAGCGGCATGTCTGCAAGCAAAGCAGGTGCTTAGGAAGAGGGCAGGGACAATGAGGGTAAAAGAAGACAACAGAAGAAGAGGCTGCTGCCAGCAGCAGGCCAAAAGCGCGCGACCGTCATCCAGCTCCTCAGGAAGGATTCACAAAGCCCCTTCCTGAGTTTGTTGAAGGACAGGGAGATGCTTTGTTCCTGGTTCAGAGGAGACTCGTGGACAGGCTTCAAGGAGCCTTGAATTTGAAAGAGGCTGACAGAGCTGTCAAGCAGCCTTGAGCTGACCGTGGCTTACAGGGAGCTACTAGGTGCAGCTTTGAAACCGAATGGAATGGTGCCCGCGGGCAAATCTGGGCACTCGGCCCTGGGAAAGGCAGTGCCTGCGCTGAAAACCCCACGCAGAGCCCGCTGCAGGAGCAGAGTGGCAGTGCAGTGGGAGCAGCTGGGCCCGTGACCCAGAGGGTGATCGATCCACAGAGCCTCTGCTACGCAGCATTTCCCTTCCGTGTTTCATCATGCGATGCATCATGTCTTCAACTTGATAGGGAATCCTGCCCACAGGGCTTGTCTGCCTGTCTGCGAGGGTGGCCGTCTATCCTCTGCTCCCCAGCCTGCCCCTGTGCTGCCCCCTCTCTCCTGTCTTCAGGCCCCAGATCCGAGTGCTAGCTCAGCCCTGGGCAGGGAAGGGGCAGCATCCCAAGAGGAAGCTCCGTCTCCGTGGGGCCTGGCAAAGTCAGGACAGACAGCTCCTGATCTGGGACCCAGGTGGCTCTGGGGTTTGGCGCTCTGGCAGCTGGGGACCGTCTGAGGGAGCCCCAGAGCCCGTGACTGACAGCTGTGTTGCAGGGCTGGGCGGACTGTTCAGGGAGCCTGCTAGGGACCCTGTCCTGGGCACAGCTGTCAGGTGATGGTTCGAGAGCACGGAAGGGGAGCTTCCGAATGCCCCGGTCAGTGTGCAAGAGCACCAGCGCTCATGCCAGTGGTGACATTCACCGGGAAGCGTGGGAAGGGTCTCTCCTGGGCTTTGCTGCGGGGCCGCCTGCTGCGGCCTCTGGGGGACTGGGTAGTGCGGGGAGCTCAGGCCAGAAAGACAAGGCAGCTGCTGCGGCAGGCGAGTCGCATCCCACAGATCCGGAGACCCTTTCTGTGTCACCCAGTGCCTCGCAGGAGCCACCAGGAAACAAATATTCTCCCTCACCGAGGGGGGATTTGTCAGAAGACAGGACTGCCCTGGAGCTGGGTGCACAAGCAAGCGCAGGATGGCTGTTGTAAGAGAGGAAATGCCCTGTTCCCCGTGCCTGCTCCGAGCTCTTGTGGCACTGATCAGGTCCCCTTGCTTTCAGGCTGCCCCCAAGGTGGGAGGCCTGGCTTGCTGTGGCAATAGGGAGCCCTTCCCCGGCCGGGAATCGAACCTAGGCCACGGTGGTGAGAGTGCCAAATCCTGACCACGAGACCACCAGCGAGGAGTGGCCCAACCCGCCTGGGCACCCACTGGTGGGCACCAGCCCAGTCCTGCCGGGGACCGGCCCCTCCAAGCACAGCCCCACACAGCTTCTTAGCTCCTAACACCTTGGCAAATGCCCTCCTGCGTTAAATTCAGCTGCAGCTCTCCTAGGTGTGCCTCTGTGGGACAAAACTGCCCGTACTTCCATTTCAAGCCAGGAGGCTTCACGCACTGCTGTGCGCCTAGAGCACAGAACCGGCTCCCTGGAAGGCGAGTCTGTCCTCTGCCAGGGTCAGTCCAGCCCCACGCAGAGCGAACAGATAAAGCGGAGGAGGAGGAGAGCTTGAGAAGGGCTGAGGCAGAGGAAACCTCACTCAAACGCCTGCTCGGAAACAACCCCTGCCTCAAGCACTTCTTATTCCGGAAGTCTCTGCAAAATGGTCCTGAGGGCGCTGACAGGGTCTGATGGTGCTGGGGCTTGCAGGAAGCACAGGCACCCCTCCGTACCTACGGGCAGCGGATGCTGGGTGGTGCTCAGGGCTTGTCCAGGAGAGGAGCCTCCCGCTGCTGGCACCACTTCTACACCTTGCTCCGTGCAGGGGTGGCCAGAGGGAGGGGAGCCAATCCCTCACCCTGGCTCACCTCAGCCAGGTCAGCAGTGCTGTGTGCGCGGCCACTGCCCTGCCTCCAGCACCGGGAGCAGGGCGGGTAAAGGCCTGGGAAATGGCCTTTAAGGAGAGCTGCGCTGCCCAGCTCCCCCTCGACGCACAGCGCGTGGGCAAGTGACGCTGCAAGAGACTGAGAAAAGGCCTGCGCTCGAGCCAGCTGCACCACGTGGTGCGTGCACATGCCCTCCACGTGCAGTGCTCTGTGTGCATGGAGCAGCACGGAAACCGGGGTGTGTCTCTGTCCGGGCCTTTGCCTGGGTCTTGGGATCTGGCCCAGGATCAGGGGCATTGCCAGTCCCTCAGCACCAAGGTGTGTGATGACACAGAAGGGAGCATCATGGAGACAGCACTTGGTGGGGGTCTCTGTGGCGCAATGGGTGAGCGCGCTCGGCTGTTAACCGAGAGGCTGGTGGTTCGAGCCCACCCAGGGACGGCCTCCTTTTGGTGGCACACCTGGGCTCAACAGGTGCACACTGGAGCCCTTGCCACAGCCACCCTGAGAGACCCTCCTCAGCACCCGCGGGGGGAATTGCCGCAGCCATGACGAGTGGCACTCCCCAGCATCTGCTGGGGGGTGGAAGCGCGTGCTGGCTTCTCCCACATCCCTCCCAGGAAACGGCTCCTCTGCAGGGTGGCTGGCTCCGCCTGCCTGCAGTTGCCAGAGCAGAGGCCTCTTGGCACTTTAGCAGCCCTTCCAGGGTCTCGTACCCTCAAGATCCTGCATGCAGGCCTCAGAGGAGGCTGCTGCTCAGCCTTTTGCTTTGGCATGGGCCTGACCACAGATTTACCTAGCCCTTTAATCCCGCCGTGGTCTTGTTGTCCAAGTCAATCCCCAGAATTTACACTTCTCCTGTACAACCGAGAGTTAGGTCCCGACAAGTGATGCTGTCTGTGCGGGGCTGAATTTTCCAATTTCCCCCAGAGACATGCAGAGGTCCTGCGGAGGACCTACAAGGGCACTGCGGCTCTCAAGGCCAAGGTAGCCATGGGTAAATCTTGTGTCTTCTCCCTCGAGTGCCTGGAGGGTCCAGTGCTTGGCATTTGTGACCAAGACTAGCTTGGAGTTGCTGCAGCTGCTCGGTCTCTTGCGAGAAGGCTTCCAGCCTCCCTGAGGTAGGAGGCAGGCTACTGGAGACAGGACTTGTGTTCTGCCCCTTCTGCTGGCATGCGGTGGGGTCCTGCCAATGGAGGTGGGGGCAAATGCGCGTGATGGGGCTGCAGAGTCAGCTTCTGTTGCTCCTGGGAGCATGCATGGGGGATGGGTGCTGCAGGGTGCCTGCAGGAAGGGCAGTTAAGAGGCCCTTGCTGTTCCCACCCTATTGCCTGAAGGAGGCAGGAGAGAAATAATGCCCAAGGAGCAAAGGCGGTCAGTCACATGCGCAGCTGTGATCGTATAGTGGTTAGTACTCTGCGTTGTGGCTGCAGCAACCTCGGTTCGAATCCGAGTCACAGCAAGGGTTTTGCAAAGCCCGCGGCCTGAGCGGGGGAGTTTGGAAAGACAAGGGAGGCACCTGCAAGGACGGGCCAAGGGTTTCTTTCCAAAGATGCCGTGGCCTAGGAAGGAGGTACAAGCTCTTCCGTGCTCTCTGTCCCAAACATTCAATGGGCTCGTGCCTAAAACGATGTCCTGCTGTCTAGCGACTGTGCAGCGTCTTCTCCTGTGGGGCTGCCGTGGCAGCTGCGCGTGCCTCTGGGAAAGCATTCAGGCTTCTGCATTCTCTGGGCAAAGCTTGAGAACCGAGAGACTCTGCCTGGAAAGCACCCAGCTTTTCACCTCCCTTTCTCTTGCCCTTGTTCCCCATTTTGCAGCAAGGGGACTTTCAGCTCCACACCAAAACCACCACCCTGCAACCCCAGCCCAGCCGTGGCTGCCATCGCACTCCACAGAGACCCAACACCACTAGCTCTTCCCTGGGAGGAAGAGCACATTTTCTTCTCCACGGGGAGCGTGTGACTTCCGAGGTTATGCCTCCACGCTTGGCCATGCCTCCATGTTCTGACCAAGCTGTAAGCTGGCTGTGGGAAGGACACCCTCTGTGGAAGGGCAGAGCCGCCTTTCTCCCTTAGCTGCAGCGTGAGAGGAGCGGTGGGGCGGCAGGTTTTGCCTGCAGCTCCACGCCAGTGTGTGGCTGTGGAGAGTCAAGAGTGCTTCCTCCTGGCCTGCCTGGAGGTGGAAGGGTTGTGTAGGAAGGATCGGCCACAGCGAGGCTGGGCAGCGGGTGCTGGGAGAGTGTCCGAATGCTGAAAAGTCAAAGGGAAATGATAGCATCTGAGCACTGAGCGAGCTCTGGACGCTCCCTTCTCTGCACCTGCTGCAGAGAAGGGAGGAGAGCCCAGCTCTGCCTCTGGGGTCCTGAACTGAGTGCTCTGTGGGCAGAGCCCCGGTGAAGCCTGCAAGGGCCCCAAGTGCTTCTGCTCGTCCCGGGTGTCTGTATTGACAGTTCCCGGGATGTCTGTGTTGCGACAGACATCACGGCTACACAGGTGCCCTGCCCAAGGCAAGGGGAAGCGCTGCTTGATCAAAAGCCCATGCTCCAGGTGAGGCTTGAACTCACACCCTCAGCATCCCTCTGCTTTGCACTGCTGTATAAGTGCTGCGCGCTGGCCCATTGCGCCACTGGAGCACACTTGGAAAGGTGGACTGGAGCCCACGAGCAGACACCTTTGCCTGTGATCACCAGGGCTCATCAGCATTAACCTGGCACCTCAAGTGCTTTCCTCTTGCCTCGCCCAACAGGGAGCAGCAAGTGTGTGCCCCCCGTTGTGCGTCAGGCTTGCAATATGCACCAGGGCACGGAGAGAGAGGGCAAAAGCACCAAGGGTGGCCTCTCCTCAAGGGAGGGATGATAACTTTATGCCCTCTTCACAACAGATTGTTGCCCTCGGCTACCAGGCCTTTTATCATCTTCTCCCTCTCAGTAATGAGCAGACAAGCACAAACAACAGCAGCCACCTGCCCTGCTCTTTTGGCAGCAAGAGCGCTCCTGAGGTTCGGAGACTTTCGCAATCAACTCCCTTCAAACGAGAGAGATGCTGTCTCTTTTGCTGTCTGTTATACATGCTTGCAGTACCTGGGCCTCTGTGGCTGTGCCTCTGCTCTCCTTGGTTTCAGTGTTGCAAATTGTGCCCTTTCTCTCTTTGGCTTTTGTTCAGCCAAGGGTGCCGGAGAGGTCTTTGGTCCTGCGGCCTGGGGGGCTGGCTACGTCCCAGAGGGCCACAGGCAGCTGACAGCAGGCAGCATTAGTGTCCTCTGTCTCTTCTGGGGGCACAGGCTGATTCCTCAACGTCCGGGAGATAGATACACGAGTGCTGTTGAATCCCAGTGCGAGGGGCAGCAGAAACGAGGTCCAAAGCCCTTGCCCCTTTACTAAGCGGCATGTCTGCAAGCAAAGCAGGTGCTTAGGAAGAGGGCAGGGACAATGAGGGTAAAAGAAGACAACAGAAGAAGAGGCTGCTGCCAGCAGCAGGCCAAAAGCGCGCGACCGTCATCCAGCTCCTCAGGAAGGATTCACAAAGCCCCTTCCTGAGTTTGTTGAAGGACAGGGAGATGCTTTGTTCCTGGTTCAGAGGAGACTCGTGGACAGGCTTCAAGGAGCCTTGAATTTGAAAGAGGCTGACAGAGCTGTCAAGCAGCCTTGAGCTGACCGTGGCTTACAGGGAGCTACTAGGTGCAGCTTTGAAACCGAATGGAATGGTGCCCGCGGGCAAATCTGGGCACTCGGCCCTGGGAAAGGCAGTGCCTGCGCTGAAAACCCCACGCAGAGCCCGCTGCAGGAGCAGAGTGGCAGTGCAGTGGGAGCAGCTGGGCCCGTGACCCAGAGGGTGATCGATCCACAGAGCCTCTGCTACGCAGCATTTCCCTTCCGTGTTTCATCATGCGATGCATCATGTCTTCAACTTGATAGGGAATCCTGCCCACAGGGCTTGTCTGCCTGTCTGCGAGGGTGGCCGTCTATCCTCTGCTCCCCAGCCTGCCCCTGTGCTGCCCCCTCTCTCCTGTCTTCAGGCCCCAGATCCGAGTGCTAGCTCAGCCCTGGGCAGGGAAGGGGCAGCATCCCAAGAGGAAGCTCCGTCTCCGTGGGGCCTGGCAAAGTCAGGACAGACAGCTCCTGATCTGGGACCCAGGTGGCTCTGGGGTTTGGCGCTCTGGCAGCTGGGGACCGTCTGAGGGAGCCCCAGAGCCCGTGACTGACAGCTGTGTTGCAGGGCTGGGCGGACTGTTCAGGGAGCCTGCTAGGGACCCTGTCCTGGGCACAGCTGTCAGGTGATGGTTCGAGAGCACGGAAGGGGAGCTTCCGAATGCCCCGGTCAGTGTGCAAGAGCACCAGCGCTCATGCCAGTGGTGACATTCACCGGGAAGCGTGGGAAGGGTCTCTCCTGGGCTTTGCTGCGGGGCCGCCTGCTGCGGCCTCTGGGGGACTGGGTAGTGCGGGGAGCTCAGGCCAGAAAGACAAGGCAGCTGCTGCGGCAGGCGAGTCGCATCCCACAGATCCGGAGACCCTTTCTGTGTCACCCAGTGCCTCGCAGGAGCCACCAGGAAACAAATATTCTCCCTCACCGAGGGGGGATTTGTCAGAAGACAGGACTGCCCTGGAGCTGGGTGCACAAGCAAGCGCAGGATGGCTGTTGTAAGAGAGGAAATGCCCTGTTCCCCGTGCCTGCTCCGAGCTCTTGTGGCACTGATCAGGTCCCCTTGCTTTCAGGCTGCCCCCAAGGTGGGAGGCCTGGCTTGCTGTGGCAATAGGGAGCCCTTCCCCGGCCGGGAATCGAACCTAGGCCACGGTGGTGAGAGTGCCAAATCCTGACCACGAGACCACCAGCAAGGAGTGGCCCAACCCTCCTGGGCACCCACTGGTGGGCACCAGCCCAGTCCTGCCGGGGACCGGCCCCTCCAAGCACAGCCCCACACAGCTTCTTAGCTCCTAACACCTTGGCAAATGCCCTCCTGCGTTAAATTCAGCTGCAGCTCTCCTAGGTGTGCCTCTGTGGGACAAAACTGCCCGTACTTCCATTTCAAGCCAGGAGGCTTCACGCACTGCTGTGCGCCTAGAGCACAGAACCGGCTCCCTGGAAGGCGAGTCTGTCCTCTGCCAGGGTCAGTCCAGCCCCACGCAGAGCGAACAGATAAAGCGGAGGAGGAGGAGAGCTTGAGAAGGGCTGAGGCAGAGGAAACCTCACTCAAACGCCTGCTCGGAAACAACCCCTGCCTCAAGCACTTCTTATTCCGGAAGTCTCTGCAAAATGGTCCTGAGGGCGCTGACAGGGTCTGATGGTGCTGGGGCTTGCAGGAAGCACAGGCACCCCTCCGTACCTACGGGCAGCGGATGCTGGGTGGTGCTCAGGGCTTGTCCAGGAGAGGAGCCTCCCGCTGCTGGCACCACTTCTACACCTTGCTCCGTGCAGGGGTGGCCAGAGGGAGGGGAGCCAATCCCTCACCCTGGCTCACCTCAGCCAGGTCAGCAGTGCTGTGTGCGCGGCCACTGCCCTGCCTCCAGCACCGGGAGCAGGGCGGGTAAAGGCCTGGGAAATGGCCTTTAAGGAGAGCTGCGCTGCCCAGCTCCCCCTCGACGCACAGCGCGTGGGCAAGTGACGCTGCAAGAGACTGAGAAAAGGCCTGCGCTCGAGCCAGCTGCACCACGTGGTGCGTGCACATGCCCTCCACGTGCAGTGCTCTGTGTGCATGGAGCAGCACGGAAACCGGGGTGTGTCTCTGTCCGGGCCTTTGCCTGGGTCTTGGGATCTGGCCCAGGATCAGGGGCATTGCCAGTCCCTCAGCACCAAGGTGTGTGATGACACAGAAAGGAGCATCATGGAGACAGCACTTGGTGGGGGTCTCTGTGGCGCAATGGGTGAGCGCGCTCGGCTGTTAACCGAGAGGCTGGTGGTTCGAGCCCACCCAGGGACGGCCTCCTTTTGGTGGCACACCTGGGCTCAACAGGTGCACACTGGAGCCCTTGCCACAGCCACCCTGAGAGACCCTCCTCAGCACCCGCGGGGGGAATTGCCACAGCCATGACGAGTGGCACTCCCCAGCATCTGCTGGGGGGTGGAAGCGCGTGCTGGCTTCTCCCACATCCCTCCCAGGAAACGGCTCCTCTGCAGGGTGGCTGGCTCCGCCTGCCTGCAGTTGCCAGAGCAGAGGCCTCTTGGCACTTTAGCAGCCCTTCCAGGGTCTCGTACCCTCAAGATCCTGCATGCAGGCCTCAGAGGAGGCTGCTGCTCAGCCTTTTGCTTTGGCATGGGCCTGACCACAGATTTACCTAGCCCTTTAATCCCGCCGTGGTCTTGTTGTCCAAGTCAATCCCCAGAATTTACACTTCTCCTGTACAACCGAGAGTTAGGTCCCGACAAGTGATGCTGTCTGTGCGGGGCTGAATTTTCCAATTTCCCCCAGAGACATGCAGAGGTCCTGCGGAGGACCTACAAGGGCACTGCGGCTCTCAAGGCCAAGGTAGCCATGGGTAAATCTTGTGTCTTCTCCCTCGAGTGCCTGGAGGGTCCAGTGCTTGGCATTTGTGACCAAGACTAGCTTGGAGTTGCTGCAGCTGCTCGGTCTCTTGCGAGAAGGCTTCCAGCCTCCCTGAGGTAGGAGGCGGGCTACTGGAGACAGGACTTGTGTTCTGCCCCTTCTGCTGGCATGCGGTGGGGTCCTGCCAATGGAGGTGGGGGCAAATGCGCGTGATGGGGCTGCAGAGTCAGCTTCTGTTGCTCCTGGGAGCATGCATGGGGGATGGGTGCTGCAGGGTGCCTGCAGGAAGGGCAGTTAAGAGGCCCTTGCTGTTCCCACCCTATTGCCTGAAGGAGGCAGGAGAGAAATAATGCCCAAGGAGCAAAGGCGGTCAGTCACATGCGCAGCTGTGATCGTATAGTGGTTAGTACTCTGCGTTGTGGCCGCAGCAACCTCGGTTCGAATCCGAGTCACAGCAAGGGTTTTGCAAAGCCCGCGGCCTGAGCGGGGGAGTTTGAAAAGACAAGGGAGGCACCTGCAAGGACGGGCCAAGGGTTTCTTTCTTTCCAAAGATGCCGTGGCCTAGGAAGGAGGTACAAGCTCTTCCGTGCTCTCTGTCCCAAACATTCAATGGGCTCGTGCCTAAAACGATGTCCTGCTGTCTAGCGACTGTGCAGCGTCTTCTCCTGTGGGGCTGCCGTGGCAGCTGCGCGTGCCTCTGGGAAAGCATTCAGGCTTCTGCATTCTCTGGGCAAAGCTTGAGAACCGAGAGACTCTGCCTGGAAAGCACCCAGCTTTTCACCTCCCTTTCTCTTGCCCTCGCTCCCCATTTTGCAGCAAGGGGACTTTCAGCTCCACACCAAAACCACCACCCTGCAACCCCAGCCCAGCCGTGGCTGCCATCGCACTCCACAGAGACCCAACACCACTAGCTCTTCCCTGGGAGGAAGAGCACATTTTCTTCTCCACGGGGAGCGTGTGACTTCCGAGGTTATGCCTCCACGCTTGGCCATGCCTCCATGTTCTGACCAAGCTGTAAGCTGGCTGTGGGAAGGACACCCTCTGTGGAAGGGCAGAGCCGCCTTTCTCCCTTAGCTGCAGCGTGAGAGGAGCGGTGGGGCGGCAGGTTTTGCCTGCAGCTCCACGCCAGTGTGTGGCTGTGGAGAGTCAAGAGTGCTTCCTCCTGGCCTGCCTGGAGGTGGAAGGGTTGTGTAGGAAGGATCGGCCACAGCGAGGCTGAGCAGCGGGTGCTGGGAGAGTGTCCGAATGCTGAAAAGTCAAAGGGAAATGATAGCATCTGAGCACTGAGCGAGCTCTGGACGCTCCCTTCTCTGCACCTGCTGCAGAGAAGGGAGGAGAGCCCAGCTCTGCCTCTGGGGTCCTGAACTGAGTGCTCTGTGGGCAGAGCCCCGGTGAAGCCTGCAAGGGCCCCAAGTGCTTCTGCTCGTCCCGGGTGTCTGTATTGACAGTTCCCGGGATGTCTGTATTGCGACAGACATCACGGCTACACAGGTGCCCTGCCCAAGGCAAGGGGAAGCGCTGCTTGATCAAAAGCCCATGCTCCAGGTGAGGCTTGAACTCACACCCTCAGTATCCCTCTGCTTTGCACTGCTGTATAAGTGCTGCGCGCTGGCCCATTGCGCCACTGGAGCACACTTGGAAAGGTGGACTGGAGCCCACGAGCAGACACCTTTGCCTGTGATCACCAGGGCTCATCAGCATTAACCTGGCACCTCAAGTGCTTTCCTCTTGCCTCGCCCAACAGGGAGCAGCAAGTGTGTGCCCCCCGTTGTGCGTCAGGTTTGCAATATGCACCAGGGCACAGAGAGAGAGGGCAAAAGCACCAAGGGTGGCCTCTCCTCAAGGGAGGGATGATAACTTTATGCCCTCTTCACAACAGATTGTTGCCCTCGGCTACCAGGCCTTTTATCATCTTCTCCCTCTCAGTAATGAGCAGACAAGCACAAACAACAGCAGCCACCTGCCCTGCTCTTTTGGCAGCAAGAGCGCTCCTGAGGTTCGGAGACTTTCGCAATCAACTCCCTTCAAACGAGAGAGATGCTGTCTCTTTTGCTGTCTGTTATACATGCTTGCAGTACCTGGGCCTCTGTGGCTGTGCCTCTGCTCTCCTTGGTTTCAGTGTTGCAAATTGTGCCCTTTCTCTATTTGGCTTTTGTTCAGCCAAGGGTGCCAGAGAGGTCTTTGGTCCTGCGGCCTGGGGGGCTGGCTACATCCCAGAGGGCCACAGGCAGCTGACAGCAGGCAGCATTAGTGTCCTCTGTCTCTTCTGGGGGCACAGGCTGATTCCACAACGTCCGGGAGATAGATACACGAGTGCTGTTGAATCCCAGTGCGAGGGGCAGCAGAAACGAGGTCCAAAGCCCTTGCCCCTTTACTAAGCGGCATGTCTGCAAGCAAAGCAGGTGCTTAGGAAGAGGGCAGGGACAATGAGGGTAAAAGAAGACAACAGAAGAAGAGGCTGCTGCCAGCAGCAGGCCAAAAGCGCGCGACCGTCATCCAGCTCCTCAGGAAGGATTCACAAAGCCCCTTCCTGAGTTTGTTGAAGGACAGGGAGATGCTTTGTTCCTGGTTCAGAGGAGACTCGTGGACAGGCTTCAAGGAGCCTTGAATTTGAAAGAGGCTGACAGAGCTGTCAAGCAGCCTTGAGCTGACCGTGGCTTACAGGGAGCTACTAGGTGCAGCTTTGAAACCGAATGGAATGGTGCCCGCGGGCAAATCTGGGCACTCGGCCCTGGGAAAGGCAGCGCCTGCGCTGAAAACCCCACGCAGAGCCCGCCGCAGGAGCAGAGTGGCAGTGCAGTGGGAGCAGCTGGGCCCGTGACCCAGAGGGTGATCGATCCACAGAGCCTCTGCTACGCAGCATTTCCCTTCCGTGTTTCATCATGCGATGCATCATGTCTTCAACTTGATAGGGAATCCTGCCCACAGGGCTTGTCTGCCTGTCTGCGAGGGTGGCCGTCTATCCTCTGCTCCCCAGCCCGCCCCTGTGCTGCCCCCTCTCTCCTGTCTTCAGGCCCCAGATCCGAGTGCTAGCTCAGCCCTGGGCAGGGAAGGGGCAGCATCCCAAGAGGAAGCTCCGTCTCCGTGGGGCCTGGCAAAGTCAGGACGGACAGCTCCTGATCTGGGACCCAGGTGGCTCTGGGGTTTGGCGCTCTGGCAGCTGGGGACCGTCTGAGGGAGCCCCAGAGCCCGTGACTGACAGCTGTGTTGCAGGGCTGGGCGGACTGTTCAGGGAGCCTGCTAGGGACCCTGTCCTGGGCACAGCTGTCAGGTGATGGTTCGAGAGCACGGAAGGGGAGCTTCCGAATGCCCCGGTCAGTGTGCAAGAGCACCAGCGCTCATGCCAGTGGTGACATTCACCGGGAAGCGTGGGAAGGGTCTCTCCTGGGCTTTGCTGCGGGGCCGCCTGCTGCGGCCTCTGGGGGACTGGGTAGTGCGGGGAGCTCAGGCCAGAAAGACAAGGCAGCTGCTGCGGCAGGCGAGTCGCATCCCACAGATCCGGAGACCCTTTCTGTGTCACCCAGTGCCTCGCAGGAGCCACCAGGAAACAAATATTCTCCCTCACCGAGGGGGGATTTGTCAGAAGACAGGACTGCCCTGGAGCTGGGTGCACAAGCAAGCGCAGGATGGCTGTTGTAAGAGAGGAAATGCCCTGTTCCCCGTGCCTGCTCCGAGCTCTTGTGGCACTGATCAGGTCCCCTTGCTTTCAGGCTGCCCCCAAGGTGGGAGGCCTGGCTTGCTGTGGCAATAGGGAGCCCTTCCCCGGCCGGGAATCGAACCTAGGCCACGGTGGTGAGAGTGCCAAATCCTGACCACGAGACCACCAGCGAGGAATGGCCCAACCCGCCTGGGCACCCACTGGTGGGCACCAGCCCAGTCCTGCCGGGGACCGGCCCCTCCAAGCACAGCCCCACACAGCTTCTTAGCTCCTAACACCTTGGCAAATGCCCTCCTGCGTTAAATTCAGCTGCAGCTCTCCTAGGTGTGCCTCTGTGGGACAAAACTGCCCGTACTTCCATTTCAAGCCAGGAGGCTTCACGCACTGCTGTGCGCCTAGAGCACAGAACCGGCTCCCTGGAAGGCGAGTCTGTCCTCTGCCAGGGTCAGTCCAGCCCCACGCAGAGCGAACAGATAAAGCGGAGGAGGAGGAGAGCTTGAGAAGGGCTGAGGCAGAGGAAACCTCACTCAAACGCCTGCTCGGAAACAACCCCTGCCTCAAGCACTTCTTATTCCGGAAGTCTCTGCAAAATGGTCCTGAGGGCGCTGACAGGGTCTGATGGTGCTGGGGCTTGCAGGAAGCACAGGCACCCCTCCGTACCTACGGGCAGCGGATGCTGGGTGGTGCTCAGGGCTTGTCCAGGAGAGGAGCCTCCCGCTGCTGGCACCACTTCTACACCTTGCTCCGTGCAGGGGTGGCCAGAGGGAGGGGAGCCAATCCCTCACCCTGGCTCACCTCAGCCAGGTCAGCAGTGCTGTGTGCGCGGCCACTGCCCTGCCTCCAGCACCGGGAGCAGGGCGGGTAAAGGCCTGGGAAATGGCCTTTAAGGAGAGCTGCGCTGCCCAGCTCCCCCTCGACGCACAGCGCGTGGGCAAGTGACGCTGCAAGAGACTGAGAAAAGGCCTGCGCTCGAGCCAGCTGCACCACGTGGTGCGTGCACATGCCCTCCACGTGCAGTGCTCTGTGTGCATGGAGCAGCACGGAAACCGGGGTGTGTCTCTGTCCGGGCCTTTGCCTGGGTCTTGGGATCTGGCCCAGGATCAGGGGCATTGCCAGTCCCTCAGCACCAAGGTGTGTGATGACACAGAAGGGAGCATCATGGAGACAGCGCTTGGTGGGGGTCTCTGTGGCGCAATGGGTGAGCGCGCTCGGCTGTTAACCGAGAGGCTGGTGGTTCGAGCCCACCCAGGGACGGCCTCCTTTTGGTGGCACACCTGGGCTCAACAGGTGCACACTGGAGCCCTTGCCACAGCCACCCTGAGAGACCCTCCTCAGCACCCGCGGGGGGAATTGCCACAGCCATGACGAGTGGCACTCCCCAGCATCTGCTGGGGGGTGGAAGCGCGTGCTGGCTTCTCCCACATCCCTCCCAGGAAACGGCTCCTCTGCAGGGTGGCTGGCTCCGCCTGCCTGCAGTTGCCAGAGCAGAGGCCTCTTGGCACTTTAGCAGCCCTTCCAGGGTCTCGTACCCTCAAGATCCTGCATGCAGGCCTCAGAGGAGGCTGCTGCTCAGCCTTTTGCTTTGGCATGGGCCTGACCACAGATTTACCTAGCCCTTTAATCCCGCCGTGGTCTTGTTGTCCAAGTCAATCCCCAGAATTTACACTTCTCCTGTACAACCGAGAGTTAGGTCCCGACAAGTGATGCTGTCTGTGCGGGGCTGAATTTTCCAATTTCCCCCAGAGACATGCAGAGGTCCTGCGGAGGACCTACAAGGGCACTGCGGCTCTCAAGGCCAAGGTAGCCATGGGTAAATCTTGTGTCTTCTCCCTCGAGTGCCTGGAGGGTCCAGTGCTTGGCATTTGTGACCAAGACTAGCTTGGAGTTGCTGCAGCTGCTCGGTCTCTTGCGAGAAGGCTTCCAGCCTCCCTGAGGTAGGAGGCGGGCTACTGGAGACAGGACTTGTGTTCTGCCCCTTCTGCTGGCATGCGGTGGGGTCCTGCCAATGGAGGTGGGGGCAAATGCGCGTGATGGGGCTGCAGAGTCAGCTTCTGTTGCTCCTGGGAGCATGCATGGGGGATGGGTGCTGCAGGGTGCCTGCAGGAAGGGCAGTTAAGAGGCCCTTGCTGTTCCCACCCTATTGCCTGAAGGAGGCAGGAGAGAAATAATGCCCAAGGAGCAAAGGCGGTCAGTCACATGCGCAGCTGTGATCGTATAGTGGTTAGTACTCTGCGTTGTGGCCGCAGCAACCTCGGTTCGAATCCGAGTCACAGCAAGGGTTTTGCAAAGCCCGCGGCCTGAGCGGGGGAGTTTGAAAAGACAAGGGAGGCACCTGCAAGGACGGGCCAAGGGTTTCTTTCTTTCCAAAGATGCCGTGGCCTAGGAAGGAGGTACAAGCTCTTCCGTGCTCTCTGTCCCAAACATTCAATGGGCTCGTGCCTAAAACGATGTCCTGCTGTCTAGCGACTGTGCAGCGTCTTCTCCTGTGGGGCTGCCGTGGCAGCTGCGCGTGCCTCTGGGAAAGCATTCAGGCTTCTGCATTCTCTGGGCAAAGCTTGAGAACCGAGAGACTCTGCCTGGAAAGCACCCAGCTTTTCACCTCCCTTTCTCTTGCCCTCGCTCCCCATTTTGCAGCAAGGGGACTTTCAGCTCCACACCAAAACCACCACCCTGCAACCCCAGCCCAGCCGTGGCTGCCATCGCACTCCACAGAGACCCAACACCACTAGCTCTTCCCTGGGAGGAAGAGCACATTTTCTTCTCCACGGGGAGCGTGTGACTTCCGAGGTTATGCCTCCACGCTTGGCCATGCCTCCATGTTCTGACCAAGCTGTAAGCTGGCTGTGGGAAGGACACCCTCTGTGGAAGGGCAGAGCCGCCTTTCTCCCTTAGCTGCAGCGTGAGAGGAGCGGTGGGGCGGCAGGTTTTGCCTGCAGCTCCACGCCAGTGTGTGGCTGTGGAGAGTCAAGAGTGCTTCCTCCTGGCCTGCCTGGAGGTGGAAGGGTTGTGTAGGAAGGATCGGCCACAGCGAGGCTGAGCAGCGGGTGCTGGGAGAGTGTCCGAATGCTGAAAAGTCAAAGGGAAATGATAGCATCTGAGCACTGAGCGAGCTCTGGACGCTCCCTTCTCTGCACCTGCTGCAGAGAAGGGAGGAGAGCCCAGCTCTGCCTCTGGGGTCCTGAACTGAGTGCTCTGTGGGCAGAGCCCCGGTGAAGCCTGCAAGGGCCCCAAGTGCTTCTGCTCGTCCCGGGTGTCTGTATTGACAGTTCCCGGGATGTCTGTATTGCGACAGACATCACGGCTACACAGGTGCCCTGCCCAAGGCAAGGGGAAGCGCTGCTTGATCAAAAGCCCATGCTCCAGGTGAGGCTTGAACTCACACCCTCAGTATCCCTCTGCTTTGCACTGCTGTATAAGTGCTGCGCGCTGGCCCATTGCGCCACTGGAGCACACTTGGAAAGGTGGACTGGAGCCCACGAGCAGACACCTTTGCCTGTGATCACCAGGGCTCATCAGCATTAACCTGGCACCTCAAGTGCTTTCCTCTTGCCTCGCCCAACAGGGAGCAGCAAGTGTGTGCCCCCCGTTGTGCGTCAGGTTTGCAATATGCACCAGGGCACAGAGAGAGAGGGCAAAAGCACCAAGGGTGGCCTCTCCTCAAGGGAGGGATGATAACTTTATGCCCTCTTCACAACAGATTGTTGCCCTCGGCTACCAGGCCTTTTATCATCTTCTCCCTCTCAGTAATGAGCAGACAAGCACAAACAACAGCAGCCACCTGCCCTGCTCTTTTGGCAGCAAGAGCGCTCCTGAGGTTCGGAGACTTTCGCAATCAACTCCCTTCAAACGAGAGAGATGCTGTCTCTTTTGCTGTCTGTTATACATGCTTGCAGTACCTGGGCCTCTGTGGCTGTGCCTCTGCTCTCCTTGGTTTCAGTGTTGCAAATTGTGCCCTTTCTCTATTTGGCTTTTGTTCAGCCAAGGGTGCCAGAGAGGTCTTTGGTCCTGCGGCCTGGGGGGCTGGCTACGTCCCAGAGGGCCACAGGCAGCTGACAGCAGGCAGCATTAGTGTCCTCTGTCTCTTCTGGGGGCACAGGCTGATTCCACAACGTCCGGGAGATAGATACACGAGTGCTGTTGAATCCCAGTGCGAGGGGCAGCAGAAACGAGGTCCAAAGCCCTTGCCCCTTTACTAAGCGGCATGTCTGCAAGCAAAGCAGGTGCTTAGGAAGAGGGCAGGGACAATGAGGGTAAAAGAAGACAACAGAAGAAGAGGCTGCTGCCAGCAGCAGGCCAAAAGCGCGCGACCGTCATCCAGCTCCTCAGGAAGGATTCACAAAGCCCCTTCCTGAGTTTGTTGAAGGACAGGGAGATGCTTTGTTCCTGGTTCAGAGGAGACTCGTGGACAGGCTTCAAGGAGCCTTGAATTTGAAAGAGGCTGACAGAGCTGTCAAGCAGCCTTGAGCTGACCGTGGCTTACAGGGAGCTACTAGGTGCAGCTTTGAAACCGAATGGAATGGTGCCCGCGGGCAAATCTGGGCACTCGGCCCTGGGAAAGGCAGCGCCTGCGCTGAAAACCCCACGCAGAGCCCGCCGCAGGAGCAGAGTGGCAGTGCAGTGGGAGCAGCTGGGCCCGTGACCCAGAGGGTGATCGATCCACAGAGCCTCTGCTACGCAGCATTTCCCTTCCGTGTTTCATCATGCGATGCATCATGTCTTCAACTTGATAGGGAATCCTGCCCACAGGGCTTGTCTGCCTGTCTGCGAGGGTGGCCGTCTATCCTCTGCTCCCCAGCCCGCCCCTGTGCTGCCCCCTCTCTCCTGTCTTCAGGCCCCAGATCCGAGTGCTAGCTCAGCCCTGGGCAGGGAAGGGGCAGCATCCCAAGAGGAAGCTCCGTCTCCGTGGGGCCTGGCAAAGTCAGGACGGACAGCTCCTGATCTGGGACCCAGGTGGCTCTGGGGTTTGGCGCTCTGGCAGCTGGGGACCGTCTGAGGGAGCCCCAGAGCCCGTGACTGACAGCTGTGTTGCAGGGCTGGGCGGACTGTTCAGGGAGCCTGCTAGGGACCCTGTCCTGGGCACAGCTGTCAGGTGATGGTTCGAGAGCACGGAAGGGGAGCTTCCGAATGCCCCGGTCAGTGTGCAAGAGCACCAGCGCTCATGCCAGTGGTGACATTCACCGGGAAGCGTGGGAAGGGTCTCTCCTGGGCTTTGCTGCGGGGCCGCCTGCTGCGGCCTCTGGGGGACTGGGTAGTGCGGGGAGCTCAGGCCAGAAAGACAAGGCAGCTGCTGCGGCAGGCGAGTCGCATCCCACAGATCCGGAGACCCTTTCTGTGTCACCCAGTGCCTCGCAGGAGCCACCAGGAAACAAATATTCTCCCTCACCGAGGGGGGATTTGTCAGAAGACAGGACTGCCCTGGAGCTGGGTGCACAAGCAAGCGCAGGATGGCTGTTGTAAGAGAGGAAATGCCCTGTTCCCCGTGCCTGCTCCGAGCTCTTGTGGCACTGATCAGGTCCCCTTGCTTTCAGGCTGCCCCCAAGGTGGGAGGCCTGGCTTGCTGTGGCAATAGGGAGCCCTTCCCCGGCCGGGAATCGAACCTAGGCCACGGTGGTGAGAGTGCCAAATCCTGACCACGAGACCACCAGCGAGGAATGGCCCAACCCGCCTGGGCACCCACTGGTGGGCACCAGCCCAGTCCTGCCGGGGACCGGCCCCTCCAAGCACAGCCCCACACAGCTTCTTAGCTCCTAACACCTTGGCAAATGCCCTCCTGCGTTAAATTCAGCTGCAGCTCTCCTAGGTGTGCCTCTGTGGGACAAAACTGCCCGTACTTCCATTTCAAGCCAGGAGGCTTCACGCACTGCTGTGCGCCTAGAGCACAGAACCGGCTCCCTGGAAGGCGAGTCTGTCCTCTGCCAGGGTCAGTCCAGCCCCACGCAGAGCGAACAGATAAAGCGGAGGAGGAGGAGAGCTTGAGAAGGGCTGAGGCAGAGGAAACCTCACTCAAACGCCTGCTCGGAAACAACCCCTGCCTCAAGCACTTCTTATTCCGGAAGTCTCTGCAAAATGGTCCTGAGGGCGCTGACAGGGTCTGATGGTGCTGGGGCTTGCAGGAAGCACAGGCACCCCTCCGTACCTACGGGCAGCGGATGCTGGGTGGTGCTCAGGGCTTGTCCAGGAGAGGAGCCTCCCGCTGCTGGCACCACTTCTACACCTTGCTCCGTGCAGGGGTGGCCAGAGGGAGGGGAGCCAATCCCTCACCCTGGCTCACCTCAGCCAGGTCAGCAGTGCTGTGTGCGCGGCCACTGCCCTGCCTCCAGCACCGGGAGCAGGGCGGGTAAAGGCCTGGGAAATGGCCTTTAAGGAGAGCTGCGCTGCCCAGCTCCCCCTCGACGCACAGCGCGTGGGCAAGTGACGCTGCAAGAGACTGAGAAAAGGCCTGCGCTCGAGCCAGCTGCACCACGTGGTGCGTGCACATGCCCTCCACGTGCAGTGCTCTGTGTGCATGGAGCAGCACGGAAACCGGGGTGTGTCTCTGTCCGGGCCTTTGCCTGGGTCTTGGGATCTGGCCCAGGATCAGGGGCATTGCCAGTCCCTCAGCACCAAGGTGTGTGATGACACAGAAGGGAGCATCATGGAGACAGCGCTTGGTGGGGGTCTCTGTGGCGCAATGGGTGAGCGCGCTCGGCTGTTAACCGAGAGGCTGGTGGTTCGAGCCCACCCAGGGACGGCCTCCTTTTGGTGGCACACCTGGGCTCAACAGGTGCACACTGGAGCCCTTGCCACAGCCACCCTGAGAGACCCTCCTCAGCACCCGCGGGGGGAATTGCCGCAGCCATGACGAGTGGCACTCCCCAGCATCTGCTGGGGGGTGGAAGCGCGTGCTGGCTTCTCCCACATCCCTCCCAGGAAACGGCTCCTCTGCAGGGTGGCTGGCTCCGCCTGCCTGCAGTTGCCAGAGCAGAGGCCTCTTGGCACTTTAGCAGCCCTTCCAGGGTCTCGTACCCTCAAGATCCTGCATGCAGGCCTCAGAGGAGGCTGCTGCTCAGCCTTTTGCTTTGGCATGGGCCTGACCACAGATTTACCTAGCCCTTTAATCCCGCCGTGGTCTTGTTGTCCAAGTCAATCCCCAGAATTTACACTTCTCCTGTACAACCGAGAGTTAGGTCCCGACAAGTGATGCTGTCTGTGCGGGGCTGAATTTTCCAATTTCCCCCAGAGACATGCAGAGGTCCTGCGGAGGACCTACAAGGGCACTGCGGCTCTCAAGGCCAAGGTAGCCATGGGTAAATCTTGTGTCTTCTCCCTCGAGTGCCTGGAGGGTCCAGTGCTTGGCATTTGTGACCAAGACTAGCTTGGAGTTGCTGCAGCTGCTCGGTCTCTTGCGAGAAGGCTTCCAGCCTCCCTGAGGTAGGAGGCGGGCTACTGGAGACAGGACTTGTGTTCTGCCCCTTCTGCTGGCATGCGGTGGGGTCCTGCCAATGGAGGTGGGGGCAAATGCGCGTGATGGGGCTGCAGAGTCAGCTTCTGTTGCTCCTGGGAGCATGCATGGGGGATGGGTGCTGCAGGGTGCCTGCAGGAAGGGCAGTTAAGAGGCCCTTGCTGTTCCCACCCTATTGCCTGAAGGAGGCAGGAGAGAAATAATGCCCAAGGAGCAAAGGCGGTCAGTCACATGCGCAGCTGTGATCGTATAGTGGTTAGTACTCTGCGTTGTGGCCGCAGCAACCTCGGTTCGAATCCGAGTCACAGCAAGGGTTTTGCAAAGCCCGCGGCTTGAGCGGGGGAGTTTGAAAAGACAAGGGAGGCACCTGCAAGGACGGGCCAAGGGTTTCTTTCCAAAGATGCCGTGGCCTAGGAAGGAGGTACAAGCTCTTCCGTGCTCTCTGTCCCAAACATTCAATGGGCTCGTGCCTAAAACGATGTCCTGCTGTCTAGCGACTGTGCAGCGTCTTCTCCTGTGGGGCTGCCGTGGCAGCTGCACGTGCCTCTGGGAAAGCATTCAGGCTTCTGCATTCTCTGGGCAAAGCTTGAGAACCGAGAGACTCTGCCTGGAAAGCACCCAGCTTTTCACCTCCCTTTCTCTTGCCCTCGCTCCCCATTTTGCAGCAAGGGGACTTTCAGCTCCACACCAAAACCACCACCCTGCAACCCCAGCCCAGCCGTGGCTGCCATCGCACTCCGCAGAGACCCAACACCACTAGCTCTTCCCTGGGAGGAAGAGCACATTTTCTTCTCCACGGGGAGCGTGTGACTTCCGAGGTTATGCCTCCACGCTTGGCCATGCCTCCATGTTCTGACCAAGCTGTAAGCTGGCTGTGGGAAGGACACCCTCTGTGGAAGGGCAGAGCCGCCTTTCTCCCTTAGCTGCAGCGTGAGAGGAGCGGTGGGGTGGCAGGTTTTGCCTGCAGCTCCACGCCAGTGTGTGGCTGTGGAGAGTCAAGAGTGCTTCCTCCTGGCCTGCCTGGAGGTGGAAGGGTTGTGTAGGAAGGATCGGCCACAGCGAGGCTGGGCAGCGGGTGCTGGGAGAGTGTCCGAATGCTGAAAAGTCAAAGGGAAATGATAGCATCTGAGCACTGAGCGAGCTCTGGACGCTCCCTTCTCTGCACCTGCTGCAGAGAAGGGAGGAGAGCCCAGCTCTGCCTCTGGGGTCCTGAACTGAGTACTCTGTGGGCAGAGCCCCGGTGAAGCCTGCAAGGGCCCCAAGTGCTTCTGCTCGTCCCGGGTGTCTGTATTGACAGTTCCCGGGATGTCTGTATTGCGACAGACATCACGGCTACACAGGTGCCCTGCCCAAGGCAAGGGGAAGCGCTGCTTGATCAAAAGCCCATGCTCCAGGTGAGGCTTGAACTCACACCCTCAGCATCCCTCTGCTTTGCACTGCTGTATAAGTGCTGCGCGCTGGCCCATTGCGCCACTGGAGCACACTTGGAAAGGTGGACTGGAGCCCACGAGCAGACACCTTTGCCTGTGATCACCAGGGCTCATCAGCATTAACCTGGCACCTCAAGTGCTTTCCTCTTGCCTCGCCCAACAGGGAGCAGCAAGTGTGTGCCCCCCGTTGTGCGTCAGGCTTGCAATATGCACCAGGGCACGGAGAGAGAGGGCAAAAGCACCAAGGGTGGCCTCTCCTCAAGGGAGGGATGATAACTTTATGCCCTCTTCACAACAGATTGTTGCCCTCGGCTACCAGGCCTTTTATCATCTTCTCCCTCTCAGTAATGAGCAGACAAGCACAAACAACAGCAGCCACCTGCCCTGCTCTTTTGGCAGCAAGAGCGCTCCTGAGGTTCGGAGACTTTCGCAATCAACTCCCTTCAAACGAGAGAGATGCTGTCTCTTTTGCTGTCTGTTATACATGCTTGCAGTACCTGGGCCTCTGTGGCTGTGCCTCTGCTCTCCTTGGTTTCAGTGTTGCAAATTGTGCCCTTTCTCTCTTTGGCTTTTGTTCAGCCAAGGGTGCCGGAGAGGTCTTTGGTCCTGCGGCCTGGGGGGCTGGCTACGTCCCAGAGGGCCACAGGCAGCTGACAGCAGGCAGCATTAGTGTCCTCTGTCTCTTCTGGGGGCACAGGCTGATTCCACAACGTCCGGGAGATAGATACACGAGTGCTGTTGAATCCCAGTGCGAGGGGCAGCAGAAACGAGGTCCAAAGCCCTTGCCCCTTTACTAAGCGGCATGTCTGCAAGCAAAGCAGGTGCTTAGGAAGAGGGCAGGGACAATGAGGGTAAAAGAAGACAACAGAAGAAGAGGCTGCTGCCAGCAGCAGGCCAAAAGCGCGCGACCGTCATCCAGCTCCTCAGGAAGGATTCACAAAGCCCCTTCCTGAGTTTGTTGAAGGACAGGGAGATGCTTTGTTCCTGGTTCAGAGGAGACTCGTGGACAGGCTTCAAGGAGCCTTGAATTTGAAAGAGGCTGACAGAGCTGTCAAGCAGCCTTGAGCTGACCGTGGCTTACAGGGAGCTACTAGGTGCAGCTTTGAAACCGAATGGAATGGTGCCCGCGGGCAAATCTGGGCACTCGGCCCTGGGAAAGGCAGCGCCTGCGCTGAAAACCCCACGCAGAGCCCGCCGCAGGAGCAGAGTGGCAGTGCAGTGGGAGCAGCTGGGCCCGTGACCCAGAGGGTGATCGATCCACAGAGCCTCTGCTACGCAGCATTTCCCTTCCGTGTTTCATCATGCGATGCATCATGTCTTCAACTTGATAGGGAATCCTGCCCACAGGGCTTGTCTGCCTGTCTGCGAGGGTGGCCGTCTATCCTCTGCTCCCCAGCCCGCCCCTGTGCTGCCCCCTCTCTCCTGTCTTCAGGCCCCAGATCCGAGTGCTAGCTCAGCCCTGGGCAGGGAAGGGGCAGCATCCCAAGAGGAAGCTCCGTCTCCGTGGGGCCTGGCAAAGTCAGGACGGACAGCTCCTGATCTGGGACCCAGGTGGCTCTGGGGTTTGGCGCTCTGGCAGCTGGGGACCGTCTGAGGGAGCCCCAGAGCCCGTGACTGACAGCTGTGTTGCAGGGCTGGGCGGACTGTTCAGGGAGCCTGCTAGGGACCCTGTCCTGGGCACAGCTGTCAGGTGATGGTTCGAGAGCACGGAAGGGGAGCTTCCGAATGCCCCGGTCAGTGTGCAAGAGCACCAGCGCTCATGCCAGTGGTGACATTCACCGGGAAGCGTGGGAAGGGTCTCTCCTGGGCTTTGCTGCGGGGCCGCCTGCTGCGGCCTCTGGGGGACTGGGTAGTGCGGGGAGCTCAGGCCAGAAAGACAAGGCAGCTGCTGCGGCAGGCGAGTCGCATCCCACAGATCCGGAGACCCTTTCTGTGTCACCCAGTGCCTCGCAGGAGCCACCAGGAAACAAATATTCTCCCTCACCGAGGGGGGATTTGTCAGAAGACAGGACTGCCCTGGAGCTGGGTGCACAAGCAAGCGCAGGATGGCTGTTGTAAGAGAGGAAATGCCCTGTTCCCCGTGCCTGCTCCGAGCTCTTGTGGCACTGATCAGGTCCCCTTGCTTTCAGGCTGCCCCCAAGGTGGGAGGCCTGGCTTGCTGTGGCAATAGGGAGCCCTTCCCCGGCCGGGAATCGAACCTAGGCCACGGTGGTGAGAGTGCCAAATCCTGACCACGAGACCACCAGCGAGGAGTGGCCCAACCCGCCTGGGCACCCACTGGTGGGCACCAGCCCAGTCCTGCCGGGGACCGGCCCCTCCAAGCACAGCCCCACACAGCTTCTTAGCTCCTAACACCTTGGCAAATGCCCTCCTGCGTTAAATTCAGCTGCAGCTCTCCTAGGTGTGCCTCTGTGGGACAAAACTGCCCGTACTTCCATTTCAAGCCAGGAGGCTTCACGCACTGCTGTGCGCCTAGAGCACAGAACCGGCTCCCTGGAAGGCGAGTCTGTCCTCTGCCAGGGTCAGTCCAGCCCCACGCAGAGCGAACAGATAAAGCGGAGGAGGAGGAGAGCTTGAGAAGGGCTGAGGCAGAGGAAACCTCACTCAAACGCCTGCTCGGAAACAACCCCTGCCTCAAGCACTTCTTATTCCGGAAGTCTCTGCAAAATGGTCCTGAGGGCGCTGACAGGGTCTGATGGTGCTGGGGCTTGCAGGAAGCACAGGCACCCCTCCGTACCTACGGGCAGCGGATGCTGGGTGGTGCTCAGGGCTTGTCCAGGAGAGGAGCCTCCCGCTGCTGGCACCACTTCTACACCTTGCTCCGTGCAGGGGTGGCCAGAGGGAGGGGAGCCAATCCCTCACCCTGGCTCACCTCAGCCAGGTCAGCAGTGCTGTGTGCGCGGCCACTGCCCTGCCTCCAGCACCGGGAGCAGGGCGGGTAAAGGCCTGGGAAATGGCCTTTAAGGAGAGCTGCGCTGCCCAGCTCCCCCTCGACGCACAGCGCGTGGGCAAGTGACGCTGCAAGAGACTGAGAAAAGGCCTGCGCTCGAGCCAGTTGCACCACGTGGTGCGTGCACATGCCCTCCACGTGCGGTGCTCTGTGTGCATGGAGCAGCACGGAAACCGGGGTGTGTCTCTGTCCAGGCCTTTGCCTGGGTCTTGGGATCTGGCCCAGGATCAGGGGCATTGCCAGTCCCTCAGCACCAAGGTGTGTGATGACACAGAAGGGAGCATCATGGAGACAGCACTTGGTGGGGGTCTCTGTGGCGCAATGGGTGAGCGCGCTCGGCTGTTAACCGAGAGGCTGGTGGTTCGAGCCCACCCAGGGACGGCCTCCTTTTGGTGGCACACCTGGGCTCAACAGGTGCACACTGGAGCCCTTGCCACAGCCACCCTGAGAGACCCTCCTCAGCACCCGCGGGGGGAATTGCCGCAGCCATGACGAGTGGCACTCCCCAGCATCTGCTGGGGGGTGGAAGCGCGTGCTGGCTTCTCCCACATCCCTCCCAGGAAACGGCTCCTCTGCAGGGTGGCTGGCTCCGCCTGCCTGCAGTTGCCAGAGCAGAGGCCTCTTGGCACTTTAGCAGCCCTTCCAGGGTCTCGTACCCTCAAGATCCTGCATGCAGGCCTCAGAGGAGGCTGCTGCTCAGCCTTTTGCTTTGGCATGGGCCTGACCACAGATTTACCTAGCCCTTTAATCCCGCCGTGGTCTTGTTGTCCAAGTCAATCCCCAGAATTTACACTTCTCCTGTACAACCGAGAGTTAGGTCCCGACAAGTGATGCTGTCTGTGCGGGGCTGAATTTTCCAATTTCCCCCAGAGACATGCAGAGGTCCTGCGGAGGACCTACAAGGGCACTGCGGCTCTCAAGGCCAAGGTAGCCATGGGTAAATCTTGTGTCTTCTCCCTCGAGTGCCTGGAGGGTCCAGTGCTTGGCATTTGTGACCAAGACTAGCTTGGAGTTGCTGCAGCTGCTCGGTCTCTTGCGAGAAGGCTTCCAGCCTCCCTGAGGTAGGAGGCGGGCTACTGGAGACAGGACTTGTGTTCTGCCCCTTCTGCTGGCGTGCGGTGGGGTCCTGCCAATGGAGGTGGGGGCAAATGCGCGTGATGGGGCTGCAGAGTCAGCTTCTGTTGCTCCTGGGAGCATGCATGGGGGATGGGTGCTGCAGGGTGCCTGCAGGAAGGGCAGTTAAGAGGCCCTTGCTGTTCCCACCCTATTGCCTGAAGGAGGCAGGAGAGAAATAATGCCCAAGGAGCAAAGGCGGTCAGTCACATGCGCAGCTGTGATCGTATAGTGGTTAGTACTCTGCGTTGTGGCCGCAGCAACCTCGGTTCGAATCCGAGTCACAGCAAGGGTTTTGCAAAGCCCGCGGCCTGAGCGGGGGAGTTTGAAAAGACAAGGGAGGCACCTGCAAGGACGGGCCAAGGGTTTCTTTCCAAAGATGCCGTGGCCTAGGAAGGAGGTACAAGCTCTTCCGTGCTCTCTGTCCCAAACATTCAATGGGCTCGTGCCTAAAACGATGTCCTGCTGTCTAGCGACTGTGCAGCGTCTTCTCCTGTGGGGCTGCCGTGGCAGCTGCACGTGCCTCTGGGAAAGCATTCAGGCTTCTGCATTCTCTGGGCAAAGCTTGAGAACCGAGAGACTCTGCCTGGAAAGCACCCAGCTTTTCACCTCCCTTTCTCTTGCCCTCGCTCCCCATTTTGCAGCAAGGGGACTTTCAGCTCCACACCAAAACCACCACCCTGCAACCCCAGCCCAGCCGTGGCTGCCATCGCACTCCGCAGAGACCCAACACCACTAGCTCTTCCCTGGGAGGAAGAGCACATTTTCTTCTCCACGGGGAGTGTGTGACTTCCGAGGTTATGCCTCCACGCTTGGCCATGCCTCCATGTTCTGACCAAGCTGTAAGCTGGCTGTGGGAAGGACACCCTCTGTGGAAGGGCAGAGCCGCCTTTCTCCCTTAGCTGCAGCGTGAGAGGAGCGGTGGGGCGGCAGGTTTTGCCTGCAGCTCCACGCCAGTGTGTGGCTGTGGAGAGTCAAGAGTGCTTCCTCCTGGCCTGCCTGGAGGTGGAAGGGTTGTGTAGGAAGGATCGGCCACAGCGAGGCTGGGCAGCGGGTGCTGGGAGAGTGTCCGAATGCTGAAAAGTCAAAGGGAAATGATAGCATCTGAGCACTGAGCGAGCTCTGGACGCTCCCTTCTCTGCACCTGCTGCAGAGAAGGGAGGAGAGCCCAGCTCTGCCTCTGGGGTCCTGAACTGAGTACTCTGTGGGCAGAGCCCCGGTGAAGCCTGCAAGGGCCCCAAGTGCTTCTGCTCGTCCCGGGTGTCTGTATTGACAGTTCCCGGGATGTCTGTATTGCGACAGACATCACGGCTACACAGGTGCCCTGCCCAAGGCAAGGGGAAGCGCTGCTTGATCAAAAGCCCATGCTCCAGGTGAGGCTTGAACTCACACCCTCAGCATCCCTCTGCTTTGCACTGCTGTATAAGTGCTGCGCGCTGGCCCATTGCGCCACTGGAGCACACTTGGAAAGGTGGACTGGAGCCCACGAGCAGACACCTTTGCCTGTGATCACCAGGGCTCATCAGCATTAACCTGGCACCTCAAGTGCTTTCCTCTTGCCTCGCCCAACAGGGAGCAGCAAGTGTGTGCCCCCCGTTGTGCGTCAGGCTTGCAATATGCACCAGGGCACGGAGAGAGAGGGCAAAAGCACCAAGGGTGGCCTCTCCTCAAGGGAGGGATGATAACTTTATGCCCTCTTCACAACAGATTGTTGCCCTCGGCTACCAGGCCTTTTATCATCTTCTCCCTCTCAGTAATGAGCAGACAAGCACAAACAACAGCAGCCACCTGCCCTGCTCTTTTGGCAGCAAGAGCGCTCCTGAGGTTCGGAGACTTTCGCAATCAACTCCCTTCAAACGAGAGAGATGCTGTCTCTTTTGCTGTCTGTTATACATGCTTGCAGTACCTGGGCCTCTGTGGCTGTGCCTCTGCTCTCCTTGGTTTCAGTGTTGCAAATTGTGCCCTTTCTCTCTTTGGCTTTTGTTCAGCCAAGGGTGCCGGAGAGGTCTTTGGTCCTGCGGCCTGGGGGGCTGGCTACGTCCCAGAGGGCCACAGGCAGCTGACAGCAGGCAGCATTAGTGTCCTCTGTCTCTTCTGGGGGCACAGGCTGATTCCACAACGTCCGGGAGATAGATACACGAGTGCTGTTGAATCCCAGTGCGAGGGGCAGCAGAAACGAGGTCCAAAGCCCTTGCCCCTTTACTAAGCGGCATGTCTGCAAGCAAAGCAGGTGCTTAGGAAGAGGGCAGGGACAATGAGGGTAAAAGAAGACAACAGAAGAAGAGGCTGCTGCCAGCAGCAGGCCAAAAGCGCGCGACCATCATCCAGCTCCTCAGGAAGGATTCACAAAGCCCCTTCCTGAGTTTGTTGAAGGACAGGGAGATGCTTTGTTCCTGGTTCAGAGGAGACTCGTGGACAGGCTTCAAGGAGCCTTGAATTTGAAAGAGGCTGACAGAGCTGTCAAGCAGCCTTGAGCTGACCGTGGCTTACAGGGAGCTACTAGGTGCAGCTTTGAAACCGAATGGAATGGTGCCCGCGGGCAAATCTGGGCACTCGGCCCTGGGAAAGGCAGCGCCTGCGCTGAAAACCCCACGCAGAGCCCGCCGCAGGAGCAGAGTGGCAGTGCAGTGGGAGCAGCTGGGCCCGTGACCCAGAGGGTGATCGATCCACAGAGCCTCTGCTACGCAGCATTTCCCTTCCGTGTTTCATCATGCGATGCATCATGTCTTCAACTTGATAGGGAATCCTGCCCACAGGGCTTGTCTGCCTGTCTGCGAGGGTGGCCGTCTATCCTCTGCTCCCCAGCCCGCCCCTGTGCTGCCCCCTCTCTCCTGTCTTCAGGCCCCAGATCCGAGTGCTAGCTCAGCCCTGGGCAGGGAAGGGGCAGCATCCCAAGAGGAAGCTCCGTCTCCGTGGGGCCTGGCAAAGTCAGGACGGACAGCTCCTGATCTGGGACCCAGGTGGCTCTGGGGTTTGGCGCTCTGGCAGCTGGGGACCGTCTGAGGGAGCCCCAGAGCCCGTGACTGACAGCTGTGTTGCAGGGCTGGGCGGACTGTTCAGGGAGCCTGCTAGGGACCCTGTCCTGGGCACAGCTGTCAGGTGATGGTTCGAGAGCACGGAAGGGGAGCTTCCGAATGCCCCGGTCAGTGTGCAAGAGCACCAGCGCTCATGCCAGTGGTGACATTCACCGGGAAGCGTGGGAAGGGTCTCTCCTGGGCTTTGCTGCGGGGCCGCCTGCTGCGGCCTCTGGGGGACTGGGTAGTGCGGGGAGCTCAGGCCAGAAAGACAAGGCAGCTGCTGCGGCAGGCGAGTCGCATCCCACAGATCCGGAGACCCTTTCTGTGTCACCCAGTGCCTCGCAGGAGCCACCAGGAAACAAATATTCTCCCTCACCGAGGGGGGATTTGTCAGAAGACAGGACTGCCCTGGAGCTGGGTGCACAAGCAAGCGCAGGATGGCTGTTGTAAGAGAGGAAATGCCCTGTTCCCCGTGCCTGCTCCGAGCTCTTGTGGCACTGATCAGGTCCCCTTGCTTTCAGGCTGCCCCCAAGGTGGGAGGCCTGGCTTGCTGTGGCAATAGGGAGCCCTTCCCCGGCCGGGAATCGAACCTAGGCCACGGTGGTGAGAGTGCCAAATCCTGACCACGAGACCACCAGCGAGGAGTGGCCCAACCCGCCTGGGCACCCACTGGTGGGCACCAGCCCAGTCCTGCCGGGGACCGGCCCCTCCAAGCACAGCCCCACACAGCTTCTTAGCTCCTAACACCTTGGCAAATGCCCTCCTGCGTTAAATTCAGCTGCAGCTCTCCTAGGTGTGCCTCTGTGGGACAAAACTGCCCGTACTTCCATTTCAAGCCAGGAGGCTTCACGCACTGCTGTGCGCCTAGAGCACAGAACCGGCTCCCTGGAAGGCGAGTCTGTCCTCTGCCAGGGTCAGTCCAGCCCCACGCAGAGCGAACAGATAAAGCGGAGGAGGAGGAGAGCTTGAGAAGGGCTGAGGCAGAGGAAACCTCACTCAAACGCCTGCTCGGAAACAACCCCTGCCTCAAGCACTTCTTATTCCGGAAGTCTCTGCAAAATGGTCCTGAGGGCGCTGACAGGGTCTGATGGTGCTGGGGCTTGCAGGAAGCACAGGCACCCCTCCGTACCTACGGGCAGCGGATGCTGGGTGGTGCTCAGGGCTTGTCCAGGAGAGGAGCCTCCCGCTGCTGGCACCACTTCTACACCTTGCTCCGTGCAGGGGTGGCCAGAGGGAGGGGAGCCAATCCCTCACCCTGGCTCACCTCAGCCAGGTCAGCAGTGCTGTGTGCGCGGCCACTGCCCTGCCTCCAGCACCGGGAGCAGGGCGGGTAAAGGCCTGGGAAATGGCCTTTAAGGAGAGTTGCGCTGCCCAGCTCCCCCTCGACGCACAGCGCGTGGGCAAGTGACACTGCAAGAGACTGAGAAAAGGCCTGCGCTCGAGCCAGCTGCACCACGTGGTGCGTGCACATGCCCTCCACGTGCGGTGCTCTGTGTGCATGGAGCAGCACGGAAACCGGGGTGTGTCTCTGTCCGGGCCTTTGCCTGGGTCTTGGGATCTGGCCCAGGATCAGGGGCATTGCCAGTCCCTCAGCACCAAGGTGTGTGATGACACAGAAGGGAGCATCATGGAGACAGCACTTGGTGGGGGTCTCTGTGGCGCAATGGGTGAGCGCGCTCGGCTGTTAACCGAGAGGCTGGTGGTTCGAGCCCACCCAGGGACGGCCTCCTTTTGGTGGCACACCTGGGCTCAACAGGTGCACACTGGAGCCCTTGCCACAGCCACCCTGAGAGACCCTCCTCAGCACCCGCGGGGGGAATTGCCGCAGCCATGACGAGTGGCACTCCCCAGCATCTGCTGGGGGGTGGAAGCGCGTGCTGGCTTCTCCCACATCCCTCCCAGGAAACGGCTCCTCTGCAGGGTGGCTGGCTCCGCCTGCCTGCAGTTGCCAGAGCAGAGGCCTCTTGGCACTTTAGCAGCCCTTCCAGGGTCTCGTACCCTCAAGATCCTGCATGCAGGCCTCAGAGGAGGCTGCTGCTCAGCCTTTTGCTTTGGCATGGGCCTGACCACAGATTTACCTAGCCCTTTAATCCCGCCGTGGTCTTGTTGTCCAAGTCAATCCCCAGAATTTACACTTCTCCTGTACAACCGAGAGTTAGGTCCCGACAAGTGATGCTGTCTGTGCGGGGCTGAATTTTCCAATTTCCCCCAGAGACATGCAGAGGTCCTGCGGAGGACCTACAAGGGCACTGCGGCTCTCAAGGCCAAGGTAGCCATGGGTAAATCTTGTGTCTTCTCCCTCGAGTGCCTGGAGGGTCCAGTGCTTGGCATTTGTGACCAAGACTAGCTTGGAGTTGCTGCAGCTGCTCGGTCTCTTGCGAGAAGGCTTCCAGCCTCCCTGAGGTAGGAGGCGGGCTACTGGAGACAGGACTTGTGTTCTGCCCCTTCTGCTGGCATGTGGTGGGGTCCTGCCAATGGAGGTGGGGGCAAATGCGCGTGATGGGGCTGCAGAGTCAGCTTCTGTTGCTCCTGGGAGCATGCATGGGGGATGGGTGCTGCAGGGTGCCTGCAGGAAGGGCAGTTAAGAGGCCCTTGCTGTTCCCACCCTATTGCCTGAAGGAGGCAGGAGAGAAATAATGCCCAAGGAGCAAAGGCGGTCAGTCACATGCGCAGCTGTGATCGTATAGTGGTTAGTACTCTGCGTTGTGGCCGCAGCAACCTCGGTTCGAATCCGAGTCACAGCAAGGGTTTTGCAAAGCCCGCGGCCTGAGCGGGGGAGTTTGAAAAGACAAGGGAGGCACCTGCAAGGACGGGCCAAGGGTTTCTTTCCAAAGATGCCGTGGCCTAGGAAGGAGGTACAAGCTCTTCCGTGCTCTCTGTCCCAAACATTCAATGGGCTCGTGCCTAAAACGATGTCCTGCTGTCTAGCGACTGTGCAGCGTCTTCTCCTGTGGGGCTGCCGTGGCAGCTGCGCGTGCCTCTGGGAAAGCATTCAGGCTTCTGCATTCTCTGGGCAAAGCTTGAGAACCGAGAGACTCTGCCTGGAAAGCACCCAGCTTTTCACCTCCCTTTCTCTTGCCCTCGCTCCCCATTTTGCAGCAAGGGGACTTTCAGCTCCACACCAAAACCACCACCCTGCAACCCCAGCCCAGCCGTGGCTGCCATCGCACTCCGCAGAGACCCAACACCACTAGCTCTTCCCTGGGAGGAAGAGCACATTTTCTTCTCCACGGGGAGCGTGTGACTTCCGAGGTTATGCCTCCACGCTTGGCCATGCCTCCATGTTCTGACCAAGCTGTAAGCTGGCTGTGGGAAGGACACCCTCTGTGGAAGGGCAGAGCCGCCTTTCTCCCTTAGCTGCAGCGTGAGAGGAGCGGTGGGGCGGCAGGTTTTGCCTGCAGCTCCACGCCAGTGTGTGGCTGTGGAGAGTCAAGAGTGCTTCCTCCTGGCCTGCCTGGAGGTGGAAGGGTTGTGTAGGAAGGATCGGCCACAGCGAGGCTGGGCAGCGGGTGCTGGGAGAGTGTCCGAATGCTGAAAAGTCAAAGGGAAATGATAGCATCTGAGCACTGAGCGAGCTCTGGACGCTCCCTTCTCTGCACCTGCTGCAGAGAAGGGAGGAGAGCCCAGCTCTGCCTCTGGGGTCCTGAACTGAGTACTCTGTGGGCAGAGCCCCGGTGAAGCCTGCAAGGGCCCCAAGTGCTTCTGCTCGTCCCGGGTGTCTGTATTGACAGTTCCCGGGATGTCTGTATTGCGACAGACATCACGGCTACACAGGTGCCCTGCCCAAGGCAAGGGGAAGCGCTGCTTGATCAAAAGCCCATGCTCCAGGTGAGGCTTGAACTCACACCCTCAGCATCCCTCTGCTTTGCACTGCTGTATAAGTGCTGCGCGCTGGCCCATTGCGCCACTGGAGCACACTTGGAAAGGTGGACTGGAGCCCACGAGCAGACACCTTTGCCTGTGATCACCAGGGCTCATCAGCATTAACCTGGCACCTCAAGTGCTTTCCTCTTGCCTCGCCCAACAGGGAGCAGCAAGTGTGTGCCCCCCGTTGTGCGTCAGGCTTGCAATATGCACCAGGGCACGGAGAGAGAGGGCAAAAGCACCAAGGGTGGCCTCTCCTCAAGGGAGGGATGATAACTTTATGCCCTCTTCACAACAGATTGTTGCCCTCGGCTACCAGGCCTTTTATCATCTTCTCCCTCTCAGTAATGAGCAGACAAGCACAAACAACAGCAGCCACCTGCCCTGCTCTTTTGGCAGCAAGAGCGCTCCTGAGGTTCGGAGACTTTCGCAATCAACTCCCTTCAAACGAGAGAGATGCTGTCTCTTTTGCTGTCTGTTATACATGCTTGCAGTACCTGGGCCTCTGTGGCTGTGCCTCTGCTCTCCTTGGTTTCAGTGTTGCAAATTGTGCCCTTTCTCTCTTTGGCTTTTGTTCAGCCAAGGGTGCCGGAGAGGTCTTTGGTCCTGCGGCCTGGGGGGCTGGCTACGTCCCAGAGGGCCACAGGCAGCTGACAGCAGGCAGCATTAGTGTCCTCTGTCTCTTCTGGGGGCACAGGCTGATTCCACAACGTCCGGGAGATAGATACACGAGTGCTGTTGAATCCCAGTGCGAGGGGCAGCAGAAACGAGGTCCAAAGCCCTTGCCCCTTTACTAAGCGGCATGTCTGCAAGCAAAGCAGGTGCTTAGGAAGAGGGCAGGGACAATGAGGGTAAAAGAAGACAACAGAAGAAGAGGCTGCTGCCAGCAGCAGGCCAAAAGCGCGCGACCATCATCCAGCTCCTCAGGAAGGATTCACAAAGCCCCTTCCTGAGTTTGTTGAAGGACAGGGAGATGCTTTGTTCCTGGTTCAGAGGAGACTCGTGGACAGGCTTCAAGGAGCCTTGAATTTGAAAGAGGCTGACAGAGCTGTCAAGCAGCCTTGAGCTGACCGTGGCTTACAGGGAGCTACTAGGTGCAGCTTTGAAACCGAATGGAATGGTGCCCGCGGGCAAATCTGGGCACTCGGCCCTGGGAAAGGCAGCGCCTGCGCTGAAAACCCCACGCAGAGCCCGCCGCAGGAGCAGAGTGGCAGTGCAGTGGGAGCAGCTGGGCCCGTGACCCAGAGGGTGATCGATCCACAGAGCCTCTGCTACGCAGCATTTCCCTTCCGTGTTTCATCATGCGATGCATCATGTCTTCAACTTGATAGGGAATCCTGCCCACAGGGCTTGTCTGCCTGTCTGCGAGGGTGGCCGTCTATCCTCTGCTCCCCAGCCCGCCCCTGTGCTGCCCCCTCTCTCCTGCCTTCAGGCCCCAGATCCGAGTGCTAGCTCAGCCCTGGGCAGGGAAGGGGCAGCATCCCAAGAGGAAGCTCCGTCTCCGTGGGGCCTGGCAAAGTCAGGACAGACAGCTCCTGATTTGGGACCCAGGTGGCTCTGGGGTTTGGCGCTCTGGCAGCTGGGGACCGTCTGAGGGAGCCCCAGAGCCCGTGACTGACAGCTGTGTTGCAGGGCTGGGCGGACTGTTCAGGGAGCCTGCTAGGGACCCTGTCCTGGGCACAGCTGTCAGGTGATGGTTCGAGAGCACGGAAGGGGAGCTTCCGAATGCCCCGGTCAGTGTGCAAGAGCACCAGCGCTCATGCCAGTGGTGACATTCACCGGGAAGCGTGGGAAGGGTCTCTCCTGGGCTTTGCTGCGGGGCCGCCTGCTGCGGCCTCTGGGGGACTGGGTAGTGCGGGGAGCTCAGGCCAGAAAGACAAGGCAGCTGCTGCGGCAGGCGAGTCGCATCCCACAGATCCGGAGACCCTTTCTGTGTCACCCAGTGCCTCGCAGGAGCCACCAGGAAACAAATATTCTCCCTCACCGAGGGGGGATTTGTCAGAAGACAGGACTGCCCTGGAGCTGGGTGCACAAGCAAGCGCAGGATGGCTGTTGTAAGAGAGGAAATGCCCTGTTCCCCGTGCCTGCTCCGAGCTCTTGTGGCACTGATCAGGTCCCCTTGCTTTCAGGCTGCCCCCAAGGTGGGAGGCCTGGCTTGCTGTGGCAATAGGGAGCCCTTCCCCGGCCGGGAATCGAACCTAGGCCACGGTGGTGAGAGTGCCAAATCCTGACCACGAGACCACCAGCGAGGAGTGGCCCAACCCGCCTGGGCACCCACTGGTGGGCACCAGCCCAGTCCTGCCGGGGACCGGCCCCTCCAAGCACAGCCCCACACAGCTTCTTAGCTCCTAACACCTTGGCAAATGCCCTCCTGCGTTAAATTCAGCTGCAGCTCTCCTAGGTGTGCCTCTGTGGGACAAAACTGCCCGTACTTCCATTTCAAGCCAGGAGGCTTCACGCACTGCTGTGCGCCTAGAGCACAGAACCGGCTCCCTGGAAGGCGAGTCTGTCCTCTGCCAGGGTCAGTCCAGCCCCACGCAGAGCGAACAGATAAAGCGGAGGAGGAGGAGAGCTTGAGAAGGGCTGAGGCAGAGGAAACCTCACTCAAACGCCTGCTCGGAAACAACCCCTGCCTCAAGCACTTCTTATTCCGGAAGTCTCTGCAAAATGGTCCTGAGGGCGCTGACAGGGTCTGATGGTGCTGGGGCTTGCAGGAAGCACAGGCACCCCTCCGTACCTACGGGCAGCGGATGCTGGGTGGTGCTCAGGGCTTGTCCAGGAGAGGAGCCTCCCGCTGCTGGCACCACTTCTACACCTTGCTCCGTGCAGGGGTGGCCAGAGGGAGGGGAGCCAATCCCTCACCCTGGCTCACCTCAGCCAGGTCAGCAGTGCTGTGTGCGCGGCCACTGCCCTGCCTCCAGCACCGGGAGCAGGGCGGGTAAAGGCCTGGGAAATGGCCTTTAAGGAGAGCTGCGCTGCCCAGCTCCCCCTCGACGCACAGCGCGTGGGCAAGTGACGCTGCAAGAGACTGAGAAAAGGCCTGCGCTCGAGCCAGCTGCACCACGTGGTGCGTGCACATGCCCTCCACGTGCAGTGCTCTGTGTGCATGGAGCAGCACGGAAACCGGGGTGTGTCTCTGTCCGGGCCTTTGCCTGGGTCTTGGGATCTGGCCCAGGATCAGGGGCATTGCCAGTCCCTCAGCACCAAGGTGTGTGATGACACAGAAGGGAGCATCATGGAGACAGCACTTGGTGGGGGTCTCTGTGGCGCAATGGGTGAGCGCGCTCGGCTGTTAACCGAGAGGCTGGTGGTTCGAGCCCACCCAGGGACGGCCTCCTTTTGGTGGCACACCTGGGCTCAACAGGTGCACACTGGAGCCCTTGCCACAGCCACCCTGAGAGACCCTCCTCAGCACCCGCGGGGGGAATTGCCGCAGCCATGACGAGTGGCACTCCCCAGCATCTGCTGGGGGGTGGAAGCGCGTGCTGGCTTCTCCCACATCCCTCCCAGGAAACGGCTCCTCTGCAGGGTGGCTGGCTCCGCCTGCCTGCAGTTGCCAGAGCAGAGGCCTCTTGGCACTTTAGCAGCCCTTCCAGGGTCTCGTACCCTCAAGATCCTGCATGCAGGCCTCAGAGGAGGCTGCTGCTCAGCCTTTTGCTTTGGCATGGGCCTGACCACAGATTTACCTAGCCCTTTAATCCCGCCGTGGTCTTGTTGTCCAAGTCAATCCCCAGAATTTACACTTCTCCTGTACAACCAAGAGTTAGGTCCCGACAAGTGATGCTGTCTGTGCGGGGCTGAATTTTCCAATTTCCCCCAGAGACATGCAGAGGTCCTGCGGAGGACCTACAAGGGCACTGCGGCTCTCAAGGCCAAGGTAGCCATGGGTAAATCTTGTGTCTTCTCCCTCGAGTGCCTGGAGGGTCCAGTGCTTGGCATTTGTGACCAAGACTAGCTTGGAGTTGCTGCAGCTGCTCGGTCTCTTGCGAGAAGGCTTCCAGCCTCCCTGAGGTAGGAGGCAGGCTACTGGAGACAGGACTTGTGTTCTGCCCCTTCTGCTGGCATGCGGTGGGGTCCTGCCAATGGAGGTGGGGGCAAATGCGCGTGATGGGGCTGCAGAGTCAGCTTCTGTTGCTCCTGGGAGCATGCATGGGGGATGGGTGCTGCAGGGTGCCTGCAGGAAGGGCAGTTAAGAGGCCCTTGCTGTTCCCACCCTATTGCCTGAAGGAGGCAGGAGAGAAATAATGCCCAAGGAGCAAAGGCGGTCAGTCACATGCGCAGCTGTGATCGTATAGTGGTTAGTACTCTGCGTTGTGGCTGCAGCAACCTCGGTTCGAATCCGAGTCACAGCAAGGGTTTTGCAAAGCCCGCGGCCTGAGCGGGGGAGTTTGAAAAGACAAGGGAGGCACCTGCAAGGACGGGCCAAGGGTTTCTTTCCAAAGATGCCGTGGCCTAGGAAGGAGGTACAAGCTCTTCCGTGCTCTCTGTCCCAAACATTCAATGGGCTCGTGCCTAAAACGATGTCCTGCTGTCTAGCGACTGTGCAGCGTCTTCTCCTGTGGGGCTGCCGTGGCAGCTGCACGTGCCTCTGGGAAAGCATTCAGGCTTCTGCATTCTCTGGGCAAAGCTTGAGAACCGAGAGACTCTGCCTGGAAAGCACCCAGCTTTTCACCTCCCTTTCTCTTGCCCTTGTTCCCCATTTTGCAGCAAGGGGACTTTCAGCTCCACACCAAAACCACCACCCTGCAACCCCAGCCCAGCCGTGGCTGCCATCGCACTCCACAGAGACCCAACACCACTAGCTCTTCCCTGGGAGGAAGAGCACATTTTCTTCTCCACGGGGAGCGTGTGACTTCCGAGGTTATGCCTCCACGCTTGGCCATGCCTCCATGTTCTGACCAAGCTGTAAGCTGGCTGTGGGAAGGACACCCTCTGTGGAAGGGCAGAGCCGCCTTTCTCCCTTAGCTGCAGCGTGAGAGGAGCGGTGGGGCGGCAGGTTTTGCCTGCAGCTCCACGCCAGTGTGTGGCTGTGGAGAGTCAAGAGTGCTTCCTCCTGGCCTGCCTGGAGGTGGAAGGGTTGTGTAGGAAGGATCGGCCACAGCGAGGCTGGGCAGCGGGTGCTGGGAGAGTGTCCGAATGCTGAAAAGTCAAAGGGAAATGATAGCATCTGAGCACTGAGCGAGCTCTGGACGCTCCCTTCTCTGCACCTGCTGCAGAGAAGGGAGGAGAGCCCAGCTCTGCCTCTGGGGTCCTGAACTGAGTGCTCTGTGGGCAGAGCCCCGGTGAAGCCTGCAAGGGCCCCAAGTGCTTCTGCTCGTCCCGGGTGTCTGTATTGACAGTTCCCGGGATGTCTGTGTTGCGACAGACATCACGGCTACACAGGTGCCCTGCCCAAGGCAAGGGGAAGCGCTGCTTGATCAAAAGCCCATGCTCCAGGTGAGGCTTGAACTCACACCCTCAGCATCCCTCTGCTTTGCACTGCTGTATAAGTGCTGCGCGCTGGCCCATTGCGCCACTGGAGCACACTTGGAAAGGTGGACTGGAGCCCACGAGCAGACACCTTTGCCTGTGATCACCAGGGCTCATCAGCATTAACCTGGCACCTCAAGTGCTTTCCTCTTGCCTCGCCCAACAGGGAGCAGCAAGTGTGTGCCCCCCGTTGTGCGTCAGGCTTGCAATATGCACCAGGGCACGGAGAGAGAGGGCAAAAGCACCAAGGGTGGCCTCTCCTCAAGGGAGGGATGATAACTTTATGCCCTCTTCACAACAGATTGTTGCCCTCGGCTACCAGGCCTTTTATCATCTTCTCCCTCTCAGTAATGAGCAGACAAGCACAAACAACAGCAGCCACCTGCCCTGCTCTTTTGGCAGCAAGAGCGCTCCTGAGGTTCGGAGACTTTCGCAATCAACTCCCTTCAAACGAGAGAGATGCTGTCTCTTTTGCTGTCTGTTATACATGCTTGCAGTACCTGGGCCTCTGTGGCTGTGCCTCTGCTCTCCTTGGTTTCAGTGTTGCAAATTGTGCCCTTTCTCTCTTTGGCTTTTGTTCAGCCAAGGGTGCCGGAGAGGTCTTTGGTCCTGCGGCCTGGGGGGCTGGCTACGTCCCAGAGGGCCACAGGCAGCTGACAGCAGGCAGCATTAGTGTCCTCTGTCTCTTCTGGGGGCACAGGCTGATTCCTCAACGTCCGGGAGATAGATACACGAGTGCTGTTGAATCCCAGTGCGAGGGGCAGCAGAAACGAGGTCCAAAGCCCTTGCCCCTTTACTAAGCGGCATGTCTGCAAGCAAAGCAGGTGCTTAGGAAGAGGGCAGGGACAATGAGGGTAAAAGAAGACAACAGAAGAAGAGGCTGCTGCCAGCAGCAGGCCAAAAGCGCGCGACCGTCATCCAGCTCCTCAGGAAGGATTCACAAAGCCCCTTCCTGAGTTTGTTGAAGGACAGGGAGATGCTTTGTTCCTGGTTCAGAGGAGACTCGTGGACAGGCTTCAAGGAGCCTTGAATTTGAAAGAGGCTGACAGAGCTGTCAAGCAGCCTTGAGCTGACCGTGGCTTACAGGGAGCTACTAGGTGCAGCTTTGAAACCGAATGGAATGGTGCCCGCGGGCAAATCTGGGCACTCGGCCCTGGGAAAGGCAGTGCCTGCGCTGAAAACCCCACGCAGAGCCCGCTGCAGGAGCAGAGTGGCAGTGCAGTGGGAGCAGCTGGGCCCGTGACCCAGAGGGTGATCGATCCACAGAGCCTCTGCTACGCAGCATTTCCCTTCCGTGTTTCATCATGCGATGCATCATGTCTTCAACTTGATAGGGAATCCTGCCCACAGGGCTTGTCTGCCTGTCTGCGAGGGTGGCCGTCTATCCTCTGCTCCCCAGCCTGCCCCTGTGCTGCCCCCTCTCTCCTGTCTTCAGGCCCCAGATCCGAGTGCTAGCTCAGCCCTGGGCAGGGAAGGGGCAGCATCCCAAGAGGAAGCTCCGTCTCCGTGGGGCCTGGCAAAGTCAGGACAGACAGCTCCTGATCTGGGACCCAGGTGGCTCTGGGGTTTGGCGCTCTGGCAGCTGGGGACCGTCTGAGGGAGCCCCAGAGCCCGTGACTGACAGCTGTGTTGCAGGGCTGGGCGGACTGTTCAGGGAGCCTGCTAGGGACCCTGTCCTGGGCACAGCTGTCAGGTGATGGTTCGAGAGCACGGAAGGGGAGCTTCCGAATGCCCCGGTCAGTGTGCAAGAGCACCAGCGCTCATGCCAGTGGTGACATTCACCGGGAAGCGTGGGAAGGGTCTCTCCTGGGCTTTGCTGCGGGGCCGCCTGCTGCGGCCTCTGGGGGACTGGGTAGTGCGGGGAGCTCAGGCCAGAAAGACAAGGCAGCTGCTGCGGCAGGCGAGTCGCATCCCACAGATCCGGAGACCCTTTCTGTGTCACCCAGTGCCTCGCAGGAGCCACCAGGAAACAAATATTCTCCCTCACCGAGGGGGGATTTGTCAGAAGACAGGACTGCCCTGGAGCTGGGTGCACAAGCAAGCGCAGGATGGCTGTTGTAAGAGAGGAAATGCCCTGTTCCCCGTGCCTGCTCCGAGCTCTTGTGGCACTGATCAGGTCCCCTTGCTTTCAGGCTGCCCCCAAGGTGGGAGGCCTGGCTTGCTGTGGCAATAGGGAGCCCTTCCCCGGCCGGGAATCGAACCTAGGCCACGGTGGTGAGAGTGCCAAATCCTGACCACGAGACCACCAGCAAGGAGTGGCCCAACCCTCCTGGGCACCCACTGGTGGGCACCAGCCCAGTCCTGCTGGGGACCGGCCCCTCCAAGCACAGCCCCACACAGCTTCTTAGCTCCTAACACCTTGGCAAATGCCCTCCTGCGTTAAATTCAGCTGCAGCTCTCCTAGGTGTGCCTCTGTGGGACAAAACTGCCCGTACTTCCATTTCAAGCCAGGAGGCTTCACGCACTGCTGTGCGCCTAGAGCACAGAACCGGCTCCCTGGAAGGCGAGTCTGTCCTCTGCCAGGGTCAGTCCAGCCCCACGCAGAGCGAACAGATAAAGCGGAGGAGGAGGAGAGCTTGAGAAGGGCTGAGGCAGAGGAAACCTCACTCAAACGCCTGCTCGGAAACAACCCCTGCCTCAAGCACTTCTTATTCCGGAAGTCTCTGCAAAATGGTCCTGAGGGCGCTGACAGGGTCTGATGGTGCTGGGGCTTGCAGGAAGCACAGGCACCCCTCCGTACCTACGGGCAGCGGATGCTGGGTGGTGCTCAGGGCTTGTCCAGGAGAGGAGCCTCCCGCTGCTGGCACCACTTCTACACCTTGCTCCGTGCAGGGGTGGCCAGAGGGAGGGGAGCCAATCCCTCACCCTGGCTCACCTCAGCCAGGTCAGCAGTGCTGTGTGCGCGGCCACTGCCCTGCCTCCAGCACCGGGAGCAGGGCGGGTAAAGGCCTGGGAAATGGCCTTTAAGGAGAGCTGCGCTGCCCAGCTCCCCCTCGACGCACAGCGCGTGGGCAAGTGACGCTGCAAGAGACTGAGAAAAGGCCTGCGCTCGAGCCAGCTGCACCACGTGGTGCGTGCACATGCCCTCCACGTGCAGTGCTCTGTGTGCATGGAGCAGCACGGAAACCGGGGTGTGTCTCTGTCCGGGCCTTTGCCTGGGTCTTGGGATCTGGCCCAGGATCAGGGGCATTGCCAGTCCCTCAGCACCAAGGTGTGTGATGACACAGAAGGGAGCATCATGGAGACAGCACTTGGTGGGGGTCTCTGTGGCGCAATGGGTGAGCGCGCTCGGCTGTTAACCGAGAGGCTGGTGGTTCGAGCCCACCCAGGGACGGCCTCCTTTTGGTGGCACACCTGGGCTCAACAGGTGCACACTGGAGCCCTTGCCACAGCCACCCTGAGAGACCCTCCTCAGCACCCGCGGGGGGAATTGCCACAGCCATGACGAGTGGCACTCCCCAGCATCTGCTGGGGGGTGGAAGCGCGTGCTGGCTTCTCCCACATCCCTCCCAGGAAACGGCTCCTCTGCAGGGTGGCTGGCTCCGCCTGCCTGCAGTTGCCAGAGCAGAGGCCTCTTGGCACTTTAGCAGCCCTTCCAGGGTCTCGTACCCTCAAGATCCTGCATGCAGGCCTCAGAGGAGGCTGCTGCTCAGCCTTTTGCTTTGGCATGGGCCTGACCACAGATTTACCTAGCCCTTTAATCCCGCCGTGGTCTTGTTGTCCAAGTCAATCCCCAGAATTTACACTTCTCCTGTACAACCGAGAGTTAGGTCCCGACAAGTGATGCTGTCTGTGCGGGGCTGAATTTTCCAATTTCCCCCAGAGACATGCAGAGGTCCTGCGGAGGACCTACAAGGGCACTGCGGCTCTCAAGGCCAAGGTAGCCATGGGTAAATCTTGTGTCTTCTCCCTCGAGTGCCTGGAGGGTCCAGTGCTTGGCATTTGTGACCAAGACTAGCTTGGAGTTGCTGCAGCTGCTCGGTCTCTTGCGAGAAGGCTTCCAGCCTCCCTGAGGTAGGAGGCGGGCTACTGGAGACAGGACTTGTGTTCTGCCCCTTCTGCTGGCATGCGGTGGGGTCCTGCCAATGGAGGTGGGGGCAAATGCGCGTGATGGGGCTGCAGAGTCAGCTTCTGTTGCTCCTGGGAGCATGCATGGGGGATGGGTGCTGCAGGGTGCCTGCAGGAAGGGCAGTTAAGAGGCCCTTGCTGTTCCCACCCTATTGCCTGAAGGAGGCAGGAGAGAAATAATGCCCAAGGAGCAAAGGCGGTCAGTCACATGCGCAGCTGTGATCGTATAGTGGTTAGTACTCTGCGTTGTGGCCGCAGCAACCTCGGTTCGAATCCGAGTCACAGCAAGGGTTTTGCAAAGCCCGCGGCCTGAGCGGGGGAGTTTGAAAAGACAAGGGAGGCACCTGCAAGGACGGGCCAAGGGTTTCTTTCCAAAGATGCCGTGGCCTAGGAAGGAGGTACAAGCTCTTCCGTGCTCTCTGTCCCAAACATTCAATGGGCTCGTGCCTAAAACGATGTCCTGCTGTCTAGCGACTGTGCAGCGTCTTCTCCTGTGGGGCTGCCGTGGCAGCTGCACGTGCCTCTGGGAAAGCATTCAGGCTTCTGCATTCTCTGGGCAAAGCTTGAGAACCGAGAGACTCTGCCTGGAAAGCACCCAGCTTTTCACCTCCCTTTCTCTTGCCCTCGCTCCCCATTTTGCAGCAAGGGGACTTTCAGCTCCACACCAAAACCACCACCCTGCAACCCCAGCCCAGCCGTGGCTGCCATCGCACTCCGCAGAGACCCAACACCACTAGCTCTTCCCTGGGAGGAAGAGCACATTTTCTTCTCCACGGGGAGCGTGTGACTTCCGAGGTTATGCCTCCACGCTTGGCCATGCCTCCATGTTCTGACCAAGCTGTAAGCTGGCTGTGGGAAGGACACCCTCTGTGGAAGGGCAGAGCCGCCTTTCTCCCTTAGCTGCAGCGTGAGAGGAGCGGTGGGGCGGCAGGTTTTGCCTGCAGCTCCACGCCAGTGTGTGGCTGTGGAGAGTCAAGAGTGCTTCCTCCTGGCCTGCCTGGAGGTGGAAGGGTTGTGTAGGAAGGATCGGCCACAGCGAGGCTGGGCAGCGGGTGCTGGGAGAGTGTCCGAATGCTGAAAAGTCAAAGGGAAATGATAGCATCTGAGCACTGAGCGAGCTCTGGACGCTCCCTTCTCTGCACCTGCTGCAGAGAAGGGAGGAGAGCCCAGCTCTGCCTCTGGGGTCCTGAACTGAGTACTCTGTGGGCAGAGCCCCGGTGAAGCCTGCAAGGGCCCCAAGTGCTTCTGCTCGTCCCGGGTGTCTGTATTGACAGTTCCCGGGATGTCTGTATTGCGACAGACATCACGGCTACACAGGTGCCCTGCCCAAGGCAAGGGGAAGCGCTGCTTGATCAAAAGCCCATGCTCCAGGTGAGGCTTGAACTCACACCCTCAGCATCCCTCTGCTTTGCACTGCTGTATAAGTGCTGCGCGCTGGCCCATTGCGCCACTGGAGCACACTTGGAAAGGTGGACTGGAGCCCACGAGCAGACACCTTTGCCTGTGATCACCAGGGCTCATCAGCATTAACCTGGCACCTCAAGTGCTTTCCTCTTGCCTCGCCCAACAGGGAGCAGCAAGTGTGTGCCCCCCGTTGTGCGTCAGGCTTGCAATATGCACCAGGGCACGGAGAGAGAGGGCAAAAGCACCAAGGGTGGCCTCTCCTCAAGGGAGGGATGATAACTTTATGCCCTCTTCACAACAGATTGTTGCCCTCGGCTACCAGGCCTTTTATCATCTTCTCCCTCTCAGTAATGAGCAGACAAGCACAAACAACAGCAGCCACCTGCCCTGCTCTTTTGGCAGCAAGAGCGCTCCTGAGGTTCGGAGACTTTCGCAATCAACTCCCTTCAAACGAGAGAGATGCTGTCTCTTTTGCTGTCTGTTATACATGCTTGCAGTACCTGGGCCTCTGTGGCTGTGCCTCTGCTCTCCTTGGTTTCAGTGTTGCAAATTGTGCCCTTTCTCTCTTTGGCTTTTGTTCAGCCAAGGGTGCCGGAGAGGTCTTTGGTCCTGCGGCCTGGGGGGCTGGCTACGTCCCAGAGGGCCACAGGCAGCTGACAGCAGGCAGCATTAGTGTCCTCTGTCTCTTCTGGGGGCACAGGCTGATTCCACAACGTCCGGGAGATAGATACACGAGTGCTGTTGAATCCCAGTGCGAGGGGCAGCAGAAACGAGGTCCAAAGCCCTTGCCCCTTTACTAAGCGGCATGTCTGCAAGCAAAGCAGGTGCTTAGGAAGAGGGCAGGGACAATGAGGGTAAAAGAAGACAACAGAAGAAGAGGCTGCTGCCAGCAGCAGGCCAAAAGCGCGCGACCATCATCCAGCTCCTCAGGAAGGATTCACAAAGCCCCTTCCTGAGTTTGTTGAAGGACAGGGAGATGCTTTGTTCCTGGTTCAGAGGAGACTCGTGGACAGGCTTCAAGGAGCCTTGAATTTGAAAGAGGCTGACAGAGCTGTCAAGCAGCCTTGAGCTGACCGTGGCTTACAGGGAGCTACTAGGTGCAGCTTTGAAACCGAATGGAATGGTGCCCGCGGGCAAATCTGGGCACTCGGCCCTGGGAAAGGCAGCGCCTGCGCTGAAAACCCCACGCAGAGCCCGCCGCAGGAGCAGAGTGGCAGTGCAGTGGGAGCAGCTGGGCCCGTGACCCAGAGGGTGATCGATCCACAGAGCCTCTGCTACGCAGCATTTCCCTTCCGTGTTTCATCATGCGATGCATCATGTCTTCAACTTGATAGGGAATCCTGCCCACAGGGCTTGTCTGCCTGTCTGCGAGGGTGGCCGTCTATCCTCTGCTCCCCAGCCCGCCCCTGTGCTGCCCCCTCTCTCCTGCCTTCAGGCCCCAGATCCGAGTGCTAGCTCAGCCCTGGGCAGGGAAGGGGCAGCATCCCAAGAGGAAGCTCCGTCTCCGTGGGGCCTGGCAAAGTCAGGACAGACAGCTCCTGATTTGGGACCCAGGTGGCTCTGGGGTTTGGCGCTCTGGCAGCTGGGGACCGTCTGAGGGAGCCCCAGAGCCCGTGACTGACAGCTGTGTTGCAGGGCTGGGCGGACTGTTCAGGGAGCCTGCTAGGGACCCTGTCCTGGGCACAGCTGTCAGGTGATGGTTCGAGAGCACGGAAGGGGAGCTTCCGAATGCCCCGGTCAGTGTGCAAGAGCACCAGCGCTCATGCCAGTGGTGACATTCACCGGGAAGCGTGGGAAGGGTCTCTCCTGGGCTTTGCTGCGGGGCCGCCTGCTGCGGCCTCTGGGGGACTGGGTAGTGCGGGGAGCTCAGGCCAGAAAGACAAGGCAGCTGCTGCGGCAGGCGAGTCGCATCCCACAGATCCGGAGACCCTTTCTGTGTCACCCAGTGCCTCGCAGGAGCCACCAGGAAACAAATATTCTCCCTCACCGAGGGGGGATTTGTCAGAAGACAGGACTGCCCTGGAGCTGGGTGCACAAGCAAGCGCAGGATGGCTGTTGTAAGAGAGGAAATGCCCTGTTCCCCGTGCCTGCTCCGAGCTCTTGTGGCACTGATCAGGTCCCCTTGCTTTCAGGCTGCCCCCAAGGTGGGAGGCCTGGCTTGCTGTGGCAATAGGGAGCCCTTCCCCGGCCGGGAATCGAACCTAGGCCACGGTGGTGAGAGTGCCAAATCCTGACCACGAGACCACCAGCGAGGAGTGGCCCAACCCGCCTGGGCACCCACTGGTGGGCACCAGCCCAGTCCTGCCGGGGACCGGCCCCTCCAAGCACAGCCCCACACAGCTTCTTAGCTCCTAACACCTTGGCAAATGCCCTCCTGCGTTAAATTCAGCTGCAGCTCTCCTAGGTGTGCCTCTGTGGGACAAAACTGCCCGTACTTCCATTTCAAGCCAGGAGGCTTCACGCACTGCTGTGCGCCTAGAGCACAGAACCGGCTCCCTGGAAGGCGAGTCTGTCCTCTGCCAGGGTCAGTCCAGCCCCACGCAGAGCGAACAGATAAAGCGGAGGAGGAGGAGAGCTTGAGAAGGGCTGAGGCAGAGGAAACCTCACTCAAACGCCTGCTCGGAAACAACCCCTGCCTCAAGCACTTCTTATTCCGGAAGTCTCTGCAAAATGGTCCTGAGGGCGCTGACAGGGTCTGATGGTGCTGGGGCTTGCAGGAAGCACAGGCACCCCTCCGTACCTACGGGCAGCGGATGCTGGGTGGTGCTCAGGGCTTGTCCAGGAGAGGAGCCTCCCGCTGCTGGCACCACTTCTACACCTTGCTCCGTGCAGGGGTGGCCAGAGGGAGGGGAGCCAATCCCTCACCCTGGCTCACCTCAGCCAGGTCAGCAGTGCTGTGTGCGCGGCCACTGCCCTGCCTCCAGCACCGGGAGCAGGGCGGGTAAAGGCCTGGGAAATGGCCTTTAAGGAGAGCTGCGCTGCCCAGCTCCCCCTCGACGCACAGCGCGTGGGCAAGTGACGCTGCAAGAGACTGAGAAAAGGCCTGCGCTCGAGCCAGCTGCACCACGTGGTGCGTGCACATGCCCTCCACGTGCGGTGCTCTGTGTGCATGGAGCAGCACGGAAACCGGGGTGTGTCTCTGTCCGGGCCTTTGCCTGGGTCTTGGGATCTGGCCCAGGATCAGGGGCATTGCCAGTCCCTCAGCACCAAGGTGTGTGATGACACAGAAGGGAGCATCATGGAGACAGCACTTGGTGGGGGTCTCTGTGGCGCAATGGGTGAGCGCGCTCGGCTGTTAACCGAGAGGCTGGTGGTTCGAGCCCACCCAGGGACGGCCTCCTTTTGGTGGCACACCTGGGCTCAACAGGTGCACACTGGAGCCCTTGCCACAGCCACCCTGAGAGACCCTCCTCAGCACCCGCGGGGGGAATTGCCGCAGCCATGACGAGTGGCACTCCCCAGCATCTGCTGGGGGGTGGAAGCGCGTGCTGGCTTCTCCCACATCCCTCCCAGGAAACGGCTCCTCTGCAGGGTGGCTGGCTCCGCCTGCCTGCAGTTGCCAGAGCAGAGGCCTCTTGGCACTTTAGCAGCCCTTCCAGGGTCTCGTACCCTCAAGATCCTGCATGCAGGCCTCAGAGGAGGCTGCTGCTCAGCCTTTTGCTTTGGCATGGGCCTGACCACAGATTTACCTAGCCCTTTAATCCCGCCGTGGTCTTGTTGTCCAAGTCAATCCCCAGAATTTACACTTCTCCTGTACAACCGAGAGTTAGGTCCCGACAAGTGATGCTGTCTGTGCGGGGCTGAATTTTCCAATTTCCCCCAGAGACATGCAGAGGTCCTGCGGAGGACCTACAAGGGCACTGCGGCTCTCAAGGCCAAGGTAGCCATGGGTAAATCTTGTGTCTTCTCCCTCGAGTGCCTGGAGGGTCCAGTGCTTGGCATTTGTGACCAAGACTAGCTTGGAGTTGCTGCAGCTGCTCGGTCTCTTGCGAGAAGGCTTCCAGCCTCCCTGAGGTAGGAGGCGGGCTACTGGAGACAGGACTTGTGTTCTGCCCCTTCTGCTGGCATGCGGTGGGGTCCTGCCAATGGAGGTGGGGGCAAATGCGCGTGATGGGGCTGCAGAGTCAGCTTCTGTTGCTCCTGGGAGCATGCATGGGGGATGGGTGCTGCAGGGTGCCTGCAGGAAGGGCAGTTAAGAGGCCCTTGCTGTTCCCACCCTATTGCCTGAAGGAGGCAGGAGAGAAATAATGCCCAAGGAGCAAAGGCGGTCAGTCACATGCGCAGCTGTGATCGTATAGTGGTTAGTACTCTGCGTTGTGGCCGCAGCAACCTCGGTTCGAATCCGAGTCACAGCAAGGGTTTTGCAAAGCCCGCGGCCTGAGCGGGGGAGTTTGAAAAGACAAGGGAGGCACCTGCAAGGACGGGCCAAGGGTTTCTTTCTTTCCAAAGATGCCGTGGCCTAGGAAGGAGGTACAAGCTCTTCCGTGCTCTCTGTCCCAAACATTCAATGGGCTCGTGCCTAAAACGATGTCCTGCTGTCTAGCGACTGTGCAGCGTCTTCTCCTGTGGGGCTGCCGTGGCAGCTGCGCGTGCCTCTGGGAAAGCATTCAGGCTTCTGCATTCTCTGGGCAAAAGCTTGAGAACCGAGAGACTCTGCCTGGAAAGCACCCAGCTTTTCACCTCCCTTTCTCTTGCCCTCGCTCCCCATTTTGCAGCAAGGGGACTTTCAGCTCCACACCAAAACCACCACCCTGCAACCCCAGCCCAGCCGTGGCTGCCATCGCACTCCGCAGAGACCCAACACCACTAGCTCTTCCCTGGGAGGAAGAGCACATTTTCTTCTCCACGGGGAGCGTGTGACTTCCGAGGTTATGCCTCCACACTTGGCCATGCCTCCATGTTCTGACCAAGCTGTAAGCTGGCTGTGGGAAGGACACCCTCTGTGGAAGGGCAGAGCCACCTTTCTCCCTTAGCTGCAGCGTGAGAGGAGCGGTGGGGCGGCAGGTTTTGCCTGCAGCTCCACGCCAGTGCGTGGCTGTGGAGAGTCAAGAGTGCTTCCTCCTGGCCTGCCTGGAGGTGGAAGGGTTGTGTAGGAAGGATCGGCCACAGCGAGGCTGGGCAGCGGGTGCTGGGAGAGTGTCCGAATGCTGAAAAGTCAAAGGGAAATGATAGCATCTGAGCACTGAGCGAGCTCTGGACGCTCCCTTCTCTGCACCTGCTGCAGAGAAGGGAGGAGAGCCCAGCTCTGCCTCTGGGGTCCTGAACTGAGTGCTCTGTGGGCAGAGCCCCGGTGAAGCCTGCAAGGGCCCCAAGTGCTTCTGCTCGTCCCGGGTGTCTGTATTGACAGTTCCCGGGATGTCTGTGTTGCGACAGACATCACGGCTACACAGGTGCCCTGCCCAAGGCAAGGGGAAGCGCTGCTTGATCAAAAGCCCATGCTCCAGGTGAGGCTTGAACTCACACCCTCAGCATCCCTCTGCTTTGCACTGCTGTATAAGTGCTGCGTGCTGGCCCATTGCGCCACTGGAGCACACTTGGAAAGGTGGACTGGAGCCCACGAGCAGACACCTTTGCCTGTGATTACCAGGGCTCATCAGCATTAACCTGGCACCTCAAGTGCTTTCCTCTTGCCTCGCCCAACAGGGAGCAGCAAGTGTGTGCCCCCCGTTGTGCGTCAGGCTTGCAATATGCACCAGGGCACGGAGAGAGAGGGCAAAAGCACCAAGGGTGGCCTCTCCTCAAGGGAGGGATGATAACTTTATGCCCTCTTCACAACAGATTGTTGCCCTCGGCTACCAGGCCTTTTATCATCTTCTCCCTCTCAGTAATGAGCAGACAAGCACAAACAACAGCAGCCACCTGCCCTGCTCTTTTGGCAGCAAGAGCGCTCCTGAGGTTCGGAGACTTTCGCAATCAACTCCCTTCAAACGAGAGAGATGCTGTCTCTTTTGCTGTCTGTTATACATGCTTGCAGTACCTGGGCCTCTGTAGCTGTGCCTCTGCTCTCCTTGGTTTCAGTGTTGCAAATTGTGCCCTTTCTCTCTTTGGCTTTTGTTCAGCCAAGGGTGCCGGAGAGGTCTTTGGTCCTGCGGCCTGGGGGGCTGGCTACGTCCCAGAGGGCCACAGGCAGCTGACAGCAGGCAGCATTAGTGTCCTCTGTCTCTTCTGGGGGCACAGGCTGATTCCACAACGTCCGGGAGATAGATACACGAGTGCTGTTGAATCCCAGTGCGAGGGGCAGCAGAAACGAGGTCCAAAGCCCTTGCCCCTTTACTAAGCGGCATGTCTGCAAGCAAAGCAGGTGCTTAGGAAGAGGGCAGGGACAATGAGGGTAAAAGAAGACAACAGAAGAAGAGGCTGCTGCCAGCAGCAGGCCAAAAGCGCGCGACCGTCATCCAGCTCCTCAGGAAGGATTCACAAAGCCCCTTCCTGAGTTTGTTGAAGGACAGGGAGATGCTTTGTTCCTGGTTCAGAGGAGACTCGTGGACAGGCTTCAAGGAGCCTTGAATTTGAAAGAGGCTGACAGAGCTGTCAAGCAGCCTTGAGCTGACCGTGGCTTACAGGGAGCTACTAGGTGCAGCTTTGAAACCGAATGGAATGGTGCCCGCGGGCAAATCTGGGCACTCGGCCCTGGGAAAGGCAGCGCCTGCGCTGAAAACCCCACGCAGAGCCCGCCGCAGGAGCAGAGTGGCAGTGCAGTGGGAGCAGCTGGGCCCGTGACCCAGAGGGTGATCGATCCACAGAGCCTCTGCTACGCAGCATTTCCCTTCCGTGTTTCATCACGCGATGCATCATGTCTTCAACTTGATAGGGAATCCTGCCCACAGGGCTTGTCTGCCTGTCTGCGAGGGTGGCCGTCTATCCTCTGCTCCCCAGCCCGCCCCTGTGCTGCCCCCTCTCTCCTGTCTTCAGGCCCCAGATCTGAGTGCTAGCTCAGCCCTGGGCAGGGAAGGGGCAGCATCCCAAGAGGAAGCTCCATCTCCGTGGGGCCTGGCAAAGTCAGGACAGACAGCTCCTGATTTGGGACCCAGGTGGCTCTGGGGTTTGGCACTCTGGCAGCTGGGGACCGTCTGAGGGAGCCCCAGAGCCCGTGACTGACAGCTGTGTTGCAGGGCTGGGCGGACTGTTCAGGGAGCCTGCTAGGGACCCTGTCCTGGGCACAGCTGTCAGGTGATGGTTCGAGAGCACGGAAGGGGAGCTTCCGAATGCCCCGGTCAGTGTGCAAGAGCACCAGCGCTCATGCCAGTGGTGACATTCACCGGGAAGAGTGGGAAGGGTCTCTCCTGGGCTTTGCTGCGGGGCCGCCTGCTGCGGCCTCTGGGGGACTGGGTAGTGCGGGGAGCTCAGGCCAGAAAGACAAGGCAGCTGCTGCGGCAGGCGAGTCGCATCCCACAGATCCGGAGACCCTTTCTGTGTCACCCAGTGCCTCGCAGGAGCCACCAGGAAACAAATATTCTCCCTCACCGAGGGGGGATTTGTCAGAAGACAGGACTGCCCTGGAGCTGGGTGCACAAGCAAGCGCAGGATGGCTGTTGTAAGAGAGGAAATGCCCTGTTCCCCGTGCCTGCTCCGAGCTCTTGTGGCACTGATCAGGTCCCCTTGCTTTCAGGCTGCCCCCAAGGTGGGAGGCCTGGCTTGCTGTGGCAATAGGGAGCCCTTCCCCGGCCGGGAATCGAACCTAGGCCGCGGCAGTGAGAGTGCCAAATCCTGACCACGAGACCACCAGCGAGGAGTGGCCCAACCCGCCTGGGCACCCACTGGTGGGCACCAGCCCAGTCCTGCTGGGGACCGGCCCCTCCAAGCACAGCCCCACACAGCTTCTTAGCTCCTAACACCTTGGCAAATGCCCTCCTGCGTTAAATTCAGCTGCAGCTCTCCTAGGTGTGCCTCTGTGGGACAAAACTGCCCGTACTTCCATTTCAAGCCAGGAGGCTTCACGCACTGCTGTGCGCCTAGAGCACAGAACCGGCTCCCTGGAAGGCGAGTCTGTCCTCTGCCAGGGTCAGTCCAGCCCCACGCAGAGCGAACAGATAAAGCGGAGGAGGAGGAGAGCTTGAGAAGGGCTGAGGCAGAGGAAACCTCACTCAAACGCCTGCTCGGAAACAACCCCTGCCTCAAGCACTTCTTATTCCGGAAGTCTCTGCAAAATGGTCCTGAGGGCGCTGACAGGGTCTGATGGTGCTGGGGCTTGCAGGAAGCACAGGCACCCCTCCGTACCTACGGGCAGCGGATGCTGGGTGGTGCTCAGGGCTTGTCCAGGAGAGGAGCCTCCCGCTGCTGGCACCACTTCTACACCTTGCTCCGTGCAGGGGTGGCCAGAGGGAGGGGAGCCAATCCCTCACCCTGGCTCACCTCAGCCAGGTCAGCAGTGCTGTGTGCGCGGCCACTGCCCTGCCTCCAGCACCGGGAGCAGGGCGGGTAAAGGCCTGGGAAATGGCCTTTAAGGAGAGCTGCGCTGCCCAGCTCCCCCTCGACACACAGCGCGTGGGCAAGTGACGCTGCAAGAGACTGAGAAAAGGCCTGCGCTCGAGCCAGCTGCACCACGTGGTGCGTGCACATGCCCTCCACGTGCAGTGCTCTGTGTGCATGGAGCAGCACGGAAACCGGGGTGTGTCTCTGTCCGGGCCTTTGCCTGGGTCTTGGGATCTGGCCCAGGATCAGGGGCATTGCCAGTCCCTCAGCACCAAGGTGTGTGATGACACGGAAGGGAGCATCATGGAGACAGCGCTTGGTGGGGGTCTCTGTGGCGCAATGGGTGAGCGCGCTCGGCTGTTAACTGAGAGGCTGGTGGTTCGAGCCCACCCAGGGACGGCCTCCTTTTGGTGGCACACCTGGGCTCAACAGGTGCACACTGGAGCCCTTGCCACGCCACCCTGAGAGACCCTCCTCAGCACCCGTGGGGGGAATTGCCACAGCCATGACGAGTGGCACTCCCCAGCATCTGCTGGGGGGTGGAAGCGCGTGCTGGCTTCTCCCACATCCCTCCCAGGAAACGGCTCCTCTGCAGGGTGGCTGGCTCCGCCTGCCTGCAGTTGCCAGAGCAGAGGCCTCTTGGCACTTTAGCAGCCCTTCCAGGGTCTCGTACCCTCAAGATCCTGCATGCAGGCCTCAGAGGAGGCTGCTGCTCAGCCTTTTGCTTTGGCATGGGCCTGACCACAGATTTACCTAGCCCTTTAATCCCGCCGTGGTCTTGTTGTCCAAGTCAATCCCCAGAATTTACACTTCTCCTGTACAACCGAGAGTTAGGTCCCGACAAGTGATGCTGTCTGTGCGGGGCTGAATTTTCCAATTTCCCCCAGAGACATGCAGAGGTCCTGCGGAGGACCTACAAGGGCACTGCGGCTCTCAAGGCCAAGGTAGCCATGGGTAAATCTTGTGTCTTCTCCCTCGAGTGCCTGGAGGGTCCAGTGCTTGGCATTTGTGACCAAGATTAGCCTGGAGTTGCTGCAGCTGCTCGGTCTCTTGCGAGAAGGCTTCCAGCCTCCCTGAGGTAGGAGGCGGGCTACTGGAGACAGGACTTGTGTTCTGCCCCTTCTGCTGGCATGCGGTGGGGTCCTGCCAATGGAGGTGGGGGCAAATGCGCGTGATGGGGCTGCAGAGTCAGCTTCTGTTGCTCCTGGGAGCATGCATGGGGGATGGGTGCTGCAGGGTGCCTGCAGGAAGGGCAGTTAAGAGGCCCTTGCTGTTCCCACCCTATTGCCTGAAGGAGGCAGGAGAGAAATAATGCCCAAGGAGCAAAGGCGGTCAGTCACATGCGCAGCTGTGATCGTATAGTGGTTAGTACTCTGCGTTGTGGCCGCAGCAACCTCGGTTCGAATCCGAGTCACAGCAAGGGTTTTGCAAAGCCCGCGGCCTGAGCGGGGGAGTTTGGAAAGACAAGGGAGGCACCTGCAAGGACGGGCCAAGGGTTTATTTCTTTCCAAAGATGCCGTGGCCTAGGAAGGAGGTACAAGCTCTTCCGTGCTCTCTGTCCCAAACATTCAACGGGCTCGTGCCTAAAACGATGTCCTGCTGTCTAGTGACTGTGCAGCGTCTTCTCCTGTGGGGCTGCCGTGGCAGCTGCGCGTGCCTCTGGGAAAGCATTCAGGCTTCTGCATTCTCTGGGCAAAGCTTGAGAACCGAGAGACTCTGCCTGGAAAGCACCCAGCTTTTCACCTCCCTTTCTCTTGCCCTCGCTCCCCATTTTGCAGCAAGGGGACTTTCAGCTCCACACCAAAACCACCACCCTGCAACCCCAGCCCAGCCGTGGCTGCCATCGCACTCCGCAGAGACCCAACACCACTAGCTCTTCCCTGGGAGGAAGAGCACATTTTCTTCTCCACGGGGAGCGTGTGACTTCCGAGGTTATGCCTCCACGCTTGGCCATGCCTCCATGTTCTGACCAAGCTGTAAGCTGGCTGTGGGAAGGACACCCTCTGTGGAAGGGCAGAGCCGCCTTTCTCCCTTAGCTGCAGCGTGAGAGGAGCGGTGGGGCGGCAGGTTTTGCCTGCAGCTCCACGCCAGTGCGTGGCTGTGGAGAGTCAAGAGTGCTTCCTGCTGGCCTGCCTGGAGGTGGAAGGGTTGTGTAGGAAGGATCGGCCACAGCGAGGCTGGGCAGCGGGTGCTGGGAGAGTGTCCGAATGCTGAAAAGTCAAAGGGAAATGATAGCATCTGAGCACTGAGCGAGCTCTGGACGCTCCCTTCTCTGCACCTGCTGCAGAGAAGGGAGGAGAGCCCAGCTCTGCCTCTGGGGTCCTGAACTGAGTGCTCTGTGGGCAGAGCCCCGGTGAAGCCTGCAAGGGCCCCAAGTGCTTCTGCTCGTCCCGGGTGTCTGTATTGACAGTTCCCGGGATGTCTGTGTTGCGACAGACATCACGGCTACACAGGTGCCCTGCCCAAGGCAAGGGGAAGCGCTGCTTGATCAAAAGCCCATGCTCCAGGTGAGGCTTGAACTCACACCCTCAGTATCCCTCTGCTTTGCACTGCTGTATAAGTGCTGCGCGCTGGCCCATTGCGCCACTGGAGCACACTTGGAAAGGTGGACTGGAGCCCACGAGCAGACACCTTTGCCTGTGATCACCAGGGCTCATCAGCATTAACCTGGCACCTCAAGTGCTTTCCTCTTGCCTCGCCCAACAGGGAGCAGCAAGTGTGTGCCCCCCGTTGTGCGTCAGGCTTGCAATATGCACCAGGGCACGGAGAGAGAGGGCAAAAGCACCAAGGGTGGCCTCTCCTCAAGGGAGGGATGATAACTTTATGCCCTCTTCACAACAGATTGTTGCCCTCGGCTACCAGGCCTTTTATCATCTTCTCCCTCTCAGTAATGAGCAGACAAGCACAAACAACAGCAGCCACCTGCCCTGCTCTTTTGGCAGCAAGAGCGCTCCTGAGGTTCGGAGACTTTCGCAATCAACTCCCTTCAAACGAGAGAGATGCTGTCTCTTTTGCTGTCTGTTATACATGCTTGCAGTACCTGGGCCTCTGTGGCTGTGCCTCTGCTCTCCTTGGTTTCAGTGTTGCAAATTGTGCCCTTTCTCTCTTTGGCTTTTGTTCAGCCAAGGGTGCCGGAGAGGTCTTTGGTCCTGCGGCCTGGGGGGCTGGCTACGTCCCAGAGGGCCACAGGCAGCTGACAGCAGGCAGCATTAGTGTCCTCTGTCTCTTCTGGGGGCACAGGCTGATTCCACAACGTCCGGGAGATAGATACACGAGTGCTGTTGAATCCCAGTGCGAGGGGCAGCAGAAACGAGGTCCAAAGCCCTTGCCCCTTTACTAAGCGGCATGTCTGCAAGCAAAGCAGGTGCTTAGGAAGAGGGCAGGGACAATGAGGGTAAAAGAAGACAACAGAAGAAGAGGCTGCTGCCAGCAGCAGGCCAAAAGCGCGCGACCGTCATCCAGCTCCTCAGGAAGGATTCACAAAGCCCCTTCCTGAGTTTGTTGAAGGACAGGGAGATGCTTTGTTCCTGGTTCAGAGGAGACTCGTGGACAGGCTTCAAGGAGCCTTGAATTTGAAAGAGGCTGACAGAGCTGTCAAGCAGCCTTGAGCTGACCGTGGCTTACAGGGAGCTACTAGGTGCAGCTTTGAAACCGAATGGAATGGTGCCCGCGGGCAAATCTGGGCACTCGGCCCTGGGAAAGGCAGCGCCTGCGCTGAAAACCCCACGCAGAGCCCGCCGCAGGAGCAGAGTGGCAGTGCAGTGGGAGCAGCTGGGCCCGTGACCCAGAGGGTGATCGATCCACAGAGCCTCTGCTACGCAGCATTTCCCTTCCGTGTTTCATCATGCGATGCATCATGTCTTCAACTTGATAGGGAATCCTGCCCACAGGGCTTGTCTGCCTGTCTGCGAGGGTGGCCGTCTATCCTCTGCTCCCCAGCCCGCCCCTGTGCTGCCCCCTCTCTCCTGTCTTCAGGCCCCAGATCCGAGTGCTAGCTCAGCCCTGGGCAGGGAAGGGGCAGCATCCCAAGAGGAAGCTCCGTCTCCGTGGGGCCTGGCAAAGTCAGGACTGACAGCTCCTGATCTGGGACCCAAGTGGCTCTGGGGTTTGGCGCTCTGGCAGCTGGGGACCGTCTGAGGGAGCCCCAGAGCCCGTGACTGACAGCTGTGTTGCAGGGCTGGGCGGACTGTTCAGGGAGCCTGCTAGGGACCCTGTCCTGGGCACAGCTGTCAGGTGATGGTTCGAGAGCACGGAAGGGGAGCTTCCGAATGCCCCGGTCAGTGTGCAAGAGCACCAGCGCTCATGCCAGTGGTGACATTCACCGGGAAGCGTGGGAAGGGTCTCTCCTGGGCTTTGCTGCGGGGCCGCCTGCTGCGGCCTCTGGGGGACTGGGTAGTGCGGGGAGCTCAGGCCAGAAAGACAAGGCAGCTGCTGCGGCAGGCGAGTCGCATCCCACAGATCCGGAGACCCTTTCTGTGTCACCCAGTGCCTCGCAGGAGCCACCAGGAAACAAATATTCTCCCTCACCGAGGGGGGATTTGTCAGAAGACAGGACTGCCCTGGAGCTGGGTGCACAAGCAAGCGCAGGATGGCTGTTGTAAGAGAGGAAATGCCCTGTTCCCCGTGCCTGCTCCGAGCTCTTGTGGCACTGATCAGGTCCCCTTGCTTTCAGGCTGCCCCCAAGGTGGGAGGCCTGGCTTGCTGTGGCAATAGGGAGCCCTTCCCCGGCCGGGAATCGAACCTAGGCCACGGTGGTGAGAGTGCCAAATCCTGACCACGAGACCACCAGCGAGGAGTGGCCCAACCCGCCTGGGCACCCACTGGTGGGCACCAGCCCAGTCCTGCCGGGGACCGGCCCCTCCAAGCACAGCCCCACACAGCTTCTTAGCTCCTAACACCTTGGCAAATGCCCTCCTGCGTTAAATTCAGCTGCAGCTCTCCTAGGTGTGCCTCTGTGGGACAAAACTGCCCGTACTTCCATTTCAAGCCAGGAGGCTTCACGCACTGCTGTGCGCCTAGAGCACAGAACCGGCTCCCTGGAAGGCGAGTCTGTCCTCTGCCAGGGTCAGTCCAGCCCCACGCAGAGCGAACAGATAAAGCGGAGGAGGAGGAGAGCTTGAGAAGGGCTGAGGCAGAGGAAACCTCACTCAAACGCCTGCTCGGAAACAACCCCTGCCTCAAGCACTTCTTATTCCGGAAGTCTCTGCAAAATGGTCCTGAGGGCGCTGACAGGGTCTGATGGTGCTGGGGCTTGCAGGAAGCACAGGCACCCCTCCGTACCTACGGGCAGCGGATGCTGGGTGGTGCTCAGGGCTTGTCCAGGAGAGGAGCCTCCCGCTGCTGGCACCACTTCTACACCTTGCTCCGTGCAGGGGTGGCCAGAGGGAGGGGAGCCAATCCCTCACCCTGGCTCACCTCAGCCAGGTCAGCAGTGCTGTGTGCGTGGCCACTGCCCTGCCTCCAGCACCGGGAGCAGGGCGGGTAAAGGCCTGGGAAATGGCCTTTAAGGAGAGCTGCGCTGCCCAGCTCCCCCTCGACGCACAGCGCGTGGGCAAGTGACGCTGCAAGAGACTGAGAAAAGGCCTGCGCTCGAGCCAGCTGCACCACGTGGTGCGTGCACATGCCCTCCACGTGCAGTGCTCTGTGTGCATGGAGCAGCACGGAAACCGGGATGTGTCTCTGTCCGGGCCTTTGCCTGGGTCTTGGGATCTGGCCCAGGATCAGGGGCATTGCCAGTCCCTCAGCACCAAGGTGTGTGATGACACAGAAGGGAGCATCATGGAGACAGCACTTGGTGGGGGTCTCTGTGGCGCAATGGGTGAGCGCGCTCGGCTGTTAACCGAGAGGCTGGTGGTTCGAGCCCACCCAGGGACGGCCTCCTTTTGGTGGCACACCTGGGCTCAACAGGTGCACACTGGAGCCCTTGCCACAGCCACCCTGAGAGACCCTCCTCAGCACCCGCGGGGGGAATTGCCGCAGCCATGACGAGTGGCACTCCCCAGCATCTGCTGGGGGGTGGAAGCGCGTGCTGGCTTCTCCCACATCCCTCCCAGGAAACGGCTCCTCTGCAGGGTGGCTGGCTCCGCCTGCCTGCAGTTGCCAGAGCAGAGGCCTCTTGGCACTTTAGCAGCCCTTCCAGGGTCTCGTACCCTCAAGATCCTGCATGCAGGCCTCAGAGGAGGCTGCTGCTCAGCCTTTTGCTTTGGCATGGGCCTGACCACAGATTTACCTAGCCCTTTAATCCCGCCGTGGTCTTGTTGTCCAAGTCAATCCCCAGAATTTACACTTCTCCTGTACAACCGAGAGTTAGGTCCCGACAAGTGATGCTGTCTGTGCGGGGCTGAATTTTCCAATTTCCCCCAGAGACATGCAGAGGTCCTGCGGAGGACCTACAAGGGCACTGCGGCTCTCAAGGCCAAGGTAGCCATGGGTAAAACTTGTGTCTTCTCCCTCGAGTGCCTGGAGGGTCCAGTGCTTGGCATTTGTGACCAAGACTAGCTTGGAGTTGCTGCAGCTGCTCGGTCTCTTGCGAGAAGGCTTCCAGCCTCCCTGAGGTAGGAGGCGGGCTACTGGAGACAGGACTTGTGTTCTGCCCCTTCTGCTGGCATGCGGTGGGGTCCTGCCAATGGAGGTGGGGGCAAATGCGCGTGATGGGGCTGCAGAGTCAGCTTCTGTTGCTCCTGGGAGCATGCATGGGGGATGGGTGCTGCAGGGTGCCTGCAGGAAGGGCAGTTAAGAGGCCCTTGCTGTTCCCACCCTATTGCCTGAAGGAGGCAGGAGAGAAATAATGCCCAAGGAGCAAAGGCGGTCAGTCACATGCGCAGCTGTGATCGTATAGTGGTTAGTACTCTGCGTTGTGGCCGCAGCAACCTCGGTTCGAATCCGAGTCACAGCAAGGGTTTTGCAAAGCCCGCGGCCTGAGCGGGGGAGTTTGAAAAGACAAGGGAGGCACCTGCAAGGACGGGCCAAGGGTTTCTTTCTTTCCAAAGATGCCGTGGCCTAGGAAGGAGGTACAAGCTCTTCCGTGCTCTCTGTCCCAAACATTCAACGGGCTCGTGCCTAAAACGATGTCCTGCTGTCTAGCGACTGTGCAGCGTCTTCTCCTGTGGGGCTGCCGTGGCAGCTGCGCGTGCCTCTGGGAAAGCATTCAGGCTTCTGCATTCTCTGGGCAAAAGCTTGAGAACCGAGAGACTCTGCCTGGAAAGCACCCAGCTTTTCACCTCCCTTTCTCTTGCCCTCGCTCCCCATTTTGCAGCAAGGGGACTTTCAGCTCCACACCAAAACCACCACCCTGCAACCCCAGCCCAGCCGTGGCTGCCATCGCACTCCGCAGAGACCCAACACCACTAGCTCTTCCCTGGGAGGAAGAGCACATTTTCTTCTCCACGGGGAGCGTGTGACTTCCGAGGTTATGCCTCCACACTTGGCCATGCCTCCATGTTCTGACCAAGCTGTAAGCTGGCTGTGGGAAGGACACCCTCTGTGGAAGGGCAGAGCCACCTTTCTCCCTTAGCTGCAGCGTGAGAGGAGCGGTGGGGCGGCAGGTTTTGCCTGCAGCTCCACGCCAGTGCGTGGCTGTGGAGAGTCAAGAGTGCTTCCTGCTGGCCTGCCTGGAGGTGGAAGGGTTGTGTAGGAAGGATCGGCCACAGCGAGGCTGGGCAGCGGGTGCTGGGAGAGTGTCCGAATGCTGAAAAGTCAAAGGGAAATGATAGCATCTGAGCACTGAGCGAGCTCTGGACGCTCCCTTCTCTGCACCTGCTGCAGAGAAGGGAGGAGAGCCCAGCTCTGCCTCTGGGGTCCTGAACTGAGTGCTCTGTGGGCAGAGCCCCGGTGAAGCCTGCAAGGGCCCCAAGTGCTTCTGCTCGTCCCGGGTGTCTGTATTGACAGTTCCCGGGATGTCTGTGTTGCGACAGACATCACGGCTACACAGGTGCCCTGCCCAAGGCAAGGGGAAGCGCTGCTTGATCAAAAGCCCATGCTCCAGGTGAGGCTTGAACTCACACCCTCAGCATCCCTCTGCTTTGCACTGCTGTATAAGTGCTGCGTGCTGGCCCATTGCGCCACTGGAGCACACTTGGAAAGGTGGACTGGAGCCCACGAGCAGACACCTTTGCCTGTGATCACCAGGGCTCATCAGCATTAACCTGGCACCTCAAGTGCTTTCCTCTTGCCTCGCCCAACAGGGAGCAGCAAGTGTGTGCCCCCCGTTGTGCGTCAGGCTTGCAATATGCACCAGGGCACGGAGAGAGAGGGCAAAAGCACCAAGGGTGGCCTCTCCTCAAGGGAGGGATGATAACTTTATGCCCTCTTCACAACAGATTGTTGCCCTCGGCTACCAGGCCTTTTATCATCTTCTCCCTCTCAGTAATGAGCAGACAAGCACAAACAACAGCAGCCACCTGCCCTGCTCTTTTGGCAGCAAGAGCGCTCCTGAGGTTCGGAGACTTTCGCAATCAACTCCCTTCAAACGAGAGAGATGCTGTCTCTTTTGCTGTCTGTTATACATGCTTGCAGTACCTGGGCCTCTGTAGCTGTGCCTCTGCTCTCCTTGGTTTCAGTGTTGCAAATTGTGCCCTTTCTCTCTTTGGCTTTTGTTCAGCCAAGGGTGCCGGAGAGGTCTTTGGTCCTGCGGCCTGGGGGGCTGGCTACGTCCCAGAGGGCCACAGGCAGCTGACAGCAGGCAGCATTAGTGTCCTCTGTCTCTTCTGGGGGCACAGGCTGATTCCACAACGTCCGGGAGATAGATACACGAGTGCTGTTGAATCCCAGTGCGAGGGGCAGCAGAAACGAGGTCCAAAGCCCTTGCCCCTTTACTAAGCGGCATGTCTGCAAGCAAAGCAGGTGCTTAGGAAGAGGGCAGGGACAATGAGGGTAAAAGAAGACAACAGAAGAAGAGGCTGCTGCCAGCAGCAGGCCAAAAGCGCGCGACCGTCATCCAGCTCCTCAGGAAGGATTCACAAAGCCCCTTCCTGAGTTTGTTGAAGGACAGGGAGATGCTTTGTTCCTGGTTCAGAGGAGACTCGTGGACAGGCTTCAAGGAGCCTTGAATTTGAAAGAGGCTGACAGAGCTGTCAAGCAGCCTTGAGCTGACCGTGGCTTACAGGGAGCTACTAGGTGCAGCTTTGAAACCGAATGGAATGGTGCCCGCGGGCAAATCTGGGCACTCGGCCCTGGGAAAGGCAGCGCCTGCGCTGAAAACCCCACGCAGAGCCCGCCGCAGGAGCAGAGTGGCAGTGCAGTGGGAGCAGCTGGGCCCGTGACCCAGAGGGTGATCGATCCACAGAGCCTCTGCTACGCAGCATTTCCCTTCCGTGTTTCATCATGCGATGCATCATGTCTTCAACTTGATAGGGAATCCTGCCCACAGGGCTTGTCTGCCTGTCTGCGAGGGTGGCCGTCTATCCTCTGCTCCCCAGCCCGCCCCTGTGCTGCCCCCTCTCTCCTGTCTTCAGGCCCCAGATCCGAGTGCTAGCTCAGCCCTGGGCAGGGAAGGGGCAGCATCCCAAGAGGAAGCTCCGTCTCCGTGGGGCCTGGCAAAGTCAGGACTGACAGCTCCTGATCTGGGACCCAAGTGGCTCTGGGGTTTGGCGCTCTGGCAGCTGGGGACCGTCTGAGGGAGCCCCAGAGCCCGTGACTGACAGCTGTGTTGCAGGGCTGGGCGGACTGTTCAGGGAGCCTGCTAGGGACCCTGTCCTGGGCACAGCTGTCAGGTGATGGTTCGAGAGCACGGAAGGGGAGCTTCCGAATGCCCCGGTCAGTGTGCAAGAGCACCAGCGCTCATGCCAGTGGTGACATTCACCGGGAAGCGTGGGAAGGGTCTCTCCTGGGCTTTGCTGCGGGGCCGCCTGCTGCGGCCTCTGGGGGACTGGGTAGTGCGGGGAGCTCAGGCCAGAAAGACAAGGCAGCTGCTGCGGCAGGCGAGTCGCATCCCACAGATCCGGAGACCCTTTCTGTGTCACCCAGTGCCTCGCAGGAGCCACCAGGAAACAAATATTCTCCCTCACCGAGGGGGGATTTGTCAGAAGACAGGACTGCCCTGGAGCTGGGTGCACAAGCAAGCGCAGGATGGCTGTTGTAAGAGAGGAAATGCCCTGTTCCCCGTGCCTGCTCCGAGCTCTTGTGGCACTGATCAGGTCCCCTTGCTTTCAGGCTGCCCCCAAGGTGGGAGGCCTGGCTTGCTGTGGCAATAGGGAGCCCTTCCCCGGCCGGGAATCGAACCTAGGCCGCGGCGGTGAGAGTGCCAAATCCTGACCACGAGACCACCAGCGAGGAGTGGCCCAACCCGCCTGGGCACCCACTGGTGGGCACCAGCCCAGTCCTGCCGGGGACCGGCCCCTCCAAGCACAGCCCCACACAGCTTCTTAGCTCCTAACACCTTGGCAAATGCCCTCCTGCGTTAAATTCAGCTGCAGCTCTCCTAGGTGTGCCTCTGTGGGACAAAACTGCCCGTACTTCCATTTCAAGCCAGGAGGCTTCACGCACTGCTGTGCGCCTAGAGCACAGAACCGGCTCCCTGGAAGGCGAGTCTGTCCTCTGCCAGGGTCAGTCCAGCCCCACGCAGAGCGAACAGATAAAGCGGAGGAGGAGGAGAGCTTGAGAAGGGCTGAGGCAGAGGAAACCTCACTCAAACGCCTGCTCGGAAACAACCCCTGCCTCAAGCACTTCTTATTCCGGAAGTCTCTGCAAAATGGTCCTGAGGGCGCTGACAGGGTCTGATGGTGCTGGGGCTTGCAGGAAGCACAGGCACCCCTCCGTACCTACGGGCAGCGGATGCTGGGTGGTGCTCAGGGCTTGTCCAGGAGAGGAGCCTCCCGCTGCTGGCACCACTTCTACACCTTGCTCCGTGCAGGGGTGGCCAGAGGGAGGGGAGCCAATCCCTCACCCTGGCTCACCTCAGCCAGGTCAGCAGTGCTGTGTGCGCGGCCACTGCCCTGCCTCCAGCACCGGGAGCAGGGCGGGTAAAGGCCTGGGAAATGGCCTTTAAGGAGAGCTGCGCTGCCCAGCTCCCCCTCGACGCACAGCGCGTGGGCAAGTGACGCTGCAAGAGACTGAGAAAAGGCCTGCGCTCGAGCCAGCTGCACCACGTGGTGCGTGCACATGCCCTCCACGTGCAGTGCTCTGTGTGCATGGAGCAGCACGGAAACCGGGGTGTGTCTCTGTCCGGGCCTTTGCCTGGGTCTTGGGATCTGGCCCAGGATCAGGGGCATTGCCAGTCCCTCAGCACCAAGGTGTGTGATGACACAGAAGGGAGCATCATGGAGACAGCACTTGGTGGGGGTCTCTGTGGCGCAATGGGTGAGCGCGCTCGGCTGTTAACCGAGAGGCTGGTGGTTCGAGCCCACCCAGGGACGGCCTCCTTTTGGTGGCACACCTGGGCTCAACAGGTGCACACTGGAGCCCTTGCCACAGCCACCCTGAGAGACCCTCCTCAGCACCCGCGGGGGGAATTGCCGCAGCCATGACGAGTGGCACTCCCCAGCATCTGCTGGGGGGTGGAAGCGCGTGCTGGCTTCTCCCACATCCCTCCCAGGAAACGGCTCCTCTGCAGGGTGGCTGGCTCCGCCTGCCTGCAGTTGCCAGAGCAGAGGCCTCTTGGCACTTTAGCAGCCCTTCCAGGGTCTCGTACCCTCAAGATCCTGCATGCAGGCCTCAGAGGAGGCTGCTGCTCAGCCTTTTGCTTTGGCATGGGCCTGACCACAGATTTACCTAGCCCTTTAATCCCGCCGTGGTCTTGTTGTCCAAGTCAATCCCCAGAATTTACACTTCTCCTGTACAACCGAGAGTTAGGTCCCGACAAGTGATGCTGTCTGTGCGGGGCTGAATTTTCCAATTTCCCCCAGAGACATGCAGAGGTCCTGCGGAGGACCTACAAGGGCACTGCGGCTCTCAAGGCCAAGGTAGCCATGGGTAAAACTTGTGTCTTCTCCCTCGAGTGCCTGGAGGGTCCAGTGCTTGGCATTTGTGACCAAGACTAGCTTGGAGTTGCTGCAGCTGCTCGGTCTCTTGCGAGAAGGCTTCCAGCCTCCCTGAGGTAGGAGGCGGGCTACTGGAGACAGGACTTGTGTTCTGCCCCTTCTGCTGGCATGCGGTGGGGTCCTGCCAATGGAGGTGGGGGCAAATGCGCGTGATGGGGCTGCAGAGTCAGCTTCTGTTGCTCCTGGGAGCATGCATGGGGGATGGGTGCTGCAGGGTGCCTGCAGGAAGGGCAGTTAAGAGGCCCTTGCTGTTCCCACCCTATTGCCTGAAGGAGGCAGGAGAGAAATAATGCCCAAGGAGCAAAGGCGGTCAGTCACATGCGCAGCTGTGATCGTATAGTGGTTAGTACTCTGCGTTGTGGCTGCAGCAACCTCGGTTCGAATCCGAGTCACAGCAAGGGTTTTGCAAAGCCCGCGGCCTGAGCGGGGGAGTTTGAAAAGACAAGGGAGGCACCTGCAAGGACGGGCCAAGGGTTTCTTTCTTTCCAAAGATGCCGTGGCCTAGGAAGGAGGTACAAGCTCTTCCGTGCTCTCTGTCCCAAACATTCAACGGGCTCGTGCCTAAAACGATGTCCTGCTGTCTAGCGACTGTGCAGCGTCTTCTCCTGTGGGGCTGCCGTGGCAGCTGCGCGTGCCTCTGGGAAAGCATTCAGGCTTCTGCATTCTCTGGGCAAAAGCTTGAGAACCGAGAGACTCTGCCTGGAAAGCACCCAGCTTTTCACCTCCCTTTCTCTTGCCCTCGCTCCCCATTTTGCAGCAAGGGGACTTTCAGCTCCACACCAAAACCACCACCCTGCAACCCCAGCCCAGCCGTGGCTGCCATCGCACTCCGCAGAGACCCAACACCACTAGCTCTTCCCTGGGAGGAAGAGCACATTTTCTTCTCCACGGGGAGCGTGTGACTTCCGAGGTTATGCCTCCACACTTGGCCATGCCTCCATGTTCTGACCAAGCTGTAAGCTGGCTGTGGGAAGGACACCCTCTGTGGAAGGGCAGAGCCACCTTTCTCCCTTAGCTGCAGCGTGAGAGGAGCGGTGGGGCGGCAGGTTTTGCCTGCAGCTCCATGCCAGTGCGTGGCTGTGGAGAGTCAAGAGTGCTTCCTCCTGGCCTGCCTGGAGGTGGAAGGGTTGTGTAGGAAGGATCGGCCACAGCGAGGCTGGGCAGCGGGTGCTGGGAGAGTGTCCGAATGCTGAAAAGTCAAAGGGAAATGATAGCATCTGAGCACTGAGCGAGCTCTGGACGCTCCCTTCTCTGCACCTGCTGCAGAGAAGGGAGGAGAGCCCAGCTCTGCCTCTGGGGTCCTGAACTGAGTACTCTGTGGGCAGAGCCCCGGTGAAGCCTGCAAGGGCCCCAAGTGCTTCTGCTCGTCCCGGGTGTCTGTATTGACAGTTCCCGAGATGTCTGTGTTGCGACAGACATCACGGCTACACAGGTGCCCTGCCCAAGGCAAGGGGAAGCGCTGCTTGATCAAAAGCCCATGCTCCAGGTGAGGCTTGAACTCACACCCTCAGCATCCCTCTGCTTTGCACTGCTGTATAAGTGCTGCGTGCTGGCCCATTGCGCCACTGGAGCACACTTGGAAAGGTGGACTGGAGCCCACGAGCAGACACCTTTGCCTGTGATCACCAGGGCTCATCAGCATTAACCTGGCACCTCAAGTGCTTTCCTCTTGCCTCGCCCAACAGGGAGCAGCAAGTGTGTGCCCCCCGTTGTGCGTCAGGCTTGCAATATGCACCAGGGCACGGAGAGAGAGGGCAAAAGCACCAAGGGTGGCCTCTCCTCAAGGGAGGGATGATAACTTTATGCCCTCTTCACAACAGATTGTTGCCCTCGGCTACCAGGCCTTTTATCATCTTCTCCCTCTCAGTAATGAGCAGACAAGCACAAACAACAGCAGCCACCTGCCCTGCTCTTTTGGCAGCAAGAGCGCTCCTGAGGTTCGGAGACTTTCGCAATCAACTCCCTTCAAACGAGAGAGATGCTGTCTCTTTTGCTGTCTGTTATACATGCTTGCAGTACCTGGGCCTCTGTAGCTGTGCCTCTGCTCTCCTTGGTTTCAGTGTTGCAAATTGTACCCTTTCTCTCTTTGGCTTTTGTTCAGCCAAGGGTGCCGGAGAGGTCTTTGGTCCTGCGGCCTGGGGGGCTGGCTACGTCCCAGAGGGCCACAGGCAGCTGACAGCAGGCAGCATTAGTGTCCTCTGTCTCTTCTGGGGGCACAGGCTGATTCCACAACGTCCGGGAGATAGATACACGAGTGCTGTTGAATCCCAGTGCGAGGGGCAGCAGAAACGAGGTCCAAAGCCCTTGCCCCTTTACTAAGCGGCATGTCTGCAAGCAAAGCAGGTGCTTAGGAAGAGGGCAGGGACAATGAGGGTAAAAGAAGACAACAGAAGAAGAGGCTGCTGCCAGCAGCAGGCCAAAAGCGCGCGACCGTCATCCAGCTCCTCAGGAAGGATTCACAAAGCCCCTTCCTGAGTTTGTTGAAGGACAGGGAGATGCTTTGTTCCTGGTTCAGAGGAGACTCGTGGACAGGCTTCAAGGAGCCTTGAATTTGAAAGAGGCTGACAGAGCTGTCAAGCAGCCTTGAGCTGACCGTGGCTTACAGGGAGCTACTAGGTGCAGCTTTGAAACCGAATGGAATGGTGCCCGCGGGCAAATCTGGGCACTCGGCCCTGGGAAAGGCAGCGCCTGCGCTGAAAACCCCACGCAGAGCCCGCCGCAGGAGCAGAGTGGCAGTGCAGTGGGAGCAGCTGGGCCCGTGACCCAGAGGGTGATCGATCCACAGAGCCTCTGCTACGCAGCATTTCCCTTCCGTGTTTCATCACGCGATGCATCATGTCTTCAACTTGATAGGGAATCCTGCCCACAGGGCTTGTCTGCCTGTCTGCGAGGGTGGCCGTCTATCCTCTGCTCCCCAGCCCGCCCCTGTGCTGCCCCCTCTCTCCTGTCTTCAGGCCCCAGATCCGAGTGCTAGCTCAGCCCTGGGCAGGGAAGGGGCAGCATCCCAAGAGGAAGCTCCGTCTCCGTGGGGCCTGGCAAAGTCAGGACGGACAGCTCCTGATCTGGGACCCAGGTGGCTCTGGGGTTTGGCGCTCTGGCAGCTGGGGACCGTCTGAGGGAGCCCCAGAGCCCGTGACTGACAGCTGTGTTGCAGGGCTGGGCGGACTGTTCAGGGAGCCTGCTAGGGACCCTGTCCTGGGCACAGCTGTCAGGTGATGGTTCGAGAGCACGGAAGGGGAGCTTCCGAATGCCCCGGTCAGTGTGCAAGAGCACCAGCGCTCATGCCAGTGGTGACATTCACCGGGAAGCGTGGGAAGGGTCTCTCCTGGGCTTTGCTGCGGGGCCGCCTGCTGCGGCCTCTGGGGGACTGGGTAGTGCGGGGAGCTCAGGCCAGAAAGACAAGGCAGCTGCTGCGGCAGGCGAGTCGCATCCCACAGATCCGGAGACCCTTTCTGTGTCACCCAGTGCCTCGCAGGAGCCACCAGGAAACAAATATTCTCCCTCACCGAGGGGGGATTTGTCAGAAGACAGGACTGCCCTGGAGCTGGGTGCACAAGCAAGCGCAGGATGGCTGTTGTAAGAGAGGAAATGCCCTGTTCCCCGTGCCTGCTCCGAGCTCTTGTGGCACTGATCAGGTCCCCTTGCTTTCAGGCTGCCCCCAAGGTGGGAGGCCTGGCTTGCTGTGGCAATAGGGAGCCCTTCCCCGGCCGGGAATCGAACCTAGGCCACGGTGGTGAGAGTGCCAAATCCTGACCACGAGACCACCAGCGAGGAGTGGCCCAACCCGCCTGGGCACCCACTGGTGGGCACCAGCCCAGTCCTGCCGGGGACCGGCCCCTCCAAGCACAGCCCCACACAGCTTCTTAGCTCCTAACACCTTGGCAAATGCCCTCCTGCGTTAAATTCAGCTGCAGCTCTCCTAGGTGTGCCTCTGTGGGACAAAACTGCCCGTACTTCCATTTCAAGCCAGGAGGCTTCACGCACTGCTGTGCGCCTAGAGCACAGAACCGGCTCCCTGGAAGGCGAGTCTGTCCTCTGCCAGGGTCAGTCCAGCCCCACGCAGAGCGAACAGATAAAGCGGAGGAGGAGGAGAGCTTGAGAAGGGCTGAGGCAGAGGAAACCTCACTCAAACGCCTGCTCGGAAACAACCCCTGCCTCAAGCACTTCTTATTCCGGAAGTCTCTGCAAAATGGTCCTGAGGGCGCTGACAGGGTCTGATGGTGCTGGGGCTTGCAGGAAGCACAGGCACCCCTCCGTACCTACGGGCAGCGGATGCTGGGTGGTGCTCAGGGCTTGTCCAGGAGAGGAGCCTCCCGCTGCTGGCACCACTTCTACACCTTGCTCCGTGCAGGGGTGGCCAGAGGGAGGGGAGCCAATCCCTCACCCTGGCTCACCTCAGCCAGGTCAGCAGTGCTGTGTGCGCGGCCACTGCCCTGCCTCCAGCACCGGGAGCAGGGCGGGTAAAGGCCTGGGAAATGGCCTTTAAGGAGAGCTGCGCTGCCCAGCTCCCCCTCGACGCACAGCGCGTGGGCAAGTGACGCTGCAAGAGACTGAGAAAAGGCCTGCGCTCGAGCCAGCTGCACCACGTGGTGCGTGCACATGCCCTCCACGTGCAGTGCTCTGTGTGCATGGAGCAGCACGGAAACCGGGGTGTGTCTCTGTCCGGGCCTTTGCCTGGGTCTTGGGATCTGGCCCAGGATCAGGGGCATTGCCAGTCCCTCAGCACCAAGGTGTGTGATGACACAGAAGGGAGCATCATGGAGACAGCACTTGGTGGGGGTCTCTGTGGCGCAATGGGTGAGCGCGCTCGGCTGTTAACCGAGAGGCTGGTGGTTCGAGCCCACCCAGGGACGGCCTCCTTTTGGTGGCACACCTGGGCTCAACAGGTGCACACTGGAGCCCTTGCCACAGCCACCCTGAGAGACCCTCCTCAGCACCCGCGGGGGGAATTGCCGCAGCCATGACGAGTGGCACTCCCCAGCATCTGCTGGGGGGTGGAAGCGCGTGCTGGCTTCTCCCACATCCCTCCCAGGAAACGGCTCCTCTGCAGGGTGGCTGGCTCCGCCTGCCTGCAGTTGCCAGAGCAGAGGCCTCTTGGCACTTTAGCAGCCCTTCCAGGGTCTCGTACCCTCAAGATCCTGCATGCAGGCCTCAGAGGAGGCTGCTGCTCAGCCTTTTGCTTTGGCATGGGCCTGACCACAGATTTACCTAGCCCTTTAATCCCGCCGTGGTCTTGTTGTCCAAGTCAATCCCCAGAATTTACACTTCTCCTGTACAACCGAGAGTTAGGTCCCGACAAGTGATGCTGTCTGTGCGGGGCTGAATTTTCCAATTTCCCCCAGAGACATGCAGAGGTCCTGCGGAGGACCTACAAGGGCACTGCGGCTCTCAAGGCCAAGGTAGCCATGGGTAAATCTTGTGTCTTCTCCCTCGAGTGCCTGGAGGGTCCAGTGCTTGGCATTTGTGACCAAGACTAGCTTGGAGTTGCTGCAGCTGCTCGGTCTCTTGCGAGAAGGCTTCCAGCCTCCCTGAGGTAGGAGGCGGGCTACTGGAGACAGGACTTGTGTTCTGCCCCTTCTGCTGGCATGCGGTGGGGTCCTGCCAATGGAGGTGGGGGCAAATGCGCGTGATGGGGCTGCAGAGTCAGCTTCTGTTGCTCCTGGGAGCATGCATGGGGGATGGGTGCTGCAGGGTGCCTGCAGGAAGGGCAGTTAAGAGGCCCTTGCTGTTCCCACCCTATTGCCTGAAGGAGGCAGGAGAGAAATAATGCCCAAGGAGCAAAGGCGGTCAGTCACATGCGCAGCTGTGATCGTATAGTGGTTAGTACTCTGCGTTGTGGCCGCAGCAACCTCGGTTCGAATCCGAGTCACAGCAAGGGTTTTGCAAAGCCCGCGGCCTGAGCGGGGGAGTTTGAAAAGACAAGGGAGGCACCTGCAAGGACGGGCCAAGGGTTTCTTTCTTTCCAAAGATGCCGTGGCCTAGGAAGGAGGTACAAGCTCTTCCGTGCTCTCTGTCCCAAACATTCAATGGGCTCGTGCCTAAAACGATGTCCTGCTGTCTAGCGACTGTGCAGCGTCTTCTCCTGTGGGGCTGCCGTGGCAGCTGCGCGTGCCTCTGGGAAAGCATTCAGGCTTCTGCATTCTCTGGGCAAAAGCTTGAGAACCGAGAGACTCTGCCTGGAAAGCACCCAGCTTTTCACCTCCCTTTCTCTTGCCCTCGCTCCCCATTTTGCAGCAAGGGGACTTTCAGCTCCACACCAAAACCACCACCCTGCAACCCCAGCCCAGCCGTGGCTGCCATCGCACTCCGCAGAGACCCAACACCACTAGCTCTTCCCTGGGAGGAAGAGCACATTTTCTTCTCCACGGGGAGCGTGTGACTTCCGAGGTTATGCCTCCACACTTGGCCATGCCTCCATGTTCTGACCAAGCTGTAAGCTGGCTGTGGGAAGGACACCCTCTGTGGAAGGGCAGAGCCACCTTTCTCCCTTAGCTGCAGCGTGAGAGGAGCGGTGGGGCGGCAGGTTTTGCCTGCAGCTCCACGCCAGTGCGTGGCTGTGGAGAGTCAAGAGTGCTTCCTCCTGGCCTGCCTGGAGGTGGAAGGGTTGTGTAGGAAGGATCGGCCACAGCGAGGCTGGGCAGCGGGTGCTGGGAGAGTGTCCGAATGCTGAAAAGTCAAAGGGAAATGATAGCATCTGAGCACTGAGCGAGCTCTGGACGCTCCCTTCTCTGCACCTGCTGCAGAGAAGGGAGGAGAGCCCAGCTCTGCCTCTGGGGTCCTGAACTGAGTGCTCTGTGGGCAGAGCCCCGGTGAAGCCTGCAAGGGCCCCAAGTGCTTCTGCTCGTCCCGGGTGTCTGTATTGACAGTTCCCGGGATGTCTGTGTTGCGACAGACATCACGGCTACACAGGTGCCCTGCCCAAGGCAAGGGGAAGCGCTGCTTGATCAAAAGCCCATGCTCCAGGTGAGGCTTGAACTCACACCCTCAGCATCCCTCTGCTTTGCACTGCTGTATAAGTGCTGCGTGCTGGCCCATTGCGCCACTGGAGCACACTTGGAAAGGTGGACTGGAGCCCACGAGCAGACACCTTTGCCTGTGATCACCAGGGCTCATCAGCATTAACCTGGCACCTCAAGTGCTTTCCTCTTGCCTCGCCCAACAGGGAGCAGCAAGTGTGTGCCCCCCGTTGTGCGTCAGGCTTGCAATATGCACCAGGGCACGGAGAGAGAGGGCAAAAGCACCAAGGGTGGCCTCTCCTCAAGGGAGGGATGATAACTTTATGCCCTCTTCACAACAGATTGTTGCCCTCGGCTACCAGGCCTTTTATCATCTTCTCCCTCTCAGTAATGAGCAGACAAGCACAAACAACAGCAGCCACCTGCCCTGCTCTTTTGGCAGCAAGAGCGCTCCTGAGGTTCGGAGACTTTCGCAATCAACTCCCTTCAAACGAGAGAGATGCTGTCTCTTTTGCTGTCTGTTATACATGCTTGCAGTACCTGGGCCTCTGTAGCTGTGCCTCTGCTCTCCTTGGTTTCAGTGTTGCAAATTGTACCCTTTCTCTCTTTGGCTTTTGTTCAGCCAAGGGTGCCGGAGAGGTCTTTGGTCCTGCGGCCTGGGGGGCTGGCTACGTCCCAGAGGGCCACAGGCAGCTGACAGCAGGCAGCATTAGTGTCCTCTGTCTCTTCTGGGGGCACAGGCTGATTCCACAACGTCCGGGAGATAGATACACGAGTGCTGTTGAATCCCAGTGCGAGGGGCAGCAGAAACGAGGTCCAAAGCCCTTGCCCCTTTACTAAGCGGCATGTCTGCAAGCAAAGCAGGTGCTTAGGAAGAGGGCAGGGACAATGAGGGTAAAAGAAGACAACAGAAGAAGAGGCTGCTGCCAGCAGCAGGCCAAAAGCGCGCGACCGTCATCCAGCTCCTCAGGAAGGATTCACAAAGCCCCTTCCTGAGTTTGTTGAAGGACAGGGAGATGCTTTGTTCCTGGTTCAGAGGAGACTCGTGGACAGGCTTCAAGGAGCCTTGAATTTGAAAGAGGCTGACAGAGCTGTCAAGCAGCCTTGAGCTGACCGTGGCTTACAGGGAGCTACTAGGTGCAGCTTTGAAACCGAATGGAATGGTGCCCGCGGGCAAATCTGGGCACTCGGCCCTGGGAAAGGCAGCGCCTGCGCTGAAAACCCCACGCAGAGCCCGCCGCAGGAGCAGAGTGGCAGTGCAGTGGGAGCAGCTGGGCCCGTGACCCAGAGGGTGATCGATCCACAGAGCCTCTGCTACGCAGCATTTCCCTTCCGTGTTTCATCACGCGATGCATCATGTCTTCAACTTGATAGGGAATCCTGCCCACAGGGCTTGTCTGCCTGTCTGCGAGGGTGGCCGTCTATCCTCTGCTCCCCAGCCCGCCCCTGTGCTGCCCCCTCTCTCCTGTCTTCAGGCCCCAGATCCGAGTGCTAGCTCAGCCCTGGGCAGGGAAGGGGCAGCATCCCAAGAGGAAGCTCCGTCTCCGTGGGGCCTGGCAAAGTCAGGACGGACAGCTCCTGATCTGGGACCCAGGTGGCTCTGGGGTTTGGCGCTCTGGCAGCTGGGGACCGTCTGAGGGAGCCCCAGAGCCCGTGACTGACAGCTGTGTTGCAGGGCTGGGCGGACTGTTCAGGGAGCCTGCTAGGGACCCTGTCCTGGGCACAGCTGTCAGGTGATGGTTCGAGAGCACGGAAGGGGAGCTTCCGAATGCCCCGGTCAGTGTGCAAGAGCACCAGCGCTCATGCCAGTGGTGACATTCACCGGGAAGCGTGGGAAGGGTCTCTCCTGGGCTTTGCTGCGGGGCCGCCTGCTGCGGCCTCTGGGGGACTGGGTAGTGCGGGGAGCTCAGGCCAGAAAGACAAGGCAGCTGCTGCGGCAGGCGAGTCGCATCCCACAGATCCGGAGACCCTTTCTGTGTCACCCAGTGCCTCGCAGGAGCCACCAGGAAACAAATATTCTCCCTCACCGAGGGGGGATTTGTCAGAAGACAGGACTGCCCTGGAGCTGGGTGCACAAGCAAGCGCAGGATGGCTGTTGTAAGAGAGGAAATGCCCTGTTCCCCGTGCCTGCTCCGAGCTCTTGTGGCACTGATCAGGTCCCCTTGCTTTCAGGCTGCCCCCAAGGTGGGAGGCCTGGCTTGCTGTGGCAATAGGGAGCCCTTCCCCGGCCGGGAATCGAACCTAGGCCACGGTGGTGAGAGTGCCAAATCCTGACCACGAGACCACCAGCGAGGAGTGGCCCAACCCGCCTGGGCACCCACTGGTGGGCACCAGCCCAGTCCTGCCGGGGACCGGCCCCTCCAAGCACAGCCCCACACAGCTTCTTAGCTCCTAACACCTTGGCAAATGCCCTCCTGCGTTAAATTCAGCTGCAGCTCTCCTAGGTGTGCCTCTGTGGGACAAAACTGCCCGTACTTCCATTTCAAGCCAGGAGGCTTCACGCACTGCTGTGCGCCTAGAGCACAGAACCGGCTCCCTGGAAGGCGAGTCTGTCCTCTGCCAGGGTCAGTCCAGCCCCACGCAGAGCGAACAGATAAAGCGGAGGAGGAGGAGAGCTTGAGAAGGGCTGAGGCAGAGGAAACCTCACTCAAACGCCTGCTCGGAAACAACCCCTGCCTCAAGCACTTCTTATTCCGGAAGTCTCTGCAAAATGGTCCTGAGGGCGCTGACAGGGTCTGATGGTGCTGGGGCTTGCAGGAAGCACAGGCACCCCTCCGTACCTACGGGCAGCGGATGCTGGGTGGTGCTCAGGGCTTGTCCAGGAGAGGAGCCTCCCGCTGCTGGCACCACTTCTACACCTTGCTCCGTGCAGGGGTGGCCAGAGGGAGGGGAGCCAATCCCTCACCCTGGCTCACCTCAGCCAGGTCAGCAGTGCTGTGTGCGCGGCCACTGCCCTGCCTCCAGCACCGGGAGCAGGGCGGGTAAAGGCCTGGGAAATGGCCTTTAAGGAGAGCTGCGCTGCCCAGCTCCCCCTCGACGCACAGCGCGTGGGCAAGTGACGCTGCAAGAGACTGAGAAAAGGCCTGCGCTCGAGCCAGCTGCACCACGTGGTGCGTGCACATGCCCTCCACGTGCAGTGCTCTGTGTGCATGGAGCAGCACGGAAACCGGGGTGTGTCTCTGTCCGGGCCTTTGCCTGGGTCTTGGGATCTGGCCCAGGATCAGGGGCATTGCCAGTCCCTCAGCACCAAGGTGTGTGATGACACAGAAGGGAGCATCATGGAGACAGCACTTGGTGGGGGTCTCTGTGGCGCAATGGGTGAGCGCGCTCGGCTGTTAACCGAGAGGCTGGTGGTTCGAGCCCACCCAGGGACGGCCTCCTTTTGGTGGCACACCTGGGCTCAACAGGTGCACACTGGAGCCCTTGCCACAGCCACCCTGAGAGACCCTCCTCAGCACCCGCGGGGGGAATTGCCGCAGCCATGACGAGTGGCACTCCCCAGCATCTGCTGGGGGGTGGAAGCGCGTGCTGGCTTCTCCCACATCCCTCCCAGGAAACGGCTCCTCTGCAGGGTGGCTGGCTCCGCCTGCCTGCAGTTGCCAGAGCAGAGGCCTCTTGGCACTTTAGCAGCCCTTCCAGGGTCTCGTACCCTCAAGATCCTGCATGCAGGCCTCAGAGGAGGCTGCTGCTCAGCCTTTTGCTTTGGCATGGGCCTGACCACAGATTTACCTAGCCCTTTAATCCCGCCGTGGTCTTGTTGTCCAAGTCAATCCCCAGAATTTACACTTCTCCTGTACAACCGAGAGTTAGGTCCCGACAAGTGATGCTGTCTGTGCGGGGCTGAATTTTCCAATTTCCCCCAGAGACATGCAGAGGTCCTGCGGAGGACCTACAAGGGCACTGCGGCTCTCAAGGCCAAGGTAGCCATGGGTAAATCTTGTGTCTTCTCCCTCGAGTGCCTGGAGGGTCCAGTGCTTGGCATTTGTGACCAAGATTAGCCTGGAGTTGCTGCAGCTGCTCGGTCTCTTGCGAGAAGGCTTCCAGCCTCCCTGAGGTAGGAGGCGGGCTACTGGAGACAGGACTTGTGTTCTGCCCCTTCTGCTGGCGTGCGGTGGGGTCCTGCCAATGGAGGTGGGGGCAAATGCGCGTGATGGGGCTGCAGAGTCAGCTTCTGTTGCTCCTGGGAGCATGCATGGGGGATGGGTGCTGCAGGGTGCCTGCAGGAAGGGCAGTTAAGAGGCCCTTGCTGTTCCCACCCTATTGCCTGAAGGAGGCAGGAGAGAAATAATGCCCAAGGAGCAAAGGCGGTCAGTCACATGCGCAGCTGTGATCGTATAGTGGTTAGTACTCTGCGTTGTGGCTGCAGCAACCTCGGTTCGAATCCGAGTCACAGCAAGGGTTTTGCAAAGCCCGCGGCCTGAGCGGGGGAGTTTGAAAAGACAAGGGAGGCACCTGCAAGGACGGGCCAAGGGTTTATTTCTTTCCAAAGATGCCGTGGCCTAGGAAGGAGGTACAAGCTCTTCCGTGCTCTCTGTCCCAAACATTCAACGGGCTCGTGCCTAAAACGATGTCCTGCTGTCTAGCGACTGTGCAGCGTCTTCTCCTGTGGGGCTGCCGTGGCAGCTGCGCGTGCCTCTGGGAAAGCATTCAGGCTTCTGCATTCTCTGGGCAAAAGCTTGAGAACCGAGAGACTCTGCCTGGAAAGCACCCAGCTTTTCACCTCCCTTTCTCTTGCCCTCGCTCCCCATTTTGCAGCAAGGGGACTTTCAGCTCCACACCAAAACCACCACCCTGCAACCCCAGCCCAGCCGTGGCTGCCATCGCACTCCGCAGAGACCCAACACCACTAGCTCTTCCCTGGGAGGAAGAGCACATTTTCTTCTCCACGGGGAGTGTGTGACTTTTGCGAGGTTATGCCTCCACGCTTGGCCATGCCTCCATGTTCTGACCAAGCTGTAAGCTGGCTGTGGGAAGGACACCCTCTGTGGAAGGGCAGAGCCACCTTTCTCCCTTAGCTGCAGCGTGAGAGGAGCGGTGGGGCGGCAGGTTTTGCCTGCAGCTCCACGCCAGTGCGTGGCTGTGGAGAGTCAAGAGTGCTTCCTCCTGGCCTGCCTGGAGGTGGAAGGGTTGTGTAGGAAGGATCGGCCACAGCGAGGCTGGGCAGCGGGTGCTGGGAGAGTGTCCAAATGCTGAAAAGTCAAAGGGAAATGATAGCATCTGAGCACTGAGCGAGCTCTGGACGCTCCCTTCTCTGCACCTGCTGCAGAGAAGGGAGGAGAGCCCAGCTCTGCCTCTGGGGTCCTGAACTGAGTGCTCTGTGGGCAGAGCCCCGGTGAAGCCTGCAAGGGCCCCAAGTGCTTCTGCTCGTCCCGGGTGTCTGTATTGACAGTTCCCGGGATGTCTGTGTTGCGACAGACATCACGGCTACACAGGTGCCCTGCCCAAGGCAAGGGGAAGCGCTGCTTGATCAAAAGCCCATGCTCCAGGTGAGGCTTGAACTCACACCCTCAGCATCCCTCTGCTTTGCACTGCTGTATAAGTGCTGCGCGCTGGCCCATTGCGCCACTGGAGCACACTTGGAAAGGTGGACTGGAGCCCACGAGCAGACACCTTTGCCTGTGATCACCAGGGCTCATCAGCATTAACCTGGCACCTCAAGTGCTTTCCTCTTGCCTCGCCCAACAGGGAGCAGCAAGTGTGTGCCCCCCGTTGTGCGTCAGGCTTGCAATATGCACCAGGGCACGGAGAGAGAGGGCAAAAGCACCAAGGGTGGCCTCTCCTCAAGGGAGGGATGATAACTTTATGCCCTCTTCACAACAGATTGTTGCCCTCGGCTACCAGGCCTTTTATCATCTTCTCCCTCTCAGTAATGAGCAGACAAGCACAAACAACAGCAGCCACCTGCCCTGCTCTTTTGGCAGCAAGAGCGCTCCTGAGGTTCGGAGACTTTCGCAATCAACTCCCTTCAAACGAGAGAGATGCTGTCTCTTTTGCTGTCTGTTATACATGCTTGCAGTACCTGGGCCTCTGTAGCTGTGCCTCTGCTCTCCTTGGTTTCAGTGTTGCAAATTGTACCCTTTCTCTCTTTGGCTTTTGTTCAGCCAAGGGTGCCGGAGAGGTCTTTGGTCCTGCGGCCTGGGGGGCTGGCTACGTCCCAGAGGGCCACAGGCAGCTGACAGCAGGCAGCATTAGTGTCCTCTGTCTCTTCTGGGGGCACAGGCTGATTCCACAACGTCCGGGAGATAGATACACGAGTGCTGTTGAATCCCAGTGCGAGGGGCAGCAGAAACGAGGTCCAAAGCCCTTGCCCCTTTACTAAGCGGCATGTCTGCAAGCAAAGCAGGTGCTTAGGAAGAGGGCAGGGACAATGAGGGTAAAAGAAGACAACAGAAGAAGAGGCTGCTGCCAGCAGCAGGCCAAAAGCGCGCGACCGTCATCCAGCTCCTCAGGAAGGATTCACAAAGCCCCTTCCTGAGTTTGTTGAAGGACAGGGAGATGCTTTGTTCCTGGTTCAGAGGAGACTCGTGGACAGGCTTCAAGGAGCCTTGAATTTGAAAGAGGCTGACAGAGCTGTCAAGCAGCCTTGAGCTGACCGTGGCTTACAGGGAGCTACTAGGTGCAGCTTTGAAACCGAATGGAATGGTGCCCGCGGGCAAATCTGGGCACTCGGCCCTGGGAAAGGCAGCGCCTGCGCTGAAAACCCCACGCAGAGCCCGCCGCAGGAGCAGAGTGGCAGTGCAGTGGGAGCAGCTGGGCCCGTGACCCAGAGGGTGATCGATCCACAGAGCCTCTGCTACGCAGCATTTCCCTTCCGTGTTTCATCACGCGATGCATCATGTCTTCAACTTGATAGGGAATCCTGCCCACAGGGCTTGTCTGCCTGTCTGCGAGGGTGGCCGTCTATCCTCTGCTCCCCAGCCCGCCCCTGTGCTGCCCCCTCTCTCCTGTCTTCAGGCCCCAGATCCGAGTGCTAGCTCAGCCCTGGGCAGGGAAGGGGCAGCATCCCAAGAGGAAGCTCCGTCTCCGTGGGGCCTGGCAAAGTCAGGACGGACAGCTCCTGATCTGGGACCCAGGTGGCTCTGGGGTTTGGCGCTCTGGCAGCTGGGGACCGTCTGAGGGAGCCCCAGAGCCCGTGACTGACAGCTGTGTTGCAGGGCTGGGCGGACTGTTCAGGGAGCCTGCTAGGGACCCTGTCCTGGGCACAGCTGTCAGGTGATGGTTCGAGAGCACGGAAGGGGAGCTTCCGAATGCCCCGGTCAGTGTGCAAGAGCACCAGCGCTCATGCCAGTGGTGACATTCACCGGGAAGCGTGGGAAGGGTCTCTCCTGGGCTTTGCTGCGGGGCCGCCTGCTGCGGCCTCTGGGGGACTGGGTAGTGCGGGGAGCTCAGGCCAGAAAGACAAGGCAGCTGCTGCGGCAGGCGAGTCGCATCCCACAGATCCGGAGACCCTTTCTGTGTCACCCAGTGCCTCGCAGGAGCCACCAGGAAACAAATATTCTCCCTCACCGAGGGGGGATTTGTCAGAAGACAGGACTGCCCTGGAGCTGGGTGCACAAGCAAGCGCAGGGTGGCTGTTGTAAGAGAGGAAATGCCCTGTTCCCCGTGCCTGCTCCGAGCTCTTGTGGCACTGATCAGGTCCCCTTGCTTTCAGGCTGCCCCCAAGGTGGGAGGCCTGGCTTGCTGTGGCAATAGGGAGCCCTTCCCCGGCCGGGAATCGAACCTAGGCCACGGTGGTGAGAGTGCCAAATCCTGACCACGAGACCACCAGCGAGGAGTGGCCCAACCCGCCTGGGCACCCACTGGTGGGCACCAGCCCAGTCCTGCCGGGGACCGGCCCCTCCAAGCACAGCCCCACACAGCTTCTTAGCTCCTAACACCTTGGCAAATGCCCTCCTGCGTTAAATTCAGCTGCAGCTCTCCTAGGTGTGCCTCTGTGGGACAAAACTGCCCGTACTTCCATTTCAAGCCAGGAGGCTTCACGCACTGCTGTGCGCCTAGAGCACAGAACCGGCTCCCTGGAAGGCGAGTCTGTCCTCTGCCAGGGTCAGTCCAGCCCCACGCAGAGCGAACAGATAAAGCGGAGGAGGAGGAGAGCTTGAGAAGGGCTGAGGCAGAGGAAACCTCACTCAAACGCCTGCTCGGAAACAACCCCTGCCTCAAGCACTTCTTATTCCGGAAGTCTCTGCAAAATGGTCCTGAGGGCGCTGACAGGGTCTGATGGTGCTGGGGCTTGCAGGAAGCACAGGCACCCCTCCGTACCTACGGGCAGCGGATGCTGGGTGGTGCTCAGGGCTTGTCCAGGAGAGGAGCCTCCCGCTGCTGGCACCACTTCTACACCTTGCTCCGTGCAGGGGTGGCCAGAGGGAGGGGAGCCAATCCCTCACCCTGGCTCACCTCAGCCAGGTCAGCAGTGCTGTGTGCGCGGCCACTGCCCTGCCTCCAGCACCGGGAGCAGGGCGGGTAAAGGCCTGGGAAATGGCCTTTAAGGAGAGCTGCGCTGCCCAGCTCCCCCTCGACGCACAGCGCGTGGGCAAGTGACGCTGCAAGAGACTGAGAAAAGGCCTGCGCTCGAGCCAGCTGCACCACGTGGTGCGTGCACATGCCCTCCACGTGCAGTGCTCTGTGTGCATGGAGCAGCACGGAAACCGGGGTGTGTCTCTGTCCGGGCCTTTGCCTGGGTCTTGGGATCTGGCCCAGGATCAGGGGCATTGCCAGTCCCTCAGCACCAAGGTGTGTGATGACACAGAAGGGAGCATCATGGAGACAGCACTTGGTGGGGGTCTCTGTGGCGCAATGGGTGAGCGCGCTCGGCTGTTAACCGAGAGGCTGGTGGTTCGAGCCCACCCAGGGACGGCCTCCTTTTGGTGGCACACCTGGGCTCAACAGGTGCACACTGGAGCCCTTGCCACAGCCACCCTGAGAGACCCTCCTCAGCACCCGCGGGGGGAATTGCCGCAGCCATGACGAGTGGCACTCCCCAGCATCTGCTGGGGGGTGGAAGCGCGTGCTGGCTTCTCCCACATCCCTCCCAGGAAACGGCTCCTCTGCAGGGTGGCTGGCTCCGCCTGCCTGCAGTTGCCAGAGCAGAGGCCTCTTGGCACTTTAGCAGCCCTTCCAGGGTCTCGTACCCTCAAGATCCTGCATGCAGGCCTCAGAGGAGGCTGCTGCTCAGCCTTTTGCTTTGGCATGGGCCTGACCACAGATTTACCTAGCCCTTTAATCCCGCCGTGGTCTTGTTGTCCAAGTCAATCCCCAGAATTTACACTTCTCCTGTACAACCGAGAGTTAGGTCCCGACAAGTGATGCTGTCTGTGCGGGGCTGAATTTTCCAATTTCCCCCAGAGACATGCAGAGGTCCTGCGGAGGACCTACAAGGGCACTGCGGCTCTCAAGGCCAAGGTAGCCATGGGTAAATCTTGTGTCTTCTCCCTCGAGTGCCTGGAGGGTCCAGTGCTTGGCATTTGTGACCAAGATTAGCCTGGAGTTGCTGCAGCTGCTCGGTCTCTTGCGAGAAGGCTTCCAGCCTCCCTGAGGTAGGAGGCGGGCTACTGGAGACAGGACTTGTGTTCTGCCCCTTCTGCTGGCGTGCGGTGGGGTCCTGCCAATGGAGGTGGGGGCAAATGCGCGTGATGGGGCTGCAGAGTCAGCTTCTGTTGCTCCTGGGAGCATGCATGGGGGATGGGTGCTGCAGGGTGCCTGCAGGAAGGGCAGTTAAGAGGCCCTTGCTGTTCCCACCCTATTGCCTGAAGGAGGCAGGAGAGAAATAATGCCCAAGGAGCAAAGGCGGTCAGTCACATGCGCAGCTGTGATCGTATAGTGGTTAGTACTCTGCGTTGTGGCTGCAGCAACCTCGGTTCGAATCCGAGTCACAGCAAGGGTTTTGCAAAGCCCGCGGCCTGAGCGGGGGAGTTTGAAAAGACAAGGGAGGCACCTGCAAGGACGGGCCAAGGGTTTATTTCTTTCCAAAGATGCCGTGGCCTAGGAAGGAGGTACAAGCTCTTCCGTGCTCTCTGTCCCAAACATTCAACGGGCTCGTGCCTAAAACGATGTCCTGCTGTCTAGCGACTGTGCAGCGTCTTCTCCTGTGGGGCTGCCGTGGCAGCTGCGCGTGCCTCTGGGAAAGCATTCAGGCTTCTGCATTCTCTGGGCAAAAGCTTGAGAACCGAGAGACTCTGCCTGGAAAGCACCCAGCTTTTCACCTCCCTTTCTCTTGCCCTCGCTCCCCATTTTGCAGCAAGGGGACTTTCAGCTCCACACCAAAACCACCACCCTGCAACCCCAGCCCAGCCGTGGCTGCCATCGCACTCCGCAGAGACCCAACACCACTAGCTCTTCCCTGGGAGGAAGAGCACATTTTCTTCTCCACGGGGAGCGTGTGACTTTTCCGAGGTTATGCCTCCACGCTTGGCCATGCCTCCATGTTCTGACCAAGCTGTAAGCTGGCTGTGGGAAGGACACCCTCTGTGGAAGGGCAGAGCCACCTTTCTCCCTTAGCTGCAGCGTGAGAGGAGCGGTGGGGCGGCAGGTTTTGCCTGCAGCTCCACGCCAGTGCGTGGCTGTGGAGAGTCAAGAGTGCTTCCTCCTGGCCTGCCTGGAGGTGGAAGGGTTGTGTAGGAAGGATCGGCCACAGCGAGGCTGGGCAGCGGGTGCTGGGAGAGTGTCCAAATGCTGAAAAGTCAAAGGGAAATGATAGCATCTGAGCACTGAGCGAGCTCTGGACGCTCCCTTCTCTGCACCTGCTGCAGAGAAGGGAGGAGAGCCCAGCTCTGCCTCTGGGGTCCTGAACTGAGTGCTCTGTGGGCAGAGCCCCGGTGAAGCCTGCAAGGGCCCCAAGTGCTTCTGCTCGTCCCGGGTGTCTGTATTGACAGTTCCCGGGATGTCTGTGTTGCGACAGACATCACGGCTACACAGGTGCCCTGCCCAAGGCAAGGGGAAGCGCTGCTTGATCAAAAGCCCATGCTCCAGGTGAGGCTTGAACTCACACCCTCAGCATCCCTCTGCTTTGCACTGCTGTATAAGTGCTGCGTGCTGGCCCATTGCGCCACTGGAGCACACTTGGAAAGGTGGACTGGAGCCCACGAGCAGACACCTTTGCCTGTGATCACCAGGGCTCATCAGCATTAACCTGGCACCTCAAGTGCTTTCCTCTTGCCTCGCCCAACAGGGAGCAGCAAGTGTGTGCCCCCCGTTGTGCGTCAGGCTTGCAATATGCACCAGGGCACGGAGAGAGAGGGCAAAAGCACCAAGGGTGGCCTCTCCTCAAGGGAGGGATGATAACTTTATGCCCTCTTCACAACAGATTGTTGCCCTCGGCTACCAGGCCTTTTATCATCTTCTCCCTCTCAGTAATGAGCAGACAAGCACAAACAACAGCAGCCACCTGCCCTGCTCTTTTGGCAGCAAGAGCGCTCCTGAGGTTCGGAGACTTTCGCAATCAACTCCCTTCAAACGAGAGAGATGCTGTCTCTTTTGCTGTCTGTTATACATGCTTGCAGTACCTGGGCCTCTGTAGCTGTGCCTCTGCTCTCCTTGGTTTCAGTGTTGCAAATTGTACCCTTTCTCTCTTTGGCTTTTGTTCAGCCAAGGGTGCCGGAGAGGTCTTTGGTCCTGCGGCCTGGGGGGCTGGCTACGTCCCAGAGGGCCACAGGCAGCTGACAGCAGGCAGCATTAGTGTCCTCTGTCTCTTCTGGGGGCACAGGCTGATTCCACAACGTCCGGGAGATAGATACACGAGTGCTGTTGAATCCCAGTGCGAGGGGCAGCAGAAACGAGGTCCAAAGCCCTTGCCCCTTTACTAAGCGGCATGTCTGCAAGCAAAGCAGGTGCTTAGGAAGAGGGCAGGGACAATGAGGGTAAAAGAAGACAACAGAAGAAGAGGCTGCTGCCAGCAGCAGGCCAAAAGCGCGCGACCGTCATCCAGCTCCTCAGGAAGGATTCACAAAGCCCCTTCCTGAGTTTGTTGAAGGACAGGGAGATGCTTTGTTCCTGGTTCAGAGGAGACTCGTGGACAGGCTTCAAGGAGCCTTGAATTTGAAAGAGGCTGACAGAGCTGTCAAGCAGCCTTGAGCTGACCGTGGCTTACAGGGAGCTACTAGGTGCAGCTTTGAAACCGAATGGAATGGTGCCCGCGGGCAAATCTGGGCACTCGGCCCTGGGAAAGGCAGCGCCTGCGCTGAAAACCCCACGCAGAGCCCGCCGCAGGAGCAGAGTGGCAGTGCAGTGGGAGCAGCTGGGCCCGTGACCCAGAGGGTGATCGATCCACAGAGCCTCTGCTACGCAGCATTTCCCTTCCGTGTTTCATCACGCGATGCATCATGTCTTCAACTTGATAGGGAATCCTGCCCACAGGGCTTGTCTGCCTGTCTGCGAGGGTGGCCGTCTATCCTCTGCTCCCCAGCCCGCCCCTGTGCTGCCCCCTCTCTCCTGTCTTCAGGCCCCAGATCTGAGTGCTAGCTCAGCCCTGGGCAGGGAAGGGGCAGCATCCCAAGAGGAAGCTCCATCTCCGTGGGGCCTGGCAAAGTCAGGACAGACAGCTCCTGATTTGGGACCCAGGTGGCTCTGGGGTTTGGCGCTCTGGCAGCTGGGGACCGTCTGAGGGAGCCCCAGAGCCCGTGACTGACAGCTGTGTTGCAGGGCTGGGCGGACTGTTCAGGGAGCCTGCTAGGGACCCTGTCCTGGGCACAGCTGTCAGGTGATGGTTCGAGAGCACGGAAGGGGAGCTTCCGAATGCCCCGGTCAGTGTGCAAGAGCACCAGCGCTCATGCCAGTGGTGACATTCACCGGGAAGCGTGGGAAGGGTCTCTCCTGGGCTTTGCTGCGGGGCCGCCTGCTGCGGCCTCTGGGGGACTGGGTAGTGCGGGGAGCTCAGGCCAGAAAGACAAGGCAGCTGCTGCGGCAGGCGAGTCGCATCCCACAGATCCGGAGACCCTTTCTGAGTCACCCAGTGCCTCGCAGGAGCCACCAGGAAACAAATATTCTCCCTCACCGAGGGGGGATTTGTCAGAAGACAGGACTGCCCTGGAGCTGGGTGCACAAGCAAGCGCAGGATGGCTGTTGTAAGAGAGGAAATGCCCTGTTCCCCGTGCCTGCTCCGAGCTCTTGTGGCACTGATCAGGTCCCCTTGCTTTCAGGCTGCCCCCAAGGTGGGAGGCCTGGCTTGCTGTGGCAATAGGGAGCCCTTCCCCGGCCGGGAATCGAACCTAGGCCGCGGCGGTGAGAGTGCCAAATCCTGACCACGAGACCACCAGCGAGGAGTGGCCCAACCCGCCTGGGCACCCACTGGTGGGCACCAGCCCAGTCCTGCCGGGGACCGGCCCCTCCAAGCACAGCCCCACACAGCTTCTTAGCTCCTAACACCTTGGCAAATGCCCTCCTGCGTTAAATTCAGCTGCAGCTCTCCTAGGTGTGCCTCTGTGGGACAAAACTGCCCGTACTTCCATTTCAAGCCAGGAGGCTTCACGCACTGCTGTGCGCCTAGAGCACAGAACTGGCTCCCTGGAAGGCGAGTCTGTCCTCTGCCAGGGTCAGTCCAGCCCCACGCAGAGCGAACAGATAAAGCGGAGGAGGAGGAGAGCTTGAGAAGGGCTGAGGCAGAGGAAACCTCACTCAAACGCCTGCTCGGAAACAACCCCTGCCTCAAGCACTTCTTATTCCGGAAGTCTCTGCAAAATGGTCCTGAGGGCGCTGACAGGGTCTGATGGTGCTGGGGCTTGCAGGAAGCACAGGCACCCCTCCGTACCTACGGGCAGCGGATGCTGGGTGGTGCTCAGGGCTTGTCCAGGAGAGGAGCCTCCCGCTGCTGGCACCACTTCTACACCTTGCTCCGTGCAGGGGTGGCCAGAGGGAGGGGAGCCAATCCCTCACCCTGGCTCACCTCAGCCAGGTCAGCAGTGCTGTGTGCGCGGCCACTGCCCTGCCTCCAGCACCGGGAGCAGGGCGGGTAAAGGCCTGGGAAATGGCCTTTAAGGAGAGCTGCGCTGCCCAGCTCCCCCTCGACACACAGCGCGTGGGCAAGTGACGCTGCAAGAGACTGAGAAAAGGCCTGCGCTCGAGCCAGCTGCACCACGTGGTGCGTGCACATGCCCTCCACGTGCAGTGCTCTGTGTGCATGGAGCAGCACGGAAACCGGGGTGTGTCTCTGTCCGGGCCTTTGCCTGGGTCTTGGGATCTGGCCCAGGATCAGGGGCATTGCCAGTCCCTCAGCACCAAGGTGTGTGATGACACAGAAGGGAGCATCATGGAGACAGCACTTGGTGGGGGTCTCTGTGGCGCAATGGGTGAGCGCGCTCGGCTGTTAACCGAGAGGCTGGTGGTTCGAGCCCACCCAGGGACGGCCTCCTTTTGGTGGCACACCTGGGCTCAACAGGTGCACACTGGAGCCCTTGCCACAGCCACCCTGAGAGACCCTCCTCAGCACCCGCGGGGGGAATTGCCGCAGCCATGACGAGTGGCACTCCCCAGCATCTGCTGGGGGGTGGAAGCGCGTGCTGGCTTCTCCCACATCCCTCCCAGGAAACGGCTCCTCTGCAGGGTGGCTGGCTCCGCCTGCCTGCAGTTGCCAGAGCAGAGGCCTCTTGGCACTTTAGCAGCCCTTCCAGGGTCTCGTACCCTCAAGATCCTGCATGCAGGCCTCAGAGGAGGCTGCTGCTCAGCCTTTTGCTTTGGCATGGGCCTGACCACAGATTTACCTAGCCCTTTAATCCCGCCGTGGTCTTGTTGTCCAAGTCAATCCCCAGAATTTACACTTCTCCTGTACAACCGAGAGTTAGGTCCCGACAAGTGATGCTGTCTGTGCGGGGCTGAATTTTCCAATTTCCCCCAGAGACATGCAGAGGTCCTGCGGAGGACCTACAAGGGCACTGCGGCTCTCAAGGCCAAGGTAGCCATGGGTAAATCTTGTGTCTTCTCCCTCGAGTGCCTGGAGGGTCCAGTGCTTGGCATTTGTGACCAAGATTAGCCTGGAGTTGCTGCAGCTGCTCGGTCTCTTGCGAGAAGGCTTCCAGCCTCCCTGAGGTAGGAGGCGGGCTACTGGAGACAGGACTTGTGTTCTGCCCCTTCTGCTGGCGTGCGGTGGGGTCCTGCCAATGGAGGTGGGGGCAAATGCGCGTGATGGGGCTGCAGAGTCAGCTTCTGTTGCTCCTGGGAGCATGCATGGGGGATGGGTGCTGCAGGGTGCCTGCAGGAAGGGCAGTTAAGAGGCCCTTGCTGTTCCCACCCTATTGCCTGAAGGAGGCAGGAGAGAAATAATGCCCAAGGAGCAAAGGCGGTCAGTCACATGCGCAGCTGTGATCGTATAGTGGTTAGTACTCTGCGTTGTGGCTGCAGCAACCTCGGTTCGAATCCGAGTCACAGCAAGGGTTTTGCAAAGCCCGCGGCCTGAGCGGGGGAGTTTGAAAAGACAAGGGAGGCACCTGCAAGGACGGGCCAAGGGTTTATTTCTTTCCAAAGATGCCGTGGCCTAGGAAGGAGGTACAAGCTCTTCCGTGCTCTCTGTCCCAAACATTCAACGGGCTCGTGCCTAAAACGATGTCCTGCTGTCTAGCGACTGTGCAGCGTCTTCTCCTGTGGGGCTGCCGTGGCAGCTGCGCGTGCCTCTGGGAAAGCATTCAGGCTTCTGCATTCTCTGGGCAAAAGCTTGAGAACCGAGAGACTCTGCCTGGAAAGCACCCAGCTTTTCACCTCCCTTTCTCTTGCCCTCGCTCCCCATTTTGCAGCAAGGGGACTTTCAGCTCCACACCAAAACCACCACCCTGCAACCCCAGCCCAGCCGTGGCTGCCATCGCACTCCGCAGAGACCCAACACCACTAGCTCTTCCCTGGGAGGAAGAGCACATTTTCTTCTCCACGGGGAGCGTGTGACTTCCGAGGTTATGCCTCCACACTTGGCCATGCCTCCATGTTCTGACCAAGCTGTAAGCTGGCTGTGGGAAGGACACCCTCTGTGGAAGGGCAGAGCCACCTTTCTCCCTTAGCTGCAGCGTGAGAGGAGCGGTGGGGCGGCAGGTTTTGCCTGCAGCTCCACGCCAGTGCGTGGCTGTGGAGAGTCAAGAGTGCTTCCTCCTGGCCTGCCTGGAGGTGGAAGGGTTGTGTAGGAAGGATCGGCCACAGCGAGGCTGGGCAGCGGGTGCTGGGAGAGTGTCCGAATGCTGAAAAGTCAAAGGGAAATGATAGCATCTGAGCACTGAGCGAGCTCTGGACGCTCCCTTCTCTGCACCTGCTGCAGAGAAGGGAGGAGAGCCCAGCTCTGCCTCTGGGGTCCTGAACTGAGTGCTCTGTGGGCAGAGCCCCGGTGAAGCCTGCAAGGGCCCCAAGTGCTTCTGCTCGTCCCGGGTGTCTGTATTGACAGTTCCCGGGATGTCTGTGTTGCGACAGACATCACGGCTACACAGGTGCCCTGCCCAAGGCAAGGGGAAGCGCTGCTTGATCAAAAGCCCATGCTCCAGGTGAGGCTTGAACTCACACCCTCAGCATCCCTCTGCTTTGCACTGCTGTATAAGTGCTGCGTGCTGGCCCATTGCGCCACTGGAGCACACTTGGAAAGGTGGACTGGAGCCCACGAGCAGACACCTTTGCCTGTGATCACCAGGGCTCATCAGCATTAACCTGGCACCTCAAGTGCTTTCCTCTTGCCTCGCCCAACAGGGAGCAGCAAGTGTGTGCCCCCCGTTGTGCGTCAGGCTTGCAATATGCACCAGGGCACGGAGAGAGAGGGCAAAAGCACCAAGGGTGGCCTCTCCTCAAGGGAGGGATGATAACTTTATGCCCTCTTCACAACAGATTGTTGCCCTCGGCTACCAGGCCTTTTATCATCTTCTCCCTCTCAGTAATGAGCAGACAAGCACAAACAACAGCAGCCACCTGCCCTGCTCTTTTGGCAGCAAGAGCGCTCCTGAGGTTCGGAGACTTTCGCAATCAACTCCCTTCAAACGAGAGAGATGCTGTCTCTTTTGCTGTCTGTTATACATGCTTGCAGTACCTGGGCCTCTGTAGCTGTGCCTCTGCTCTCCTTGGTTTCAGTGTTGCAAATTGTACCCTTTCTCTCTTTGGCTTTTGTTCAGCCAAGGGTGCCGGAGAGGTCTTTGGTCCTGCGGCCTGGGGGGCTGGCTACGTCCCAGAGGGCCACAGGCAGCTGACAGCAGGCAGCATTAGTGTCCTCTGTCTCTTCTGGGGGCACAGGCTGATTCCACAACGTCCGGGAGATAGATACACGAGTGCTGTTGAATCCCAGTGCGAGGGGCAGCAGAAACGAGGTCCAAAGCCCTTGCCCCTTTACTAAGCGGCATGTCTGCAAGCAAAGCAGGTGCTTAGGAAGAGGGCAGGGACAATGAGGGTAAAAGAAGACAACAGAAGAAGAGGCTGCTGCCAGCAGCAGGCCAAAAGCGCGCGACCGTCATCCAGCTCCTCAGGAAGGATTCACAAAGCCCCTTCCTGAGTTTGTTGAAGGACAGGGAGATGCTTTGTTCCTGGTTCAGAGGAGACTCGTGGACAGGCTTCAAGGAGCCTTGAATTTGAAAGAGGCTGACAGAGCTGTCAAGCAGCCTTGAGCTGACCGTGGCTTACAGGGAGCTACTAGGTGCAGCTTTGAAACCGAATGGAATGGTGCCCGCGGGCAAATCTGGGCACTCGGCCCTGGGAAAGGCAGCGCCTGCGCTGAAAACCCCACGCAGAGCCCGCCGCAGGAGCAGAGTGGCAGTGCAGTGGGAGCAGCTGGGCCCGTGACCCAGAGGGTGATCGATCCACAGAGCCTCTGCTACGCAGCATTTCCCTTCCGTGTTTCATCACGCGATGCATCATGTCTTCAACTTGATAGGGAATCCTGCCCACAGGGCTTGTCTGCCTGTCTGCGAGGGTGGCCGTCTATCCTCTGCTCCCCAGCCCGCCCCTGTGCTGCCCCCTCTCTCCTGTCTTCAGGCCCCAGATCTGAGTGCTAGCTCAGCCCTGGGCAGGGAAGGGGCAGCATCCCAAGAGGAAGCTCCATCTCCGTGGGGCCTGGCAAAGTCAGGACAGACAGCTCCTGATTTGGGACCCAGGTGGCTCTGGGGTTTGGCGCTCTGGCAGCTGGGGACCGTCTGAGGGAGCCCCAGAGCCCGTGACTGACAGCTGTGTTGCAGGGCTGGGCGGACTGTTCAGGGAGCCTGCTAGGGACCCTGTCCTGGGCACAGCTGTCAGGTGATGGTTCGAGAGCACGGAAGGGGAGCTTCCGAATGCCCCGGTCAGTGTGCAAGAGCACCAGCGCTCATGCCAGTGGTGACATTCACCGGGAAGCGTGGGAAGGGTCTCTCCTGGGCTTTGCTGCGGGGCCGCCTGCTGCGGCCTCTGGGGGACTGGGTAGTGCGGGGAGCTCAGGCCAGAAAGACAAGGCAGCTGCTGCGGCAGGCGAGTCGCATCCCACAGATCCGGAGACCCTTTCTGAGTCACCCAGTGCCTCGCAGGAGCCACCAGGAAACAAATATTCTCCCTCACCGAGGGGGGATTTGTCAGAAGACAGGACTGCCCTGGAGCTGGGTGCACAAGCAAGCGCAGGATGGCTGTTGTAAGAGAGGAAATGCCCTGTTCCCCGTGCCTGCTCCGAGCTCTTGTGGCACTGATCAGGTCCCCTTGCTTTCAGGCTGCCCCCAAGGTGGGAGGCCTGGCTTGCTGTGGCAATAGGGAGCCCTTCCCCGGCCGGGAATCGAACCTAGGCCGCGGCGGTGAGAGTGCCAAATCCTGACCACGAGACCACCAGCGAGGAGTGGCCCAACCCGCCTGGGCACCCACTGGTGGGCACCAGCCCAGTCCTGCCGGGGACCGGCCCCTCCAAGCACAGCCCCACACAGCTTCTTAGCTCCTAACACCTTGGCAAATGCCCTCCTGCGTTAAATTCAGCTGCAGCTCTCCTAGGTGTGCCTCTGTGGGACAAAACTGCCCGTACTTCCATTTCAAGCCAGGAGGCTTCACGCACTGCTGTGCGCCTAGAGCACAGAACTGGCTCCCTGGAAGGCGAGTCTGTCCTCTGCCAGGGTCAGTCCAGCCCCACGCAGAGCGAACAGATAAAGCGGAGGAGGAGGAGAGCTTGAGAAGGGCTGAGGCAGAGGAAACCTCACTCAAACGCCTGCTCGGAAACAACCCCTGCCTCAAGCACTTCTTATTCCGGAAGTCTCTGCAAAATGGTCCTGAGGGCGCTGACAGGGTCTGATGGTGCTGGGGCTTGCAGGAAGCACAGGCACCCCTCCGTACCTACGGGCAGCGGATGCTGGGTGGTGCTCAGGGCTTGTCCAGGAGAGGAGCCTCCCGCTGCTGGCACCACTTCTACACCTTGCTCCGTGCAGGGGTGGCCAGAGGGAGGGGAGCCAATCCCTCACCCTGGCTCACCTCAGCCAGGTCAGCAGTGCTGTGTGCGCGGCCACTGCCCTGCCTCCAGCACCGGGAGCAGGGCGGGTAAAGGCCTGGGAAATGGCCTTTAAGGAGAGCTGCGCTGCCCAGCTCCCCCTCGACACACAGCGCGTGGGCAAGTGACGCTGCAAGAGACTGAGAAAAGGCCTGCGCTCGAGCCAGCTGCACCACGTGGTGCGTGCACATGCCCTCCACGTGCAGTGCTCTGTGTGCATGGAGCAGCACGGAAACCGGGGTGTGTCTCTGTCCGGGCCTTTGCCTGGTCTTGGGATCTGGCCCAGGATCAGGGGCATTGCCAGTCCCTCAGCACCAAGGTGTGTGATGACACGGAAGGGAGCATCATGGAGACAGCGCTTGGTGGGGGTCTCTGTGGCGCAATGGGTGAGCGCGCTCGGCTGTTAACTGAGAGGCTGGTGGTTCGAGCCCACCCAGGGACGGCCTCCTTTTGGTGGTAAACCTGGGCTCAACAGGTGCACACTGGAGCCCTTGCCACAGCCACCCTGAGAGACCCTCCTCAGCACCCGCGGGGGGAATTGCCACAGCCATGACGAGTGGCACTCCCCAGCATCTGCTGGGGGGTGGAAGCGCGTGCTGGCTTCTCCCACATCCCTCCCAGGAAACGGCTCCTCTGCAGGGTGGCTGGCTCCGCCTGCCTGCAGTTGCCAGAGCAGAGGCCTCTTGGCACTTTAGCAGCCCTTCCAGGGTCTCGTACCCTCAAGATCCTGCATGCAGGCCTCAGAGGAGGCTGCTGCTCAGCCTTTTGCTTTGGCATGGGCCTGACCACAGATTTACCTAGCCCTTTAATCCCGCCGTGGTCTTGTTGTCCAAGTCAATCCCCAGAATTTACACTTCTCCTGTACAACCGAGAGTTAGGTCCCGACAAGTGATGCTGTCTGTGCGGGGCTGAATTTTCCAATTTCCCCCAGAGACATGCAGAGGTCCTGCGGAGGACCTACAAGGGCACTGCGGCTCTCAAGGCCAAGGTAGCCATGGGTAAATCTTGTGTCTTCTCCCTCGAGTGCCTGGAGGGTCCAGTGCTTGGCATTTGTGACCAAGATTAGCCTGGAGTTGCTGCAGCTGCTCGGTCTCTTGCGAGAAGGCTTCCAGCCTCCCTGAGGTAGGAGGCGGGCTACTGGAGACAGGACTTGTGTTCTGCCCCTTCTGCTGGCATGCGGTGGGGTCCTGCCAATGGAGGTGGGGGCAAATGCGCGTGATGGGGCTGCAGAGTCAGCTTCTGTTGCTCCTGGGAGCATGCATGGGGGATGGGTGCTGCAGGGTGCCTGCAGGAAGGGCAGTTAAGAGGCCCTTGCTGTTCCCACCCTATTGCCTGAAGGAGGCAGGAGAGAAATAATGCCCAAGGAGCAAAGGCGGTCAGTCACATGCGCAGCTGTGATCGTATAGTGGTTAGTACTCTGCGTTGTGGCCGCAGCAACCTCGGTTCGAATCCGAGTCACAGCAAGGGTTTTGCAAAGCCCGCGGCCTGAGCGGGGGAGTTTGAAAAGACAAGGGAGGCACCTGCAAGGACGGGCCAAGGGTTTATTTCTTTCCAAAGATGCCGTGGCCTAGGAAGGAGGTACAAGCTCTTCCGTGCTCTCTGTCCCAAACATTCAACGGGCTCGTGCCTAAAACGATGTCCTGCTGTCTAGTGACTGTGCAGCGTCTTCTCCTGTGGGGCTGCCGTGGCAGCTGCGCGTGCCTCTGGGAAAGCATTCAGGCTTCTGCATTCTCTGGGCAAAAGCTTGAGAACCGAGAGACTCTGCCTGGAAAGCACCCAGCTTTTCACCTCCCTTTCTCTTGCCCTCGCTCCCCATTTTGCAGCAAGGGGACTTTCAGCTCCACACCAAAACCACCACCCTGCAACCCCAGCCCAGCCGTGGCTGCCATCGCACTCCGCAGAGACCCAACACCACTAGCTCTTCCCTGGGAGGAAGAGCACATTTTCTTCTCCACGGGGAGCGTGTGACTTCCGAGGTTATGCCTCCACGCTTGGCCATGCCTCCATGTTCTGACCAAGCTGTAAGCTGGCTGTGGGAAGGACACCCTCTGTGGAAGGGCAGAGCCGCCTTTCTCCCTTAGCTGCAGCGTGAGAGGAGCGGTGGGGCGGCAGGTTTTGCCTGCAGCTCCACGCCAGTGCGTGGCTGTGGAGAGTCAAGAGTGCTTCCTCCTGGCCTGCCTGGAGGTGGAAGGGTTGTGTAGGAAGGATCGGCCACAGCGAGGCTGGGCAGCGGGTGCTGGGAGAGTGTCCGAATGCTGAAAAGTCAAAGGGAAATGATAGCATCTGAGCACTGAGCGAGCTCTGGACGCTCCCTTCTCTGCACCTGCTGCAGAGAAGGGAGGAGAGCCCAGCTCTGCCTCTGGGGTCCTGAACTGAGTGCTCTGTGGGCAGAGCCCCGGTGAAGCCTGCAAGGGCCCCAAGTGCTTCTGCTCGTCCCGGGTGTCTGTATTGACAGTTCCCGGGATGTCTGTGTTGCGACAGACATCACGGCTACACAGGTGCCCTGCCCAAGGCAAGGGGAAGCGCTGCTTGATCAAAAGCCCATGCTCCAGGTGAGGCTTGAACTCACACCCTCAGCATCCCTCTGCTTTGCACTGCTGTATAAGTGCTGCGCGCTGGCCCATTGCGCCACTGGAGCACACTTGGAAAGGTGGACTGGAGCCCACGAGCAGACACCTTTGCCTGTGATCACCAGGGCTCATCAGCATTAACCTGGCACCTCAAGTGCTTTCCTCTTGCCTCGCCCAACAGGGAGCAGCAAGTGTGTGCCCCCCGTTGTGCGTCAGGCTTGCAATATGCACCAGGGCACGGAGAGAGAGGGCAAAAGCACCAAGGGTGGCCTCTCCTCAAGGGAGGGATGATAACTTTATGCCCTCTTCACAACAGATTGTTGCCCTCGGCTACCAGGCCTTTTATCATCTTCTCCCTCTCAGTAATGAGCAGACAAGCACAAACAACAGCAGCCACCTGCCCTGCTCTTTTGGCAGCAAGAGCGCTCCTGAGGTTCGGAGACTTTCGCAATCAACTCCCTTCAAACGAGAGAGATGCTGTCTCTTTTGCTGTCTGTTATACATGCTTGCAGTACCTGGGCCTCTGTGGCTGTGCCTCTGCTCTCCTTGGTTTCAGTGTTGCAAATTGTGCCCTTTCTCTCTTTGGCTTTTGTTCAGCCAAGGGTGCCGGAGAGGTCTTTGGTCCTGCGGCCTGGGGGGCTGGCTACGTCCCAGAGGGCCACAGGCAGCTGACAGCAGGCAGCATTAGTGTCCTCTGTCTCTTCTGGGGGCACAGGCTGATTCCACAACGTCCGGGAGATAGATACACGAGTGCTGTTGAATCCCAGTGCGAGGGGCAGCAGAAACGAGGTCCAAAGCCTTTGCCCCTTTACTAAGCAGCATGTCTGCAAGCAAAGCAGGTGCTTAGGAAGACGCCACCCTTGCAGGGACAATGAGGGTAAAAGAAGACAACAGAAGAAGAGGCTGCTGCCAGCAGCAGGCCAAAAGCGCGCGACCGTCATCCAGCTCCTCAGGAAGGATTCACAAAGCCCCTTCCTGAGTTTGTTGAAGGACAGGGAGATGCTTTGTTCCTGGTTCAGAGGAGACTCGTGGACAGGCTTCAAGGAGCCTTGAATTTGAAAGAGGCTGACAGAGCTGTCAAGCAGCCTTGAGCTGACCGTGGCTTACAGGGAGCTACTAGGTGCAGCTTTGAAACCGAATGGAATGGTGCCCGCGGGCAAATCTGGGCACTCGGCCCTGGGAAAGGCAGCGCCTGCGCTGAAAACCCCACGCAGAGCCCGCCGCAGGAGCAGAGTGGCAGTGCAGTGGGAGCAGCTGGGCCCGTGACCCAGAGGGTGATCGATCCACAGAGCCTCTGCTACGCAGCATTTCCCTTCCGTGTTTCATCACGCGATGCATCATGTCTTCAACTTGATAGGGAATCCTGCCCACAGGGCTTGTCTGCCTGTCTGCGAGGGTGGCCGTCTATCTTCTGCTCCCCAGCCCGCCCCTGTGCTGCCCCCTCTCTCCTGTCTTCAGGCCCCAGATCCGAGTGCTAGCTCAGCCCTGGGCAGGGAAGGGGCAGCATCCCAAGAGGAAGCTCCATCTCCGTGGGGCCTGGCAAAGTCAGGACTGACAGCTCCTGATCTGGGACCCAGGTGGCTCTGGGGTTTGGCGCTCTGGCAGCTGGGGACCGTCTGAGGGAGCCCCAGAGCCCGTGACTGACAGCTGTGTTGCAGGGCTGGGCGGACTGTTCAGGGAGCCTGCTAGGGACCCTGTCCTGGGCACAGCTGTCAGGTGATGGTTCGAGAGCACGGAAGGGGAGCTTCCGAATGCCCCGGTCAGTGTGCAAGAGCACCAGCGCTCATGCCAGTGGTGACATTCACCGGGAAGCGTGGGAAGGGTCTCTCCTGGGCTTTGCTGCGGGGCCGCCTGCTGCGGCCTCTGGGGGACTGGGTAGTGCGGGGAGCTCAGGCCAGAAAGACAAGGCAGCTGCTGCAGCAGGCGAGTCGCATCCCACAGATCCGGAGACCCTTTCTGAGTCACCCAGTGCCTCGCAGGAGCCACCAGGAAACAAATATTCTCCCTCACCGAGGGGGGATTTGTCAGAAGACAGGACTGCCCTGGAGCTGGGTGCACAAGCAAGCGCAGGATGGCTGTTGTAAGAGAGGAAATGCCCTGTTCCCCGTGCCTGCTCCGAGCTCTTGTGGCACTGATCAGGTCCCCTTGCTTTCAGGCTGCCCCCAAGGTGGGAGGCCTGGCTTGCTGTGGCAATAGGGAGCCCTTCCCCGGCCGGGAATCGAACCTAGGCCGCGGCGGTGAGAGTGCCAAATCCTGACCACGAGACCACCAGCGAGGAGTGGCCCAACCCGCCTGGGCACCCACTGGTGGGCACCAGCCCAGTCCTGCCGGGGACCGGCCCCTCCAAGCACAGCCCCACACAGCTTCTTAGCTCCTAACACCTTGGCAAATGCCCTCCTGCGTTAAATTCAGCTGCAGCTCTCCTAGGTGTGCCTCTGTGGGACAAAACTGCCCGTACTTCCATTTCAAGCCAGGAGGCTTCACGCACTGCTGTGCGCCTAGAGCACAGAACCGGCTCCCTGGAAGGCGAGTCTGTCCTCTGCCAGGGTCAGTCCAGCCCCACGCAGAGCGAACAGATAAAGCGGAGGAGGAGGAGAGCTTGAGAAGGGCTGAGGCAGAGGAAACCTCACTCAAACGCCTGCTCGGAAACAACCCCTGCCTCAAGCACTTCTTATTCCGGAAGTCTCTGCAAAATGGTCCTGAGGGCGCTGACAGGGTCTGATGGTGCTGGGGCTTGCAGGAAGCACAGGCACCCCTCCGTACCTACGGGCAGCGGATGCTGGGTGGTGCTCAGGGCTTGTCCAGGAGAGGAGCCTCCCGCTGCTGGCACCACTTCTACACCTTGCTCCGTGCAGGGGTGGCCAGAGGGAGGGGAGCCAATCCCTCACCCTGGCTCACCTCAGCCAGGTCAGCAGTGCTGTGTGCGCGGCCACTGCCCTGCCTCCAGCACCGGGAGCAGGGCGGGTAAAGGCCTGGGAAATGGCCTTTAAGGAGAGCTGCGCTGCCCAGCTCCCCCTCGACACACAGCGCGTGGGCAAGTGACGCTGCAAGAGACTGAGAAAAGGCCTGCGCTCGAGCCAGCTGCACCACGTGGTGCGTGCACATGCCCTCCACGTGCAGTGCTCTGTGTGCATGGAGCAGCACGGAAACCGGGGTGTGTCTCTGTCCGGGCCTTTGCCTGGGTCTTGAGATCTGGCCCAGGATCAGGGGCATTGCCAGTCCCTCAGCACCAAGGTGTGTGATGACACAGAAGGGAGCATCATGGAGACAGCGCTTGGTGGGGGTCTCTGTGGCGCAATGGGTGCGCGCGCTGTCCGCTCTCCGTCCCAAACATTCAATGGGCTCGTGCCTAAAATGATGTCCTGCTGTCTAGCGACTGTGCAGCGTCTTCTCCTGTGGGGCTGCCGTGGCAGCTGCGCGTGCCTCTGGGAAAGCATTCAGGCTTCTTCATTCTCTGGGCAAAGCTTGAGAACTGAGAGACTCTGCCTGGAAAGCACCCAGCTTTTCACCTCCCTTTCTCTTGCCCTCGCTCCCCATTTTGCAGCAAGGGGACTTTCAGCTCCACACCGAAAGCACCCTGCAGTCCTGCAGCACCAGCCGTGGCTGCCACTGCTGATATGTACTTTGCCCAGCGACTCTGTGGCCTGGTATTGCTTGCAAGCCACTCCGTAGTCAGTTACAGGAGTCTGTCTGGGCAGAGGCACTAATAATTTAGGTAGATCCCTCAGCATTCTGTGTGGGATCAAAGTACTGCCTTGAGTTGCCAGCAGTAGTGGGGTCTACCTTTTCCAAGGAACTGGTGTGCTTTACTGTGGGGAGAAAGAGCACGTGGAGATGATTGGAAACAGGCTGCAAAACTGTGCCAAAATGTTTCTTCCTTTTGAAGGCTGGCAATTGCGGGCCTTGTTTTGTGGGGACTCAGTATCATCTCCCTAAGCATGTCTTTGGGCTGGATGTGCTAGAAGAGCAACCCTGTGCATGTAGGCACCTGATAGATGCGCAGGAATCTGCTCCCCTTCTCGTGTGAACCATGCCCTATCCTCTGCAGCCACCCTAGAGTAGAGCGTATCCTGAGGTCACCAAGCACCTCCCAGCCAAGCCCCATTTTTCAAGCATCTGGGCTAGAGAATGCAGCAGAACAAACGCAGAAGTCTAGGGCATAAGGCTGTCCTGTAGGAATGAAGAGCTGGAGAGGATCTTGTGTCAGCAAGGGCCTAAGACCTGCTTGGAAGCAGAGCTCCACAGGAATTGGCCTGCTTGATCCAATGCTTGAGCAGAGCTGCCTGTGCTTCTTGTTCAAATGCTCACCAAGATGCTTGCTGAAGAGTCTTCTGCCTTCCTACTTCCAGGGAGTGCTCCTGTTGAGCGCCTCCTTTCTCGAGAAAGGCTTTCTCCACACGGTATCTGGGACCAGCTGGAAGAAAAGAAAAGAAAGGAAAACTAGGGGAAACAAGCCACCTTCCAGGTGAGCCTCTTGGAGAGAAGCAGGAGGGGGACCCTGTGCTTCTGGAATTCTGTGAAAGAGTTGTTTCCATGTCGGTATGCGCTCTGAAAGATTGTCAACTCATGTCACAATGACTGATGTTTATGCTAGAAGTATTCCAGAAGCTGAGGGAAGTCTTCTGCTCCCCTATAGCTCTCAATGAACCTCATTCAGTGGCACTGTACATGACATTCACTTTCCAGAGGAACGTGAAAGTCAGACGTCATCCTCCCCCACCAACAGACAGTAGTGTCTCTTTTCCCTGGTTGTTAGGTTGGATTTGATTAACTAGAAGCCTCTTGTTTTCCCCCTAATCTTGATGGTAGGGGGAAGGGCAGCTGTTGTCTGGCACAGGAGGAGAGCCAGAGAGAGCTAAAAGCCAGCATTGCTTTTCTCCCTAGTACACGCCCTCCTTCTCCAACACTGGGTCCCCCAGTACTAGTCCAGTCTCATCCCAAAACAGAGTCTTTCTGATCACCGCACTGCTTTTAGTGCCCTTAGCAGGAGGTGGGTAATGGTCTCTGCAGGCTCTGGCTGAGAACGGTCTCATCTGGAACTCAGATAACCTCAGTTGGCTTGTGTGTTTGTAGCCTGCTGCAAACAACTCAGAGAGCTCCTCTAAGGCAGAAGAGGGCGGCAAGCAGGGAGAACCTCTTCAAGGCAGACCTCAAACTGCAATTCCTGTTTGCAGACATCAGAACAGGGCGAAACAGGTAAGCAGAGGAGCTGAGTCGTGGAGGTCTCCAAGTCCAAGTGGTCCTGCTGTCTCCAAAGAGCAGGCCCAGGGGACCATGGTCTTTCAAGCCTGCCTGCTCATGCCTGCAGGGAGAAGCTGTCCCAAAAAGCCACCGGGGAGGAGTAGCAGTCTGCTATGGTGGGGGCATGAGTATATCACCCCTCCCTTGAACTTGTAGTGAACTGAAGAGGGCCAGCTGCATCTGAGGCTGTATTTGCAAGAGTGTAGCCAGTCAGGTGAAGGCAGCAATGATTCCTCTATTTTCAGCATTGGCGAGACCTCACCTGATGCCATGGCACCATGGGTCCATGGTGGAGCTCCACCATGCAAGACAGGCTTTGGGATGCTGGAAGCAAATCCAGTGGAGGCTCCCAAGATGACCAAGGGCTGGTATGCCTCGTGCCCAAGGAGAGGTGGAGAGGACTGTGTTTATTCAGCCTATTGAAGAAAAGGCTCAAGGCGCAATCTCCTTGCTGGCTGCAGCCACCAAGAGCAAAAGGCCAGAGGCAACTTAGCCAGCTCTTCTCAGAGGCGCACAGTGACAGGAGGAGAGGCACAAGGCATAGAGCTGCAAAAGGGTCGATTCCAGCTAGAGGTTAGGAGAAAAGTTTCCACCATGAGGGTGGGAACAGGGCCCCCAAAGGGCTGTATGATTTCTACCCTTGGAGTTATTCAACCCTCAGGGGTTCAACCAGCCTGGCCAGGCTATGACTGCCCCCTGCCTGGGGCAATGCTTCTTTTGCGGCTTTCTGAGACCAGACTAGTCTACATGTGCTGGAGGAAACACAGGACCTGCAGTTGCTGGCTTCTCCAGTGCTGAGAGCTGAGAGCACCTGAGGGAGGTTAGAAGCAGCCTCAACTCTGTCCTCTGGTGCCAATACAGGCTTGGCAGTGTCGTGAAATACTGCTAGAGGTTCTGCCATCCTCACTCGTGCTCTCACTTAGGAAAAAACAGAGAACTGCTGCCTTCCTGCACAAAGCAGAGGAGAAGAGGAGTAAGCCAGAGAAGCTGCCCCGGCTGTCCGAAGAGTAAGTGTGCACCAGCCCCAGCCCCAGCCTGGAAACCTTGAGCAGCAGAATCTATGCGATGTGTCAAGAGCCCCAGTTCCTGAGCTCTGGGGCTGCATATGGTGTCCCCGGATTTCTCATGGCATGGGAATGAGAGGGGCTAGACCCTGATGCCAGGCAGCCCCAAGCTGCATGGCCAGTTGAAGGCTGTGGGTACCAGTGGGAGTGTGGGTGCACGAGCTGGTAGAGAGGAGGGACAGGAGGGCCTCCGCCAGAAGAGGAGAAAGCACATTTCCCTGCTCTTGCAGTCAGCTTTCTGTCCAAGCAACCCCCACACTGCAGCTCTTGGAAACCTACCTAGTGCATGAGGAAGAGTGGAAATAGCAGAACTGAATCGGTGGAGGAAGGCCGAAGAGAAGCACTCCCTCTGGTAAATTTCTCCAGCTACGGGGGTGTTTCCCCTTCCCCTCTCTGGGCCTTCGCTCCACACCCAGGAGCACCCAAGGGAAGAGGGTCTTTTGCTGGCACCCCTCGTGGGACAGCAACAGACTTTGGTCTGTGGCCTGGGACCCAGCACTTAGGGGTAGCATTTCCAGACAGGGCCAGAATGTTGTTGCTGCCAAAGAGGAGAGGATTCCTCCAGGCTTTTGGCTCTGTGTTTTCATACTGGACACTCCATCGCTGCCTTCCCAAGTCTCCACACCCGCATGCCTTGCCCTGTGCATCGATGCCAGCTGGGTCCAAAGTCTCATCCCCCGCCTGACTCCTCCACAGGCTGACTAGCGGTACATGGGACCGTGTCATCTCCTTGCCTCAGGCACTAGGGCCCCTGTCTCATCCTAGAAAGCATAGAGATGCCAGCAGAAGCAGATCCCAGAAGTCCTGCCCTGCACTAGGCCTGTAGCCTTTCCGTGCCCGTCTCCCTGTGCCTAAAACCAAGCAGTTCCTTTTTAATGTCCTAGCCCTGGGCAGCAGACAACTCTCTGGGATCAAAGGGAGAGGTACCAGGACATGCTGGCTGCACAGAAGAAATGTGAACATTGCGGGGAAGTCTGGAAGCACAGTCCTCAGCCATCTTGCTAGCTGCAGAAGCCTGCCTGGCCCTGCAGAGCGACCAGTCTCAAGGCACTGCAGCTTCAGGGCCAAGTGGAGGCCTGTCAACGTGGGAGCTCCCACAGCTATTCCCAGAGCGGGCTCCATTGCAGCCACAGAGCTCCTAGCAAAGGGGGTATTAAAATCTACCTCCAAGGGCAAAAGAAAAGTGGCAGGTGCTTGTTCACAGCTGGAGTAACCAGCCTGTGCCTCACAAAGGACAGTGCTACAGGAAAGATGAGAGGAAGAGCTGGTAAACCCCATGTGCTCCTCCACAGTTATTGCTAGAGCCCTAACAGAATAATGCATGTGCAGTGTACAGACCACAGTGTACAGATACACGTGTGCCATAGCTCGGCAAGTTGCTGGCTGTAGCAGAAAAGAGTGTGGCCTAGCTGCTCAGGCAGGGGCAGAGCTCAGCAGTTCCTGGGCACCGACCAGGACCAGTCCATCCTGCACCTTCCTCTCCTCTTGCATCATGAACGGGGTTGATTGTTTTAGAGCTTTCTTGAATTAGGGTTTCAAAGCTGCACCTAGTAGCTCCCTGTAAGCCACGGTCAGCTCAAGGCTGCTTGACAGCTCTGTCAGCCTCTTTCAAATTCAAGGCTCCTTGAAGCCTGTCCACGAGTCTCCTCTGAACCAGGAACAAAGCATCTCCCTGTCCTTCAACAAACTCAGGAAGGGGCTTTGTGAATCCTTCCTGAGGAGCTGGATGACGGTCGCGCGCTTTTGGCCTGCTGCTGGCAGCAGCCTCTTCTTCTGTTGTCTTCTTCTGCCCGCATTGTCCCTGCAAGGGTGGCCTCTTCCTAAGCACCTGCTTTGCTTGCAGACATGCCGCTTAGTAAAGGGGCAAGGGCTTTGGACCTCGTTTCTGCTGCCCCTCGCACTGGGATTCAACAGCACTCGTGTATCTATCTCCCGGACGTTGTGGAACCAACCTGTGCCCCCAGAAGAGACAGAGGACACTAATGCTGCCTGCTGTCAGCTGCCTGTGGCCCTCTGGGACGTAGCCAGCCCCCCAGGCCGCAGGACCAAAGACCTCTCCGGCACCCTTGGCTGAACAAAAGCCAAAGAGAGAAAGGGCACAATTTGCAACACTGAAACCAAGGAGAGCAGAGGCACAGCTACAGAGGCCCAGGTACTGCAAGCATGTATAACAGACAGCAAAAGAGACAGCATCTCTCTCGTTTGAAGGGAGTTGATTGCGAAAGTCTCCGAACCTCAGGAGCGCTCTTGCTGCCAAAAGAGCAGGGCAGGTGGCTGCTGTTGTTTGTGCTTGTCTGCTCATTACTGAGAGGGAGAAGATGATAAAAGGCCTGGTAGCCGAGGGCAACAATCTGTTGTGAAGAGGGCATAAAGTTATCATCCCTCCCTTGAGGAGAGGCCACCCTTGGTGCTTTTGCCCTCTCTCTCCGTGCCCTGGTGCATATTGCAAGCCTGACGCACAACGGGGGGCACACACTTGCTGCTCCCTGTTGGGCGAGGCAAGAGGAAAGCACTTGAGGTGCCAGGTTAATGCTGATGAGCCCTGGTGATCACAGGCAAAGGTGTCTGCTCGTGGGCTCCAGTCCACCTTTCCAAGTGTGCTCCAGTGGCGCAATGGGCCAGCGCGCAGCACTTATACAGCAGTGCAAAGCAGAGGGATGCTGAGGGTGTGAGTTCAAGCCTCACCTGGAGCATGGGCTTTTGATCAAGCAGCGCTTCCCCTTGCCTTGGGCAGGGCACCTGTGTAGCCGTGATGTCTGTCGCAACACAGACATCCCGGGAACTGTCAATACAGACACCCGGGACGAGCAGAAGCACTTGGGGCCCTTGCAGGCTTCACCGGGGCTCTGCCCACAGAGCACTCAGTTCAGGACCCCAGAGGCAGAGCTGGGCTCTCCTCCCTTCTCTGCAGCAGGTGCAGAGAAGGGAGCGTCCAGAGCTCGCTCAGTGCTCAGATGCTATCATTTCCCTTTGACTTTTCAGCATTCGGACACTCTCCCAGCACCCGCTGCCCAGCCTCGCTGTGGCCGATCCTTCCTACACAACCCTTCCACCTCCAGGCAGGCCAGGAGGAAGCACTCTTGACTCTCCACAGCCACGCACTGGCGTGGAGCTGCAGGCAAAACCTGCCGCCCCACCGCTCCTCTCACGCTGCAGCTAAGGGAGAAAGGTGGCTCTGCCCTTCCACAGAGGGTGTCCTTCCCACAGCCAGCTTACAGCTTGGTCAGAACATGGAGGCATGGCCAAGCGTGGAGGCATAACCTCGCAAAAGTCACACACTCCCCGTGGAGAAGAAAATGTGCTCTTCCTCCCAGGGAAGAGCTAGTGGTGTTGGGTCTCTGCGGAGTGCGATGGCAGCCACGGCTGGGCTGGGGTTGCAGGGTGGTGGTTTTGGTGTGGAGCTGAAAGTCCCCTTGCTGCAAAATGGGGAGCGAGGGCAAGAGAAAGGGAGGTGAAAAGCTGGGTGCTTTCCAGGCAGAGTCTCTCGGTTCTCAAGCTTTGCCCAGAGAATGCAGAAGCTTGAATGCTTTCCCAGAGGCACGCGCAGCTGCCACGGCAGCCCCACAGGAGAAGATGCTGCACAGTCGCTAGACAGCAGGACATCGTTTTAGGCACGAGCCCGTTGAATGTTTGGGACAGAGAGCACGGAAGAGCTTGTACCTCCTTCCTAGGCCACGGCATCTTTGGAAAGAAATAAACCCTTGGCCCGTCCTTGCAGGTGCCTCCCTTGTCTTTTCAAACTCCCCCGCTCAGGCCGCGGGCTTTGCAAAACCCTTGCTGTGACTCGGATTCGAACCGAGGTTGCTGCGGCCACAACGCAGAGTACTAACCACTATACGATCACAGCTGCGCATGTGACTGACCGCCTTTGCTCCTTGGGCATTATTTCTCTCCTGCCTCCTTCAGGCAATAGGGTGGGAACAGCAAGGGCCTCTTAACTGCCCTTCCTGCAGGCACCCTGCAGCACCCATCCCCCATGCATGCTCCCAGGAGCAACAGAAGCTGACTCTGCACCCCCATCACGCGCATTTGCCCCCACCTCCATTGGCAGGACCCCACCGCATGCCAGCAGAAGGGGCAGAACACAAGTCCTGTCTCCAGTAGCCCGCCTCCTACCTCAGGGAGGCTGGAAGCCATCTCTGAGCTGGTGCCGCTCGTCTACCTCTGCTCTGGATTTGCTCCCACCTTTGCTGCCCGTTTGGGACACAAGCCCAACCACTTTCCTAACTACGGGTAGCTACTCTCGTCTTCTGTGAGTCCAGGGGCCCATCCTGACTCCAGGGTTCACTGACCTGGGCTTGATATCTGTTTCATATTCATGAAGGACTGGCTGACAATTTTGCTGTTTTCCCAGTATCACAGCAACATGGTCCAATGCTGTTTAATAGCATTTGCAGTGTCTCTCTCCCTCATTTTCTTCTGCAGTGCTCTCCATATCCAGTGAATGTTGTTTTGATCATGCACATTAACCTATCTGACTTATTAAGTTGCAGAGTTTCTACGAGACTCCCAGAGACAATCCTTTGTGAGCAGTTGTATAGGTGCATTGGCCTCCTACCTCAGCCAAATTATTATGGTTAGGAACTATAGCAGCTCTCACCTACTCCATGCTGCTCCAGGGATACCTCAGTGTGCTGAAAGAGGGTCTGGCTGGGGTCACATGCCTGGTTATGGTAGGACAGTAGTAGAGAAAACCCTAAACTTAAGTAAGTCCCCTCTGCACAGCAGTGCTAATGCCAGCAACTCAGTAAGACTTAGAAAGGCACTGTTCAGCCTACATGAGGAAAGCACTACCTGCCAGAGGAGCAGTTGCTAAATCCCCATCTGTGCTGGGGCTGCATACAGGTTTGCAAGGAAGAGGTGATGTGGTATACAGAAAGGGAAGAACTCATAGTTCTTGTTATCACTGACTCTTTTCACTGAGCTCTTGCATTTCTCATGGCAAGTTTGTGACTGTTAGTGATGCCCAGGTCTGTGCTGACCCAAGGAAGCCCTGGATGAAGAAAGTAATAAATAAACTTCAAAGGAAAAAATGAAATCCTTTTTCTGGCATCCATAGTCAGACTCATGCAGTATTTACTGCACTTTGAAAGGTTGCATGGCAGATGGCACAGTCGCTGCACACCAAGCCAGCCTGCTGATGCAATGGCACGGACTAATCAGACACCAAGTACTTCACACTATTACTGCCCTGCCAGGATATGCTTAGTGGAGGAAATATGTGTAATAAAGATTAATTTCCATGCTGCCTGTGACCTGTTCCTTGTGCCCAAGGGGGTTATTATCTGTGTGGGGCCTGACATCTGTGAAGGAATATTCAGATGCTGGTGCAGAAAATGCTGATCAGGGCAGTCTCCTCTCTGGCAGTCTCCTGTCTCTCTGAGCTTTCCTCACGCTCCCTATTTCATCACAGCAAGTTGGTCAGACAGCAATCTGTTTACAGGTGACTGGCCCCTTTTATCCCCTTAATACTCTGTTTTCCCTCACTTGTTCCTCCCCAGATCATGCTGATTCCTCCCTTTCTCTGCCTTTGTTTCCTTCCCTAAACATGCTATAGTAAACCTTGTGCAATCCCAAAATGTTCTTCCTGTAATGTGTGTCAAATCCCCAGGTAATAACCTCCCTCAGTCTGAAAGGTCCTTCCCATTGACTCATCCGGATAGGTGTCACCTCTGGCCCACAGGGTTGATACTCTCCTGGGACAGTCCTGGGGGAACTGGAGCAGGAGCATTTCTCTGATTGGGTTATTGGGGTTCCCCTGCCCACCCCTGCTCCTTTGCACTCCTTCATATGTTGGGAGGGGCTTTTTATGGGCTGATCGCTCTCCTGTAATGGGCCTGGAAGCAGCTAGACCTGGGTATTATTCAGGTTTCCCACCTGCATTGTTCCTCTGTGGCCCTTTGTGTATGTAGAGACAAGCTTTTTATCATATAACCTAACTGGTGGTTTGTGTTTTTAGGAAAGAATATAATGACCTGCCAGACACAGTTGTTTCCCAAGGACCTCATCAGTCTAGAAATGTAGGTGGCCAGCACAAAACCATCAAGAAAGATGAAAACACAGTATCCACTGTGCCTGAGTGGTAAGGACATAGTTCCCCTTTTAGCTGTAATTTGCTGATACTGTGCAGATTGTGCATGAAATAAAGTGCCCTGACTGTAGAACCTGTGCAGAGCTGGAGAAGGTTTACAGCATCACAAGTATTAAAACCTGAATATTGAAAAAAGACTTATTGTCCATGATTTTATATGAGAGGTATAAAGCCTATGTGGAAAAACACATGTGTAAAGGCAGGAAGTGCAGCATGTGTTACAGACAGATCTTAAATGTAAGTCAGCACCAATGTTTTCATGCTCATAATCAGAAAATTATAATCAGAGAAGGACCATTTTCGATGACATTAAATATATGCCAGAAATGAGACACCTGTCCAAAATACATTTTTCCTCAAGAGTTAGTAGCAGAAGCACTCTGGGATGAAGAAGAGATGAAATGGAAAGCTGAAGGAAAATGTAATTTTAAAGAGGACAAATGTCTCCTTGCCTTTCCTTGATTGTCTGTGGACACTAAGTTTCAGGGCTATACCTTCACAGCACAAGACACCAAAGACTACAATGGCCACTTTATTGTTGGTCAATTTCTGTAAGAAAAAATGGAGGTGCAATTAATTATCAAAGGTTGTAAACTCATGTGTATAGATGTCCCCAGTCTGAGTATGTTTCATAAGCTCTTCAAATGCTTTGCTTGTGAAATGTAGCAGCCTTTCCCAAGCATTTGGATTCAAGATTTGCAGAGTTTTTTCCATATTTTTTAACACTGCTGAAAATCAAAATTACATAGGACCTCTTCCACAACTTTAATATTATTGAGTAGACAACATGCTGCTCAAGGAGAAAAAGCAGATCTTGGCTAATCAGAAAACACTGGCCTGCAGAAAGATCTGTTGGATCACTATTACTAACAAGATGTGAAATTCTGAGGCAGACCAGCAGATCATATAGTAAGGAGATTATGGAGATGACACATTGCATCCTTTATGAAAAAAGTGGGTGATGAAAATGTGAAGGTGGATCACTCTATAGCATTTTCAGTATACTACACAGCTTTCTGCTTGCCTAACTATATACTGGTTTGTGTTCCTTAAAGCCAGTGGAGTTTCACACCTCTCCCTGCATAGTTATAACAAGTGGAAAGAGATATTCGACTCCCTCTATTAAAATGCACATTCAAATCCACCTTGCATTACAAGATGGTGAATATCAAGTGGGGTCACATTACTGGATGGCTACACTGTCAGGATGCTGACATTTTTCAAATTTAACATGTTTTTCCCATAGCTCTATCAAGTGCTAATACGAAAAAGACTGGAACACTCTTGCTGAGGCCACTTTGGGTATTTGTATTATACAATACAGCAAAATGTAGATCACTTGAAGAGATTGGACTCAGAACATTCTTAGTCAGAACCAGACTGCCTATGCCACTGCCCAGAGATGCTCTTTTTGGTGGCAGGACAAATATTGTCTGTCTATCACAAAACAGCCCCTGCAGAAAACAAAATCATTACTATGCTTTTACTAATCTCTATCCTGTCATCAACAAAATCAACAACAACAAAAAAAGTCCCCTTGGGCACCTCAAGATTATTTCTGAGAATTTCAAAACCCTGACAGTCTTTTTCAAGCTGATCAAAATAAAAGTATTACAACAGCTGTAATTTCACACAGCCCTCTCAGCACTACCCACCTTCTCCATTTCAGACTGACCTCATCCTTCAGTTTCTTAACCACTGTCACACCCATCATTTCTTCTAAAGCATGTGGTCATTTTGGGCAATGAAATCCAGAAAATGTCTTTGCAACATTGTACTGGGAGTCAGGGGCTGTGGAGGCCTTGCAAGAGCAAATGATGGCAGTTTCTGCAGGAAACATGCCATCTGTGCAAGCTAGATTTTGCATGTTCAGATTGATAAGATATTTCTAAACAAAATTTCAGCTTTCTTGATCCAAAGAATGAGATGATCTGGACAACATACTTAGAAATTTGGGTCTCAAGGCACAGGCATCCTGACCCTAGTGCAGAACAGCTATTAGAAGAGCCTAATAGCTCACTCCTTGTACAGTATCAGACTTCAGTGTCCCTTTGGATGCTCTTGTCCTGATTGAGTTATTGGCATGCCCTGTAGCAGTTATAACGCTGAACAGAGATGTGGCAAGCTGGGTCTTATTTCTGTCCATGTTCAGTTGTTTTAGTGATCTTGGAAAAATCATGGGCCTTAGGCTGCTTTCACTTCTTTACAGAAAGCCCATGGCATCTATGCAATATATTTTCCCCCGTTTACGAAGTGTGAAGGGCATCCATCTTCAAGCATCTGCAGCATATTCCAGTGTCTCTGGAACATGGTACTCACAGTCTCCTGAAAGATGGTAGAAAGCAGAAAAATGCTTCTCTACTTGCCTACTCCTTACGCTGTTGATTCCATAACCTCTAGTCCATTTTCCCTAGTTGTCCCTTTCCTAGGCTGAAGAGACCTCATGTAGTTCCTTACCCCTCATCTGTTAGCCACTTTCTACTTCTGATTGACTGCAGGCTTTCCACTGCAATTAGTATGTTCTGGGAAAGCATTCTGGTGACAGAGAGAGGACATCATGGTCAGCTGAACATAGCTATGTGAGTCCACTGAGTCTCAATCACTCAGAAACTGCTTAATGGCTTAGCTCAGCCTGAACCCCCTACTCCATCTCTTCTGCCAGCTCAGGGATCAGCCAAGTAATTGAGAAGGAGCCAGAGGTTGCCTACATCAAGATCCCGATGGGGACAGGGTGTGCCCTGTCTTCTGTTAGACATACAAGGAGTAAAAGCTTAGAAAGGCTGTCACGCTATGATGAGGAGAGCAAACTGTTGGCCTACAGACTGAGCAGTGACTTCTAGTAGCAGGGGTGTGGCAGGGAAAGGCTGTGCAGCTTGGTTCAATCTTAATGAATCATACCCTGGCAATGTGTGAAGGACAGCCCTGCTCACTGTGAGGAGCAACTTTGCATGGTCTGACTCTTTTGCTAACACACTCACCTGCATGCAAGCACATATGCGCAGAAGCCTGTTATTTTTTTTTCCCCTTTCAAATCCCAGGTGCCACGTGCTTGGCCCTGGCTGGATGAGCAGTAGTGTACAGGGACTCTCTGTACTTCCCAAGTAACAAAACTCAAAAGGCAGAAGAAAAGATCAAGAAAAACTTGGGAACTAAGCTGATATGTTTACTGGTTATGGGTTCCACTGTGTTGCAGGGTTTGTTTCCAGATAAATCTTGGCAAGCTAGTTTCTCATCAAAGGACTCTCCTTCTAGTCCAACCAGTGAAGGAGCCATTATGATTCTCAGAGAGCCTGGAAATCACCTTCAGCAGGCTTTGAGTGCTTTCCTTCACAGTCTAGGAGCCTGCAGAAGGCAAACAAGGCTGTTAGGAAAGAAAGAGGCTGCATATGCCAAATCAAATATATTAACAACAGGCATAATCTCTTTGCTTGGCATCTTATGTTCTTAGAAATATGAGGTAGAGAACCACATTTGTGTTGCACTTGGACTTCCCACACTACTGCAGCTCTACAGTGAAAGGCAGCATCCTCAAAACTCCTATCTTTACACTGAGAATCTGAGCCAAAGACATGCCTTTGTCTTAAAACATCAATGTATTCTTCCACTTTTGAGGAGGTAGTGGGTTCCTTGCATGCCACCACTGAATTGATAGTTACTATCACTGAGCTGCTAGCCCCACCTCGGTCACATGTAGCACTGAAAAGACCTGAGAGCAGGACTTCAGAGAATCCTACTCCTGTAGCCAAGGATCTTTCAGGAGAGTCTAGCAACACATGCTGGTAGGTGGGAACCCTGGCCCACATGTGCCATAGTGTTGCAATTACAGGAGGAGGTATAACACGGAGCAGGATTCTGTAAAGGGACATTAAGATTAGAAACTAGCCAGTGTATCTGGGTGGCTTTGGAGAAAGCAGATGCGAGCACCAGTTTGTAGACATCAGAGTTCACCTAAAGGTTTAAATAAACCTTTCTGCAAGGGAAGTTCAATAATCAAAACAGAATTCAATGACAATGCCATGCTAAACTAGCTAACAAGTTAGGTCCTGTTAGTAAAATTATGCAAAGTTCTGGTTGTATTTCCTGGGTGTGTGATGCTTGCTCTAGGAGTAACATCAAAGTTGCTGATATATGTTTCTAGCCAAAGTTCTCATTTTCATTGTTGGAAATGTTTCGGAAACCCACCTGCTCTGTTTTTGTTCTGTTTTTCACTCAGTCAGGCTGTACAGAGGTACAGATAATCCTGTAATCTTTGTACGCCAAGGCCAGGCACACGGTAAGCATGTTGAGAGCAATCTGCAGACAAAACACACCATAAGCATAGACAAAGTTTGTGGCATAGTCCTGCCAGATGAAAAGAAAGGCAGGTTTGTGGGAAGAGGACGTGCCTAGGCAGTGTGGGAATTGTACAGAACATACGCAGCAGCACTGTAGAGTTTCGGGGCAGCTGCAGCGTCCATCACCAGAGCAAACTACTGTGCCAGCAGTAAGGTGGATGAAGGAAAACTCTAACCCCCCAAACAGCCTAGCTTGAGCCTGTGGAGTGAAGAACAGTAAAGAAACAGAGCTAACCCATCTGTTAGCTCTGGCCAGAGCTTTCCCTAGACCTCAGGCCACCCTGGATCATCAAAGATCACAGAACAGAGGAAATCAACAACCCCATAGCTATGGCTCACGGCTTTGTGTTACATAGATACCAATAACATCTCTGTAGCCTGGGAGAAGTGAGGGGCTCACAGTAAGCCAATGCCTGGGCCCCTCCCCAGCACCAGGAGAGTGGGCAGGCCTGTGATGCTGGTGCCATGTTTTCATGTACAGCTGCTGCTTGAACATGAGCTTTACAGTCAAGTAGCATGCTTGAGCATGGAGGTTGGACTGGATGATCTCCAGAGGTCCCTTCCAACCTTACCGATTCTGTGATTCTGTGATTCTGTGTAGTACCCTTCTAGAACAGGGGCCCTTAGTGAAAAAGGAAACCGAAAAGGCAGAAGTACTGCCTCAGACTTAACCTTGGTGCAGAAGGATCAGGTTAGAGAACACTGAAAACAAGTGGACACGCATACACAAGTTTGTGGGCCCTGATGGGATGCATCCATGAGCGCTGAGGGAGCTGGCTGATGTCATTGTGAAGCCACTCTTGATTACCTTTTAAAGGTCATGGTGATAAGTTTAGGTGCCTGTAAGGGTACACTTTGTATACCTAGAGCCCAATACCAAGCCCTCTTTGACCCCCTTTGACCCATGCTGTCCTCTGCCCTAGCCCCTGCTGGGCTGTCAATAGGAAAGAACTTGCCTGGTGAGCACAAGCCTGTCCTGGTACCACAAGAGACTGAAGATCCAGTTCAAAACAAGCAACATATTCCCAAGAGCTGCTTTCAGGAGATCTTTGCTCAAACAAGGACCACAGAGCACAGCATAGGGTGGATAATAATGCATATCAAGCATGGTGAGCAAGCATGTGTCTATAAGACTGTGTCATGGGTATAAATTCTAGTGAGAAGAGGCAGTCCTCTGATAAGATCTTTAGGGTGGAGACCCAAGCATTGCTGATCGGCCCGGCATAGCCCAGTCCTGCCTGAGTGGTAGCAATGATGGGAACAGGAGATATAGCCTTGTTGAATCTGCAGAAAGGATTCTGTGAAGGCTGTCCTCTTCACAGGAACAGGGTCTGGCACCCAATACCATCCAAGCCCTGAAGCTGCAGGGCACCCATCCACCACCCATGTATATTCCTCCTACCACCAAACACACACATCCCTAGAGATAACAGCAAGATACCATTAGTGGCAGCACCATTGCTTTATGGATACAATATTATTGAGGACATAGGCACAACTTGGTGCAGCAGCAAAGGGACCTGCTGCCAGGATCCTGGTACAACACAGAGCTGGTGTCTCACCAGGGCACTACTTTCCCTTCCCAGTCCAGGAAAGTACCCGTGTCCTTCTCGGACAGGGAGCAGAGCACATTCAGCATTCCTTGTACGCTCACGTCCACCGTCAGTGGGGGCTGCAGGGAGACAGAAGAAAGACAACCGTGTTCCCAAGGCCTTCTGAAGGTCTGGCCTGGCTCCTACCTGGGCCATTCTTTCCCAAAGACACAGAAGCTCTATGTCACAGGGGGAGAACTGGACAGAGGAAGGAAGTAGTCCAGGATGAAACAAAAATAAAGAAAGGAAAGAGAGACTAATCAAGGAACCACGGCAGTGGGAGTAGGATGTAGGAGATACTCAGCACCTGTATTCAACACAGGGACCTGGGGGTAAAAGAACTCCACACAACGGTGAAGATCCTGCCAATTGGTAGGAGAACAGCGGTAGGAGAACAGCAAGGGAGAGCTATTTCCCATAGAAAACAGAGAGACACTGACCAACCTCCCCAACCTTGAGGTCTCCCAAGTGTTCTACCTTGGTGGAGGAAAAATTCCCCATGTCTGTTTGCACCCAGCCAGGGTGGAGAGTAGCACAGAGGATGCCGTGTTGCCGGTACCCCAAGGACTGGCACTTGGTGAGCATGTTCAGAGCAGCCTGCAAGGAGGCACCACAAGGATCACTGTGGGAAGGAAAACAGTCTCCTACCCTGGGGAACATGTGCAGATCCCAAAGCAGGGGCAGAGGGGGGTAGGCAAGCAGAGCACCCTGGGACACACAGTGCTGCCACAGTCTCCAAGCACAGCTGAAGGCTGATCTAAGCAGAGCCCTCTGAGAATGAGGCTGGGAAGTGGCATATAGCATCTCCTGCATGGATAGACAGGAGGTGAGTGCCGTGGGAGGGAGAAAGGGACTCCCGAGAACTGTTGCAAGTGGAGAGAGATGTCAGGAGGGAAGAAGGGAGGGAGGCAGGGGGCTTGGAGGGTGTTTGGGAGAGAAAAACTGTCAAGGCTCATGCCCTGCACAGCATGGCAGTACCTTGCTGCAGCGGTATGAAATAACTTGCCCATAATCCCAAACAAAAATTTCCTCTATGGAGCCAGCAGAGCTGGACATGTTGATGATGGCTGCCTTGCTGCAGCTCAGCTCAGAGCTCGAGCTTCCCTGGGCAGCCTTCTTCAGCAAGGGCAGGAATGCCTGCAACGAGAGGAAAGAAGGGCCTGTGCGGATGCACTTCAGGAGATTCGAACTGCTCCTTCCACACTGCATCACGTCAGCACCAAATCAGTGAGCAGATTCCTGCTCTCATAGCCTCAGACCACAAGGTTCCTGCTCCTTGGCACTGACCCATGACTGCTTGCACTCCCCATCTGAGCTGGAGAATACAAGGCCCGTTGTCAGGACAAGAGCCCACTGGGCTCTGGAGCAGAGAGCAGGCCTTTCCCTTCAGCCCTTCCCAGCTGCCTGGGATCTCCCAGCTCCAGGAGCTGGAGCCAAGGGGAAGCAATGTTCTCTGGAGCAGAGCTGCAAAGCCACAGGTGGGGGTTCTCACCTGGCTCACCAGCAGGGGCCCAATTGTGTTGGTGGCATACACCTGGGCCATGTTCTCCACAGTCTCAATTTCCAAAGTCCTGTTCAACAGTATTGCAGCGTTGTTGATGAGGAGGTTCAGCCCAGAGTCCTTCAGGTGCTCCCTGACTCTGCCTGCAGCTGCCTGGATGCTGGCGGGGTCGGTGACTTCTATAGAGCCAACACAGAGCGAGGTAAGCGCCTGCTTCCCCTTTGTGCCTCACATGACGGCCTGATGCAAGGGCACAGGACCCCATGTGCCCTCAGGGATGTGCTGGGGCAGGAATTAGGGCACATGGGAGAAAGGGGGCCCCAGAGGAAAGAGGAGCGCAGGGCCACTCCCTGCCAGGCAGGAAGGCAGGAGTCTCCGGCATGGCTGGAGACAGGCTGTGGGCAGGAGTGACAGCAGTGGGCCTGCTTCCCCCACTAAGTGCTGGGACTGTTGGCACCGCTCCCACCTCTCACTGGGTTGCTGCGGTGTGCACAGCATGCCAGGTGAGTGGCTGGGCTGTGGGAGCAGACAGTGCTGGTTAACGAGGGGAGCCTGGGCAAGGGCCCCTCACCCTTGGGGCACAGCCAGGAGCACCTACCAAGCGGGATGATGACCAGGTTGGCGTGCTTGGAGGCCAAATGCTGTAACTCCTGCAAGAGAGGGCACAACAGAGAGGCAGGGACACCTGGGCAGACGTCAGCTCTCAGCCTGTCCCAGGCACAGCCACTGTCACTCCTGCGCTGTCCCTGCACTGCCCCATGCCCAGCACCCTACCCTGGGTGCCCTGCTCCAGCCGGACAGGGCTCCGTGCCTCCTGCACACGTCGCATGCCACTACTTCACCCTCTGCCCTCCTGTTGCAGACTCAAGCCTTTCCCTCTAGCCCTTGAGGAGATGAGTGCCAGGCTGTGCCAGGAGCTCCCTGCCTGTCCTCTAGGAGCCCTAGCCTCTCTGCACACCCCATGCGCAGCTCGTCGCGCGGCCGTGCCAGCTGGGCTGCCCTGTGCCCTGGCAACTGTGGTGCAGGGTTGCAGCTTCCCATCTGAGCCCTCACAAATCTTCTCCTGGCACAAACATGCCCCCCGGGCAGCATGTGATGGCCTGTGCTTCCACCCCCCAGCAAAGTCAGCTCCGCTGAGCCTCACCTGTGCTCGCTCTCCCTTGGGGTCCCGGCAGGCTGCAAAGACCCACTCGGGTGGGTTTGGCATCTGCAGGAGCTGCTTGACAATTCCCAGGCCGATTCCTCGATTGGCCCCAGTGACCAGAGCAGAGCGGACACAAAGCCCTGCCATGCTGCTGCTCCTCCTGCCTCTGCTCTAGCTTGCCTAGCTCACTCACTTCCCTGAATACTACTTATAGTCTGTTCAACTGCCACCCCACCCACTCAGGCTTGCGCAAAGCCTCTGTTCTCTCAGTACATTCTCTCCAGCTCTTGAAATTCTCTAGGACCCAGTTCCTGCCTGGGCACCAGCCCTCATCTCTCCAAAGGGCAAAAGTCACTTAACATTCTTAAACACACAGAACTGACCTCTAGGACCTTGGCCCGGTGAAGCAGGAGCCTAGGAGAAGGTGTGCTGAGGGAGGAGGGAGCAGCCATTGGAAGGGATGCAGGGTGCCCCATGGCTCAGGTGGGCCTGACAGCTTCAAAGCATTTCTGTGTCTTTCCCATACAACACCAGTCAGAGGTTGAACGCATTCCCCTTCTGCTGGTTTCCAGAGTCCTTCAGATGGAACTGCAGGAGGTTGCTCTGCTCTCCCCTGTCTTCCAAGGAGATGTCCCATCCCAGGGCATCCCACAAAAGACCTGCAGAGCAAACCACCAGCATTGCCTTCTTGCAGAAGGAAGTGGACCCTGCACAGTCTGCGCATCACCTCTCTGCTGTTCATGCACTCCATCTCCTTGCATGCTGCCTCCAGCCTTGAGCTCCTCCCTGGGAGTTATGGCACATAATCCCAGCGTGAGTGCGCATCTGTGCCATGCTGCAGTGCAGAGCCACTGCTGCAAGAGAAATCATACTGTGGAAGCAATCCTGAGTGGAGCAGCCCTTCTGCTGGGGTTGCAGGAGGGCTCAGGGGCCCTGGGTTACCCTGCAAGGGTAAGCGCTTTGGTCAAAGCCCCCCTGCCCACATCACCCATAGGAGCTAGGTGCAGACAGCTCTGCACTGGCACCAGTGGAGCTGGGTCCTGCCACCAGGCTGAATGTGCGGCCAAATAGCTTGGGCCAAGCATTATAGCCAGGATTTTAAGTATAGGAATCGGGCTGTGCACTCTTTCTGTACACCTGCTTCCACAAGTGTCTCTGCACTCAGCTCAGCCACTCGGCCATCCCTTGCTTTCAAGCACTGAGTCTCAAAGCCAGGGAAAACTGGGATGCTGGGTAGAAGGGCAGCAGTGGAGTTGCTGATCCTGCTGAGGTGTCTCCTTCTGCCCCAGGATGTGTCGGCCAAAGTGTTAACCAGCTGCACTGGCCAAGCGAGCTCTCATGCTCTGGCAGCAGCCCCTTTGCTCCTCCCCGCTTCCGCCTGTTTTCTGGAGCTTGGCTGGCAGACCCCACAAGTCAGGCAGGTCCTCCATGTCCCTCTTGAGTGACACTGCGTGGGCCACCCTCACCAAACCCCATAAGAGGAACATGGCTTGGGGCCAGGGAAGAGATGTCCACCAGAGGGTCCATCTCTGCCCCTTACTCAGTCCTACACCTGCGTCTAACTCAGTTCTGCTCGGAGCCTGCAGCACCTCACCCTCAGATCTTTGCTGCATTCACCTTCCTCCCAAACAAAACATCTTCAAAGTATTGCTGTGGCCAAGTTTATTCCTGGGGACCCCTCTGCTCCTTAGGTCAGTTGTACGGTCACCATGGTGCCACCTGCCGTGCTGCACCCATCTCACTGCCTGCCTTGTGCCAGCACTCCCATTCAGGCAGCACAGGTGTGCTCTGGATCGGGAAACTGATCCAAAATGGGGAATAATGAGGCCTGTTTACCTCTGTCTCTGTAGGCCCCTTCCTTCCTCACCACCCATTCTTGCCTTCCCTCCAGCCATGCTGGCCTGTGCCTTGCTGGGAGTGCTGGAGGCCTGTGTGCTCTGGCTGCCTCTAGATGCAGCGCAGAGTGCAGCGTGCTTCCGCTGACTATACTCTGAACAGTTCCCAGCAACACCAACTCTATTACCATGGCAGTGTCTGACTATGACTCTTTGTGTCTGACTTGGCATGGTCCAGCTGCCTGAGCAATCTGGTCTTCCTTTCCCAGCCTGCATACACTAGGCTCTCTCCCTCAGGCAGCATCTCAGGTGGTCACAGTCCATGTTTCGTCAGAACAGGACAGGTCAGTGTTTCTGATCAAATCAGCCTGGGTCTCATTTTGATCTGGACTTTGCACCTTTGACAAATATTCTCCTCTGCAGTGTCCTCGCTTTGCATCTTGCGTCAGCCCTCGCCTCTGAGGAATTCTGTGACTCTGCCCTAGTCTCTTGGTCAGGATCCACTTTTCTCTATGGCTAAGGGGTGATACAAGGGGAGCTGAGTGTCCTGGTCAGGCAGGAAGCCCCCTTCACCCTGCAGCAAAGCTCTCTCATGGTTTCACTCACCTAGGATGTGCTCCCTTGAGGAGCTCAGCCCTGTCCTGGCATCACCAGAGGCTGAGGAGGCAGCTGAGGACAAGAAGCATCTTCCCAGGAGCTGCTTTTAGAATGTCTTTACTCAGACAGTGACCGGGCAGCGGAGATCGGGGTGTATGATAACACAAGTTGAGCATGGCAGGGAGGTGTACTAAGGCTCTGTCATGGGTGCAAAACCAGATGAGAAGAGACAACCTTCTTCAGGAGTGGGATGAACGTCTCAGCTATCTCAGCTCTTGCACCATCCCATGCCCAGCACTATATCCTGGTTGCCCTTGTCCTGTCAGATGGGGCTCCTGCACATACCTTGTGACACTGTCTCACTCTCTGCTTTTTCATCTGAGACATGAGTCTTTCCCCTCCTCCAAGGAGAGTATAAGAGGATGTTGTAAACCTTGATTTCGGCAAGGTTTTTGACATAGGCTCCCATAGTATGTTTATTGCCAAACTGGGGCATACCGGTTGGGGAGGCTGAATTACATGATGAGTGAAAAACTGACAAGACCACCAGGCTAAAGGAGCTGTGATTAGCTGTAGAAATCCCAGCAGGTGGCCAGTCACTTGTAATGTTCCTTGGGGATCGGCACTAAGATGTATCCTGTTTAATGTCTTTGGCAGAGCTGGCTGATGTGCCGAAGCCCACTCTCAGCAGGTTGGGTCTGCTGCCAAACCAAAGGGAGCAATCGATATCTTGGAGGGCAAGGCTGCTCTTCAGTGGGACCTCGACACGCTGGAGGATTGGGCCATCAGAAACGTCATGGAGCTGCATGGAGCAAAGGCAAACACAACATACACCCCTAGGAGGAAGCAGCCCATGCAGCAGGCCAGGCTGGGTTGGCTGCCAGAGGAACAGGGCAGCAGAAAAAGCACTGGGAGTGCTGAGAGGCCAAAAGCTGGTCAGACATCAGCAGGGTGCCCCTGTACCAAAGCACCAGGGCAGGCTTAGCAAGAGTGCAGCCAGCAGGGTGAGGAGAGGGACTACTACCTTCCATTCGGCTCTGGTGAGACCACATGTGGACACTGACACAGTTTGGGCTCCCCAGGACAAGGCAGACAGTAACAGTCTGGAGCAAGTCTGAGAGCCAAGGGAGGCTGTGGGATCTCCATCCTTGGAGTCTTTCAGTTCTTGAATGGACACTGTCCTGAACAACCTCTAGCTCTAACTGGACCACTTTGGAGCAGGGGTTGGAGCAGAGACATCCAGAGGTCCCCTCCGACTGAAACAGTTCTGTGATTTTATGCCTGAACTCTACTGTACAAAGAAAGGTGGACACCTCATAGATCCCCAGGTAGCGCAGACTCACGATCTGGGGAAGAGACCTGAGTGTCCTAGTAATGGTTCCAAAAGTTTCCAGGAGCCCTGAGTTTCCACCAGAACACACAGTTCACAACCACATACTCCCTAGGGCATGAGGACAATAGGCAGCCCTCAGTGACTGCAGTAGGCTGGGGATTTCCGCATGCAAAGGCATTCCTGGGTTGTATGGTGCAGACTAACAGCACAGCACACTGAGATGGCATACCCTCACTCCTCCGGAAGACATCCTTCTCCAGCTGGCCAGAGCAGCAGCTGTCACAGCACCAGGTGCTCCACCTGTACCCCACAGAAGCCAGACTGCAAAGAGGCAATGAGGCAACTCCACGAGCACAGAGGGAGACTGCAGTGCACACTCTAGCTCTTTCTTACTTCCCTCCGCACCTCCAGGTTGCATGTTCAGCCTCAGTCTGTGCTGAGATGCAGTGTCAGTGGGTATAGCATAAGGGTACTGCTTTTCTTGCTATTTCAGGCTCTACGCTGGCCTTGGCAGGCAAGTAGTGGCAGGGAAGAATGGGCATGGGGTCAGTGAGCCATAGTGCATGTTTCCAAACACTCTCCAGAGCTCAGAGGGTTTCTCTTGACATCTTCCTTTCACAGAGGCCCTGGGAGCAGCCAGGATGTGTCTGGGGGCCACCCAAACCAATGCAGGTGTCAAGATTGTCAGCCCCCATCCATTCATTACCTTCAGGTGCAGCCGGAGGGCCTGGCAGAGGAAGGGGCTGGAGGCCAGCACGTACAGGCCTTCTGGACCAGAACCCAGAGGCAGAGACGTTGTCATGGAATAGGAAGGGGCAGAGTAACCACAACATCAGCTTGAGCAGGATTGTGATGGGAGAAGGACAGACAACAACTGTGAAGCTGTCTGGCTGTGTAAGGGTACACAGATGGAAAGTGCAGCAAGGACATCACAACAAGGACAGAGCAAGGAAAGAGGGAGGATAGTTGCAAGCAGGCTCTGACTTTGCAGCTGTGGGGAGACAGGCAGAGGCAGTGGTTGCTGACAGAACCAGAGGAGAGCCAGAGAGGGCCAGGAGTCAGAGTGTGTGGAGAAGCAGGGACTGGGCTGTCTAGCAAAGGCTGAGCACGTGAGGAGTGGTTACGGAGGGTCAGAGGCCGGATCTGTTTGCCATTATCTGTGGGCAAAGGGCTCAGTGGTCAGTCTTGGAGAGGGCTGGGAGGGAATAGCCCAGAGCCTGCTAGCCTCCTCTGCTTCTCCCCACCTCCCTCCCACCAGGGTCTGGGAGGCCATGCGGGCTGCACAGGAGCGGAGGGCCCTCTCCAGCATGACTGGCTCTCCTGGTTATACAGAGCACAGCAGGTGGGAATGAGGCACACAGTATTGACCATGCAGACACTAGGCACCCACCGCCCTGCAGTCAGCCAGCTGCATGCAGGGCCCAGCTGAAGGGACTAAATGCCTTAAGGCCAGCATCAAATGACTGCACTACCCAGGATCATACCTGGATAAGAACCATTTGGTACAATAAGCAACAGCCCTTGGCCCCATGCAGGGTGATGTCTGGGGGGGGCACTTGCCTCTGGCCTCACTCATGGAGAGTGGCGCCTGCAAAGACATGTATTGTGTGTGTGGCCAGATCAGGTGACCACAGAGTCTATAAATGTTCCCTTGTGGTCTCAAAGCTCTCAGGGCACCAGTGCAGAAGCCCCAGCAGCTGGTGTACTTATATGAATGGCGGTCCCCACAGAGAAGAGAAAGCCATCCTCAGCAAAAGCTTTCAGGACCACAATGCTGTTGTGGATGTGGACCAGGCTGGGTAGAAGGGCCCAGTGAGCAGAAGAGCTCCAGTCTTGTTCACACTTTTTCGTCAGTGACTTGGATGAAGGGACAGAGTGCCTGCTCAGCAAGTTTGCTGATGATACCACTCTGGGAGGAGTGGCTGTGCTGCCATTCAGAGAGACCTCGACAGGCTGGAGAATTTGGCGGAGGGAAACCTCATGAGGTTCAACAAAGGCAAGTGGAGGGTCATGCGCCTAGGGAGGAATAACCCCATGCACCAGTACAGGCTGGGGGCTGACCTGCTGGAGAGCAGCTTTGCAGAGAAGGAGCTGGGAGTGCTGGTGGATGACAAGTTGAGCAATATGCCCTTGTGGCCAAGGAGGCCAATGGTATCGTGGAGTGCCTTGGGAAGATGTGGTGATTGATGCAGGTCAATGTAGTGAGGCCACATCTGGAGTGCTACATTGTGTGGAGGCCATATCGGACTCTGCAATTCAAGAGAGACATGGAACTACTGGAGAGAGCCCAGTGCAGGGCTACAGAGATGATTACAGAGGACTGGAGCATCTCTCTCATGAGGAAAAGCTGCAAGAGCTGGGCCTGTTTAACCTGAAGAAGAGAAGCCTGAGAGGGGATCTTACAATGTCTACAAATACCTTAAAGGAGGGTGTCAAGAGGTTGGGGCCAGACTCTTTTCAGTGGCGCCCAGCGATAGGACAAGAGGCAAGGGCACAAACTGAAACACAGGAAATTCCACATGAATATGAGGAAAAACTTCTTTATTGTGAGAGTGACAGAACACTGGAAGAGGTTGCCCAGAGAGGTTGTGAAGTCTCTTTCTCTGGATATATTCAAAACCCACCGGGACATGATCCTGTGCAACACACTGTAGGTGACCCTGCTTGAGCAGGGCGTTGAACTAGATCATCGTCAGAGCTCCCCTCCATCCTCAGCCATTCTGTGATTCTTTGAGTACCTAAGCCACCTCAACCACAATCCCACCCGTTAACAGCTTGCCAGTGCCTAACAAGTTGCCCTTGACGGGTAAGAGTCAGGGGCAGCAAAGCTCTCAGTTACGGTGTTCAGCACTCCCCCACTGGGGGACAGCTGGGAAGGTATCCTTGCAAAGATACCAAAGGCAATCTAGTGCAAGAACCCCCCACTGCTCATCATCCCATGCACATAGCATTAAGTGGTCCCACAAGCAGGGAGTGATCTCCCAAGGCTGAAACTAATTCTCTGTGTTGAGGAGTATGGGGAGGACAAAGACTGAATTTTCTGTCTTGGCCTCTGCTATTGTTCTGCTGTCATTGACCTGAAAAAAGAGACACAGGCCCCCTCCCCCCGATACACACACCATGGGTTGAGAAGTACAACAGTACCAATGGACAAGCAATTCGAGGGCATGGGGGCTGTGAGTGCTCCTGAGAAGTCTATGGCACAATAAAGCCACACACAGGGGGGCAGTTCAGCGGGGAGCGACACTGGGCACATACACAGCATGACCCAGTACAAAGGCCTGTGGATATGCTCTAAGCCAAGCCTGTTGCAGCCAACGGGCAGGCAGGATGTGGCTGCCATTGCAGCATACACATGGGCTGTGCTTCAGTAGTTGGCTTCTGTGCCAAAGAACATGTCCTGGCCCATTTGAATGATTAGTCCACATGCACCCCTTAGCTCAGATGTACTGTGGCTCTCAAAGGCAGTAAGGTAAAGTGAAGGATCATTTTGCTCCCTGCCGCCTTGACATTCCCACACATTCCTGCAAAGCTGATTGCCTCCCTGCTATGCCCTGATGAGCACAACTTGTCGACTGACTAGACAGCAGCCTGTTAGGAAGTAGCTTATGCCCAGCAAGGCATCGAGAAGGAATATTATCCTACTCCCCTTGAGCACCTCCTGCTTTGGCATTATCAGTACAATACCAATAAACACACACACTGACTTCTTTTAAGGTTTCTTGTTTCTAATCTTGATATTCACTTTCATCTCATTCATATGTGTGTAGTTTTCCACAACACGCCCTCCGGCAGAGAGACTTGGAGGTGAATAATATGTGCCAGCCAGGACAGTTCTGGTTGCTGCAAAGACAAAGGGTGTCAATCTGGTGCTCATGTTTTTTTTTTTTTTTTTTTTTTTTTTTGTGTGTGTGTGTGCCAGGTTGTGGGTGATCCGCCCCCTGCCCTGCCCCAGCCTGAAGAAGCTCCATTCTGCCATCAAAGGCTTTTGCCCTTTTAAAATGGCAGCCTGCTACCACTAGGAGATGCTCGCTTCTTCTTGCCTTCAGGTGGAAAAATCCCCCAAGACAGCATATCACTCCCTAGACGTGGCCCAGCCCTTCACTGAGGGCAGAGAGGATTGTTATTCTTCCTGCCTGTTCAGTGTCCAAAATCCAAATCTGCCCTATTACTGTGGAGCTGTGCCACCTCACTCTTCCACCTCCAGACACCTCAGTGCTGAACCCTCCCATGTCAGTCTCTCTCCTTCTGGTGGTGTGAGATTGTACAGTTCCTCTTAACAGTTGTTTCTCTGGGTTGCTGTATGCCAGAGTGTCTTGCTTTTTCCATTCTTAGCTGGCAAACCAAGACTTGTAGTAGCAGCCAGGGCACTACAGTGAAAAATTACAGACAAAAGACTGTCCAAAGGGTGACCCTCTCCCCAAGTGTTCAGATTAGTGATACAACACAGCATTTCTTTGACATCTTCTCCTATTTGAGATAATCAATCCAGGCTTCCCAGATTCTTTCTTGCTTGCTCATTTTGAAAGGCTTCTCAGCTTTGCTGAGTTGCCTTCCAACTGGTCATGAGCACACAGCTCTGTGGCAGGCAGTCATAGGCTGTGATTTCTTTGGCAATCTTTCTAGCCTCGGCTAGGTTTATTGTCTCCAACATATGTGATCATGTGTGATCACCAGTCAGTCAGGCCCTGTTCCTCTCGTACCCATTTGACAAGAGAAAGCATATCACTGCCTGCACAGAGCCAGCTGCCTGATAAGTTATTGTTCCATAGAAGTAGAATTGGCACAGTAAAGTCAAGTTAAAGGACAGTGAGCTTTAAGAGGTCAAAGGAAAGGCCAGAAAAGCCAACAGAAAGAGTAGTGAAACAGGTAAGGAGCTCCTGAAGTTTTAAAGGTGCGTGTGAGCATGACAAATCCATGTAAAGACATCAAAAATCAAAGCTGTTAACAAAATCAAGCTACTGCTCCAAGCAGGATTTGCTGTTTAGCTTGCTGCTTCTATTCACATATTACACCACAACTCCTGTTATGCCAAGCATAACAGGTAACACTCTCTCTCCTTTTGAAGCTTGCCTGATTTAGCTGAAATATGGGGATAATCAGTGGCAAAGAGTTAGGACTGATGCAGTGGTCTTTGCCTCAGTGAATAGTTTCTGAATTGCCATGTTTGTGAGCCTTTAGAATCAGCTGCCTGTCTCTGACCCTGTCTGAGTCCATCAGCCTCGCTGTGTTCTCCTGTCTCATTTGTTCCACTCCCCATGCTGGGGAAGAACCACCTTTAGGGCAAACACAGATGTTGAGGACTTTTCTCATCTGGTAGAACTGGTGCTAGACTGCCTGGTGACACCAAGGCTGTCTCCACACCTAGACTGGTGTGGATGGCTGGGGGGAAAACCCATTGCCACCATCTCCTGAGGACCTGGCAGAAGAGACTGAATTGGCTGCAGGTTTTCAGCCAGGTTTCAGGGCTGTGTGTAAGCACTTCAGTTGTCCCGGTTAAAGTTCTGGTTGGTGTTGATGTTCAGATGGAAGGGATCCTGGTTCCTGCTTTGTACCTTGAGAATCAGGGGCCTGCAGTGGGCTGAGGCTGGGGAGTGGTACGAGCATCTCTGGTCAACTAAGTTTGGATGGGAGGAGAATGAGCATGTCTGTGCACATCACGAGGACAGGTGGGAGTGTATGCTAGTAATGCAGGCACCGTTCAGGGGTTCTCTCTGCTTTCTTCACAGTGTAGTGTGGGGTCATTGTACTGTTGGTCAGATTTGGACCACAAAGCATCAGAAACACACCTCCCAGCCACAGGGCAATGGAGGAGGCAGCTGGGAGCAGTGGGAAAGTGTCCAGAGCATCTGGGAACAGATTTGCTTTTCCAGACCTCTGCAGACTTTCAAAAACCTGGTGACAACTTGCAAGGGGTGAATTTAGACCTGCCAGATGCTCCAGAAGATGCTTGGCTTGCTTGAATTTCTGAGTCACAGATGAGACTGGCTGCACTTTGCAGTTCTCTCTCAGAATTTAAACCCAGCTCCCATTGCTACTAGAACACCTGACAAAGCCATGCACAAATATCATGTGTGCTCCACGTTTGCCATATGTCTGTCATGGGTGGCAGCAATGGCTTCTGCATGACCCCTCCCAGAGACGCTGCCTTCCCAAGGTGCCCGTTTTGATGCCCTGGTCCCTGCAGCAGTAAGAGCAGAGCTGCGTACCATGATACGTGCTGTTGAGGGGGGCACTAAACAGTCAGTAATTACCTAGAAAACAGTGTCCAAGCCTTTGCTGATTCTCTGCAACAACTTCTCCCCCCGCCTCATACAATCATCGAATCAGTAAGGTTGGAAGGGACCTCTGGAGACCATCTAGTCCAACCTCCCTGCTCAAGCAGGGTCACCTAAGCATGTTAGACAGGGTTGCATCCAGGCAGGCCTTGAATATCTCCAGAGAAGGAGACTCCACAACCTCTCTGGGCAACCTCTTCCACCACTCTGTCACTCTCACAGTGAAGAAATCCCCCCTCACATTCAGGCAGAACTTCCTGTCGTTCAGTTTTTGCCCCTTTGCCTCTTGTCCTGTCGCATGGGACAACTGAGAAGAGTTTGTCCCCATCCCCTTGACACCCTCCCTTCAGGTACTTACACACATTGATAAGATCCCCTCTCAGGCTTCTCTTCCCCAGGCTAAACAGGCCCAGCTCTAGCAGACATTCCCCAGAGAGCAGGTGCTCCAGCCCTCTGATCATCCTCATAGCCCTACGCTGCACTCTCTCCAGTAGTTCCATGTCTCTCTTGTACTGGGGAGCCCAAAACTGGACACAGTTCTCGAGATGTGGCCTCACCAGTGCTGAGCAGAGGGGCAGGACCACCTCCCTTGACCTGCTGGCAACACTCTTCCTAATGCACCCCTGGAGACCATTGGCCTTCCTGGCCACCAGGGCACATTGCTGGCTCATGGTCAGCTTGTCACCCACCAGCACCCCCAGGTCCTTCATTGCACTGCTGCTCTCCAGCAGATCAGCCCCCAGCCTGTACTGGTGCCCAGGGTTATTTCTCCCTAGGTGCAGGACTCTGCACTTGCCCTTATTGAACCTCAGGAGGTTCCTCTCCACTCAGCTCTCCAGCCTGTTGAGGTCTTCCTGAAGGGCAGCACAGCCCTCAGGTGTATCAGCCACTCCTCCCAGCTTGGTATCATCAGCAAACTTGCTGAGGAGGCACTCTGTCCCCTCATCCAGGTCACTGATGAAAAAGTGTGAATAGGATGGGACCCAGTACTGAGCCCTGAGGGACACCACTAGCCACAGGCCTCCAACTAGACTCCACACCACTGATGACGACCCTCTCAGCTCTGACTTTCAGCCAGTTCTCAATCCACCTCACTGCCCACTCGTTTAACCCACTGTTCCTGAGATTGCCTCGGAGGATGTTATGGGAGACAGTGTTGAAAGCCTTGCTGAAGTCAAGGTACACAACGTCCACTGCTCTCCCCTCATCTACCCAGCCAGTCATTCCATCATAGAAGGCTATCAAGTTGGTTAAGTAGGCTTTCCCCTTGGTGAATCCATGCTGACTACTCCTGATCCACAGACTGCTCAGCAACACAAACCAGTGCTAGAAAGTATTGAGGAAGGAACATGACAGAGGACAGAAGACATCATGATCTATCCCATGCTGTACCCACCTCTAGAACTCTGCATGCTGCTCTGGCTTCCCTCTCTCAAAAGAACAAAGCCGAATGAGGGAAGTGTGCATGAACTCGACGGGATGGAGCTTTGCTAAGCAGATGTACAGAATGGCCTCTGGAAAGGAGAGACTGAGGACTAGATCTCTCCTGCTTGGGAAAAATATAAAGGAATGGACATTTGTAGTAATTTTGCCAAATCATGCCACTTATAGGAAGCAGAGGTAGGAAATGCTAAGCCCACTTCCCAGAATGCAGTAATATATGGATACCCTGGGAAAGAGACCGGGCAAATAAGTCACAGCAACCCAGAAGCAACCCATCTTCACACAGACATTACATGGCCATGGGGACAAAAAAAGAATGGACAAAAGATGAGAGAAAGCCCTTTTCTCTCAATCCCTCCTGTGCTCCTAGGCAGCCCCTGCTTCATGCATCTCTTTCTGTAGGGCGACCCCATGAGACACTGCAGGAGACCTGCCTGTCCCCCAGGATTTAATAAACAAAATGCTTTCCTTAGTAATGAGCCTGCAAACGATTCTTCAGTTTTCCCTGTACCAGCTACATCCTCAAGTTAACCCTTGTAGTGTCCACCTTGACAGAGAAATCAGCAGGGCTTGGACCTCATCCAGGCACATAGCTAGAAAGTGTATGTCTAGGGACACATGCGCAGAGGCACTTGGGGAGAAAAGAGACCAAAAAAAAAAATCTCTCCTGCAACACTGCTCTTTTTCCTAGAAGATGCATGAGAGCTAAGGGAATATGAAGAATTTGGGGATGAGACCCTCTGAACTCAGGGCTAAGACCAGGGGCACCTACCTGGGAGGATGATGGCCAGATACCCTCTGGCAGAGGAGGTATGAAATGCAGACTAAATCAGCTCAATTAGCTGCAGAAAGAACTCTGAGGAGTTCTTAATAGCAAGTTAGAAAGAAATAGAATAGAAATAGAAATAAATAGAATAGAACTAAATAGAATAAAAAGAAATAGAGTAGACATAGAAATGAATAGAATAGAAAGTTAGCAGCAGCAGTAGCAGACAGTCCAGAGCGCTACTTGATGCTTAGAGAAACGGGTTTATTGAGGACATGGGCACAGTGCAGTGCCCATGGATCCTGGCACAGCACAGGGCTGCTGTCTCATCAGGGTGCTACTATCCCTTCCTGGTCCAGGAAAGTGCCCGTGTCCTTCTTGGACAGGGAGCAGAGCATATTCAGTATCCTCTGTATGCTCACATCCATTCTCAGTGGGCTGCAGGGAGACAGAAGAAACACAACCTTGTACAGCCCAACGTGGGGAGAGGGCGCATGAGTTCCCATGACTCCCCAGCCCCACTGAGCTATCCCAGGCCAGAGTGGTGTCCACATGGCACCTGAGCACAGCCAGCTGGGGGAAAGGGAGCCCGACGGCTGCTCGGGGTCTTTGCCAGCCCTGTGCTGCCTTCCCTCAGCACCCATGTTGGCCCCACAGCCCCTGGGGTGACCCAGCTCCTCAGAGATGGGCACCAGCCTGGGACACCTGCCCCAGGCTAATTTGCTTCCTGGAGACCATGTTTCCAGAGCACGGTTACCTTCCCACGGAACCCACAGGCCGTCACTCATGGGGATCCCATGCACAGCCATGAGTCAGGAGAGCTAGCCTGGTGGCACTGCTACACAAAACGCTAACGAGTCCTGTGTAGGAAGAAGGCTGCCCTCTGCAAGTTCATACCACCCCACACACATCCGGTTGCAGTCACAGATGGACATGGCAGCACTGCTGCTCATGGACATGGGTTTATTGAGGACATGGGCACGGCACAGCGCAGCAGCAAAGGGACCTGCTGCCAGGATCCGGGCATGACGCTGGGCTGGCGTCTCACCAGGGCAGTGCTTTCCCTTCCCAGTCCAGGAAAGTCCCCGTGTCCTTCTCGGAGAGGGAGCAGAGCACATTCAGCATTCCTTGTACGCTCACGTCCACCGTCAGTGGGGGCTGCAGGGACAGAGGAGAAACACAACTTTGTGCCCAAGGCCTTCTAAGGGTCAGAGCAGGCTCCTGCTTTGGCCAGCGCCTCCCTGAGCCCATGGCTCCCTGGGGTGAGTGAAGTGAAGAGACAGCAGCACTTTGCAGGAAGGCTCCCTGCCTGCCATCTCCTTCCCTCCTGTACGACAAGCTCCGAGCATTGTCCACACAGCTCCACTGGAGCCCGGCAGCTCTCAGGATGTTTGGTACACAGGACGCTCTGGGTTCCTGAACAATGAGGTTCTTCTGGGCCTGCCCCAGAAAAATCCTACCTTGTGTCCTGCTGAGCTCCCCATGTCCATTTGCACCCAGCCAGGGTGGAGAGCAGCGCAGAGGATGCCGTGTTGCCGGTACCCCAAGGACTGGCACTTGGTGAGCATGTTCAGAGCAGCCTGCAAGGAGGCACCACAAGGATCACCGTGGGGAGGACAACAGTGCCCTCCCCTAGGGAACATGTGCAGACCCCAAGGCAGGGGCAGAGGAGGGCAGGCAAGCAGAGCTCCCTGCGACACACAGTGCTGCCACAGTCTCCAGGCACAGCCACTCAGCACAGCAGAGAATGAGGCTGGGAAGTGGCATACAGCATCTCCTGACATGGACAGGAAGGAGGCGAGTGCCATGAGAGGGAGAAAGGGACTCCCAAGAACTGTTGCAAGTGGAGAGAGATGTCAGGAGGGAAGGAGGGAGGGAGGCAGGGGAGTCACAAGAGGACTTGGAGGGTGTTTGGGAGAGAAAAAATCGTCCGGGCTCACGGTGTGCCAGCACAGCATGGCAGTACCTTGCTGCAGCGGTATGAGATACATTGCACATATTCCCATGCATAGACTTCCTCTATGGAGCCACCATAGCTGGACATGTTGATGATGGCTGCCTTGCTGCAGCTCAGCTCAGAGCTCGAGCTTCCCTGGGCAGCCTTCTTCAGCAAAAGCAGGAATGCCTGCAACGAGAGGAAAGAAGGGCCTGTGCGGATGCACTTCAGGAGTTTCTAGCTGCTCCTTCCACACTGCATCACGTCAGCACCAAATCAGTGAGCATATTCCTGCTCTCATAGCCTCAGACCACAAGGTTCCTGCTCCTTGGCACTGACCCATGACTGCTTGCACTCCCCATCTGAGCTGGAGAGTGCAAGGCCCGTTGTCAGGACAAGAGCCCACTGGGCTCTGGAGCAGAGAGCAGGCCTTTCCCTTCAGCCCTTCCCACCTGCCTGGGATCTCCCAGCTCCAGGAGCTGGAGCCAAGGGGAAGCAATGTTCTCTGGAGCAGAGCTGCAAAGCCACAGGTGGGGGTTCTCACCTGGCTCACCAGCAGGGGCCCAATCGTGTTGGTGGCATACACCTGGGCCATGTTCTCCACAGTCTCAGTATCCAAAGAGCTTGGTTTTACAATGGCAGCGTTATTGATGAGGAGGTTCAGCCCAGAGTCCTTCAGGTGCTCCCTGACTCTGCCTGCAGCTGCCTGGATGCTGGTGGGGTCAGTGACTTCTACAGAGCCAACACAGAGCGAGGTAAGTGGCTGCTTCCCCTTTGTGCCTCGCATGATGGCCTGATGCCAGGGCACAAGAGCCTCATGTGCCCTCAGGGATGTGCTGGGGCAGGAATCAGGGCACAGAGAGAGGAGCCCAGGGCCACTCCCTGCCAGACAGGAAGGCAGGAGTCTCCGGCATGGCTGGAGACAGGCTGTGGGCAGGAGTGACAGCAGTGGGCCTGCTTCCCCCACTACGTGCTGGGACTGTTGGCACCGCTCCCACCTCTCACTGGGTTGCTGCGGTGTGCACAGCATGCCAGGTGAGTGGCTGGGCTGTGGGAGCAGACAGTGCTGGTTAACGAGGGGAGCCTGGGCAAGGGCCCCTCACCCTTGGGGCACAGCCAGGAGCACCTACCAAGCGGGATGATGACCAGGTTGGCGTGCTTGGAGGCCAAATGCTGTAACTCCTGCAAGAGAGGGCACAACAGAGAGGCAGAGACACCTGGGCAGACGTCAGCTCTCAGCCTGTCCCAGGCACAGCCACTGTCACTCCTGCTCTGTCCCTGCACTGCCCCATGCCCAGCACCCTACCCCGGGTGCCCTGCTCCAGCCAGACAGGGCTCGTGCCTCCTTCACACGTCACATGCCACTACTTCACCCTCTGCCCTCCTGTTGCAGACTCAAGCCTTTCCCTCTAGCCCTTGAGGAGATGAGTGCCAGGCTGTGCCAGGAGCTCCCTGCCTGTCCTCTAGGAGCCCTAGCCTCTCTGCACACCCCATGCGCAGCTCGTCGCACGGCCATGCCAGCTGGGCTGCCCTGTGCCCTGGCAACTGTGGTGCAGGGTTGCAGCTTCCCATCTGAGCCCTTACAAATCTTCTCCTGGCCCAAACATGCCCCCGGGCAGCACGTAATGGCCTGCGCTTCCACCCCCCAGCAAAGTCAGCTCCGCTGAGCCTCACCTGTGCTCGCTCTCCCTTGGGGTCCCGGCAGGCTGCAAAGACCCACTCGGGTGGGTTTGGCATCTGCAGGAGCTGCTTGACAATTCCCAGGCCGATTCCTCGATTGGCCCCAGTGACCAGAGCAGAGCGGACACAAAGCCCTGCCATGCTGCTGCTCCTGCCTCTGCTCTAGCTTGCCTAGCTCACTCACTTCCCTAATGCTACTTACAGCCTCTTCGACTGCCAGCCCACCCACTCAGGCTTGTGCAAAGACTTTGCTCTAGGTACAGTCTCTCCAGCTCTCTAGGACCCAGTTCCTGCCTGGGCACCAGCCCTCATCTCTCCAAAGGGCAAAAGTCACTTGGCTTCTGAGCTGCCTGCAGCTTGACCCCGTGAAGCAGGAGCAATGGGGCAATCTGCCCAGGAGAAGGCATGCTGAGGGAAAAGGGAGGAGGGAGCAGCCGTTGGAAGGGATGCAGGGTGCCCCATGGCTCAGGTGGGCCTGACATCTTCACAGCATTTCTGTGTCTTTCCCATACAACACCAGTCAGAGGTTGAACGCATTCCCCTTCTGCTGGTTTCCAGAGTCCTTCAGATGGAACTGCAGGAGGTTGCTCTGCTCTCCCCTGTCTTCCAAGGAGATGTCCCATCCCAGGGCGTCCCACAAAAGACCTGCAGAGCAAACCACCAGCATTGCCTTCTTGCAGAAGGAAGTGGACCCTGCACAGTCTGCACATCACCTCTCTGCTGTTCATGCACTCCATCCCCTTGCATGCTGCCTCACTGAGGACTGAGCTAAGCAACTACTCCAAGCACTTCTGCCTGCAGGTATCTTGCTGGGTCCATCCCTGAGGTCATGCGTCAGCTCCTGCCTTTTCCCTTTGCCTATCACATAATTTTATTGTGACTCTTTACACTTCATTTTGAGACTGTTGTCCTGCTTGTTGGGAACAGGATAAAACTGGACCTTGTGCCCGACAGAGTTACCTTGCCCCGACCTGACTGGCTCTGGAGGCTCTTGAGTCTCCTTTGCAGGGCCAAGGCCTGAACCTGGTCAACAGCCACGTAGCTGTTCACATGGCACACTGCTGCCGGTGAATTAGGTACCTGGATGGTCCCTTCCACAGAACGGGTCCTCACGCTCTGGATTGAGCCAGACTGATGGGGAGCAAGAGCATGGGCTTCAGGGCTCCCCTGCCCACCCTAAGGGACAGGGAGGCCGAGAAGCAGCTCAGGCCAGCCCCAGCCATGCTTCACTGCTCCGCAGCTGGAGCTCCTGCCTGCCCCGTGCTGGCTGTACTGGTACTGTCTGGCCCTGGGAAACACTGGAGCTGAGGAGAGCTGGCCCATCCATGGGGCATCCTAGCCATCCACTGCCCTTCTGCCTAGGGTGTCCGTCCATCTTCCCGCGGGTAGTCTGGGTCAGGGACCTTCAGGACAGTTCTCAAACTCGGGGTTTGTCGTGTCTTAACAGAGCACTTAACAGAGTGTCTTAACAGAGTCTTTGTGTCAGGAATTTCTGCCCTTCTTGGCGAAGGCAGCAGAGGGCCCAGGAAAGGATGGGCTGAGCTGCAGCCGGGCTGTGATCATCAGCATGTCCACCAAAGTGGGCTCCATCAGGCTGTGGCTCAGGATGCTGGAGGCCCCCATGTACCTGTACCATTCCAGCAAGGTGACATGTGAGGGGATGTGCTGGGCCTGCACCTTGGGATGCTAGAGGCCCCCATGTACCGTCCCATGCCAGCAACAAGATGGGGTGCCAGAGGATGTGCAGGGGCTGCTCTGATGGCCCCGTGTACAGTGCCCACAAAGGGGAGCCCATGGGACCCCCCCCCCCACACACACACCTGCCCCAGGACATCCAGCCTCTGCCTGTTTCTCCCAGCGCAAGCACAGAGACTACCAGCCCTGGGATCAGCAGCATCCGGAACAGAGCCTTTTGGGGTGGTTGTGCCAATGCTTTACTGCAGGGTAAAGTCCCGTTTCCCGGCCACACACAGCTTCTGGCTAGCGAATACCACCACTCCTGCCTACAGGCACCCCAACATCCGTCCACTCCTCTGAGTCATGCTGGCAAGATGACGCCTCTTCCAGGCTGCACCGGATGTAGTGAGAAGGGGCATGGCTGCAGAGTTCAAGGACAAGGGGATCTTGTGCACAGTGATCCATCCCGGCTGGGTGGAGACTGACATGGGGACCTGGAAGATACTGTGGTGTGCAGGGAAGGGGCATCAGGACTGGGTCCGCCCATTCCTCCGTATGCCGCCATAACCCCACCTCTTGGGGAGGACAGCAGCACTTCAGTCCTGAAGCCCTAGAGCCAGCTCTGAAGTCTGTCTCTCTACACACGCAGAGGTGGAAGGTCTGGAGCTGCTCAGGTGGGGCAAGGAGCAGGGGCCACAGGCCGTGGCAGTCCTGCCAACGCTGGGTCCAGGAAAGAATAGCAGGGAGGGGAGTGGGGGAAATGACAAAGGGCACCCAGAGAGCCAAGATCAGTTGGATCATCTGAGGGCATCGAGCACAAGGGCTTCCGGCTGCTGCCGCACACTGTGACAGATGGGTAGATGCAGAACACATGCCATTTGTGATACATCTCAGGAGAAGAGCGTCTCAAAAGCCTGGGGGAGTACCAAGAGGATTGGTGTGCTGGCCTGAGGGACAAGATTCATGATGATGAAACGCTAGGATAGATGTGTTACTGCAAGAGGTGTGCAGCCCCCAGCAGAGACCTGCTGTGAGACATGGCGTATTGTGGCAGATGTGCCGTTGTAATGGATACGTCACCACTGTAAAATCCCCCATGACAAATAGGTGCCATGCTGTATCTGCTGTTGCAGTGCACATGCTACCTTGACTGAAGTGTTTCATGACAGACAAGATACCATGAGAGATGTGCTGCCCTTGGCAGAAGAGCTGCAGGTGTGATTACAGGGCAGTAGCTGTGCCATGGCAGCAGGTGTGGTACCATGGGGAAAGAGTATCACAAGAGAGGATGTTGTGTGATGACACCGGCTGCCAGGACAATATCCTGGACCAGAGCCAGCAGCAAGCAGGCCACAAGCTGTGGTGTGCCGGCTGCACGGATATCAAGGCCCCAACCCACCTATCAGAGCAGTAAGGGGTGGGAAAAGGGCTCCCATGACCACCCTTCCCTGCTACAGGTAGGGGAAAAGGGAGCAGCAGCACCCCAGGCCATGCATTTGGCACAGACACCTGGCCACTCAGCCCCTTCTGGCCCGGACGGGGCCCAGGTGCGTCTCACAGCCTTGCTGATGGAGGCCTGGAGTCAGAAGCAGTGCCTGGAAGCATCTCACTCCTCTGCTCAGGCACCCCTGGGGTGCATTTGGGGCCTGCGGGCAGGAGTGGGGACCACTCCCCATTGGCCCCAGGCTGTCACCATGGGGCCAAGTCTCACTGGCCCTGGGCTGTCAGTGTGGAGCTGGCCCCAGGGGAAGTGCGAGGACCCAGCTGACCTGCCATGTCCCCACGCATCCACAGCCCAACCCGCTGGCGACCCCCAGGGACATGCTGGGAGCCCTTCTCCACCCTCGACATGCATGCTGCCAGCAATGCCTGGGGCATGTGCTCCGTCCCTCTCTGAAGCAGGCGGCCTCACGCGCACTGAGCCTCCCTCCTGCCCTCCCAGGGGCTGGGGGTCACTGTCCTCAGGCTAGAGCTCCCCTGTTCCCTGCAGGAGCCTTGTCCAGCTGGGCATGCCCCGGGCACCATTCCGCAGCCCTCGCCTCAGCTAGCAGCCTCCACGTCCTGGGTGAGCTGCATCCGCAGAGCATCCAGACAGGGACAGGACATGCCACCCTGAGCTCCCTAATGGGTTGGTAGCTTCAGGCTGAGCCTGAAGGCCAGCTCTCCTTGCACTGCCCCTTGCCTGTGCGAGTGCCTTGCGTCCCACCTTGCGTCGCTAGGACCAGGAGTTCCCGGTGGGCTCCGGAACCATGGCAGAGGATGCAGGAGGCAGGACACAGTTTGCTGTAGTACAATCCTTTTTCAGACCCAGCTGCAAGAGGGTGCATGAGTTCCCATGACTCCCCAGCCCCACTGAGCTATCCCAGGCCAGAGTGGTGTCCACATGGCACCTGAGCACAGCCAGCTGGGGGAAAGGGAGCCCGACGGCTGCTCGGGGTCTTTGCCAGCCCTGTGCTGCCTTCCCTCAGCACCCATGTGGGCCCCACAGCCCCTGGGGTGACCCAGCTCCTCAGAGACAGGCACCAGCCTGGGACACCTGCCCCGGGATAATTTGCTTCCTGGAGACCATGTTTCCAGAGCACAGTTACCTTCCCACGGAACCCACAGGCCGTCACTCATGGGGATCCCCATGCACAGCCATGAGTCAGGAGAGCTAGCCTGGTGGCACTGCTACACAAAACGCTAACGAGTCCTGTGTAGGAAGAAGGCTGCCCTCTGCAAGTTCATACCACCCCACACACATCCGGTTGCAGTCACAGATGGACACAGCAGCACTGCTGCTCATGGACATGGGTTTATTGAGGACATGGGCACGGCACAGCACAGCGCAGCAAAGGGACCTGCTGCCAGGATCCGGGCATGACGCTGGGCTGGCGTCTCACCAGGGCAGTGCTTTCCCTTCCCAGTCCAGGAAAGTCCCCGTGTCCTTCTCGGAGAGGGAGCAGAGCACATTCAGCATTCCTTGTACGCTCACGTCCACCGTCAGTGGGGGCTGCAGGGATAGAGGAGAAACACAACTTTGTGCCCAAGGCCTTCTAAGGGTCAGAGCAGGCTCCTGCTTTGGCCAGCGCCTCCCTGAGCCCATGGCTCCCTGGGGTGAGTGAAGTGAAGAGACAGCAGCACTTTGCAGGAAGGCTCCCTGCCTGCCATCTCCTTCCCTCCTGTACGACAAGCTCCGAGCATTGTCCACACAGCTCCACTGGAGCCCGGCAGCTCTCAGGATGTTTGGTACACAGGACGCTCTGGGTTCCTGAACAATGAGGTTCTTCTGGGCCTGCCCCAGAAAAATCCTACCTTGTGTCCTGCTGAGCTCCCCATGTCCGTTTGCACCCAGCCAGGGTGGAGAGCAGCGCAGAGGATGCCGTGTTGCCGGTACCCCAAGGACTGGCACTTGGTGAGCATGTTCAGAGCAGCCTGCAAGGAGGCACCACAAGGATCACCGTGGGGAGGACAACAGTGCCCTCCCCTAGGGAACATGTGCAGACCCCAAGGCAGGGGCAGAGGAGGGCAGGCAAGCAGAGCTCCCTGTGACACACAGTGCTGCCACAGTCTCCAGGCACAGCCACTCAGCACAGCAGAGAATGAGGCTGGGAAGTGGCATACAGCATCTCCTGACATGGACAGGAAGGAGGCGAGTGCCATGAGAGGGAGAAAGGGACTCCCGAGAACTGTTGCAAGTGGAGAGAGATGTCAGGAGGGAAGGAGGGAGGGAGGCAGGGGAGTCACAAGAGGACTTGGAGGGTGTTTGGGAGAGAAAAAATCGTCCGTGCTCACAGTGTGCCAGCACAGCATGGCAGTACCTTGCTGCAGCGGTATGAGATACATTGCACATATTCCCATGCATGGACTTCCTCTATGGAGCCACCATAGCTGGACATGTTGATGAGGGCTGCCTTGCTGCAGCTCAGCTCAGAGCTCGAGCTTCCCTGGGCAGCCTTCTTCAGCAAGGGCAGGAATGCCTGCAATGTGAGGAAAGAAGGGCCTGTGCGGATGCACTTCAGGAGTTTCTTGCTGCTCCTTCCACACTGCATCACGTCAGCACCAAATCAGTGAGCATATTCCTGCTCTCATAGCCTCAGACCACAAGGTTCCTGCTCCTTGGCACTGACCCATGACTGCTTGCACTCCCCATCTGAGCTGGAGAGTGCAAGGCCCGTTGTCAGGACGAGAGCCCACTGGGCTCTGGAGCAGAGAGCAGGCCTTTCCCTTCAGCCCTTCCCACCTGCCTGGGATCTCCCAGCTCCAGGAGCCGGAGCCAAGGGGAAGCAATGTTCTCTGGAGCAGAGCTGCAAAGCCACAGGTGGGGGTTCTCACCTGGCTCACCAGCAGGGGCCCAATCGTGTTGGTGGCATACACCTGGGCCATGTTCTCCACAGTCTCAGTATCCAAAGAGCTTGGTTTTACAATGGCAGCGTTATTGATGAGGAGGTTCAGCCCAGAGTCCTTCAGGTGCTCCCTGACTCTGCCTGCAGCTGCCTGGATGCTGGTGGGGTCAGTGACTTCTACAGAGCCAACACAGAGCGAGGTAAGTGCCTGCTTCCCCTTTGTGCCTCGCATGATGGCCTGATGCCAGGGCACAAGAGCCTCATATGCCCTCAAGGATGTGCTGGGGCAGGAATCAGGGCACAGAGAGAGGAGCCCAGGGCCACTCCCTGCCAGGCAGGAAGGCAGGAGTCTCCGGCATGGCTGGAGACAGGCTGTGGGCAGGAGTGACAGCAGTGGGCCTGCTTCCCCCACTACGTGCTGGGACTGTTGGCACCGCTCCCACCTCTCACTGGGTTGCTGCGGTGTGCACAGCATGCCAGGTGAGTGGCTGGGCTGTGGGAGCAGACAGTGCTGGTTAACGAGGGGAGCCTGGGCAAGGGCCCCTCACCCTTGGGGCACAGCCAGGAGCACCTACCAAGCGGGATGATGACCAGGTTGGCGTGCTTGGAGGCCAAATGCTGTAACTCCTGCAAGAGAGGGCACAACAGAGAGGCAGAGACACCTGGGCAGACGTCAGCTCTCAGCCTGTCCCAGGCACAGCCACTGTCACTCCTGCTCTGTCCCTGCACTGCCCCATGCCCAGCACCCTACCCCGGGTGCCCTGCTCCAGCCAGACAGGGCTCCGTGCCTCCTGCACACGTCACATGCCACTACCTCACCCTCTGCCCTCCTGTTGCAGACTCAAGCCTTTCCCTCTAGCCCTTGAGGAGATGAGTGCCAGGCTGTGCCAGGAGCTCCCTGCCTGTCCTCTAGGAGCCCTAGCCTCTCCGCACACCCCATGCGCAGCTCGTCGCACGGCCATGCCAGCTGGGCTGCCCTGTGCCCTGGCAACTGTGGTGCAGGGTTGCAGCTTCCCATCTGAGCCCTTACAAATCTTCTCCTGGCCCAAACATGCCCCCCGGGCAGCACGTGATGGCCTGTGCTTCCACCCCCCAGCAAAGTCAGCTCCGCTGAGCCTCACCTGTGCTCGCTCTCCCTTGGGGTCCCGGCAGGCTGCAAAGACCCACTCGGGTGGGTTTGGCATCTGCAGGAGCTGCTTGACAATTCCCAGGCCGATTCCTCGATTGGCCCCAGTGACCAGAGCAGAGTGGACACAAAGCCCTGCCATGCTGCTGCTCCTGCCTCTGCTCTAGCTTGCCTAGCTCACTCACTTCCCTAATGCTACTTACAGCCTCTTCGACTGCCACCCCACCCACTCAGGCTTGCGCAAAGACTTTGCTCTAGGTACAGTCTCTCCAGCTCTCTAGGACCCAGTTCCTGCCTGGGCACCAGCCCTCATCTCTCCAAAGGGCAAAAGTCACGTGGCTTCTGAGCTGCCTGCAGCTTGACCCCGTGAAGCAGGAGCAATGGGGCAATCTGCCCAGGAGAAGGCATGCTGAGGGAAAAGGGAGGAGGGAGCAGCCGTTGGAAGGGATGCAGGGTGCCCCATGGCTCAGGTGGGCCTGACAACTTCACAGCATTTCTGTGTCTTTCCCATACAACACCAGTCGGAGGTTGAACGCATTCCCCTTCTGCTGGTTTTCAGAACCCCTCAGATGGAACTGCAGGAGGCTGCTCTGCTCTTCCCTGTCTTCCAAGTAGATGTGCCATCCCAGATTGTCCCACAAAAGCATACTGTGGAAGCAGTCCTGAGTGGAGCAGCCCTTCTGCTGGGGTTGCAGGAGGACTCACGGGCCCTCGGTTGTCTTTCTGCAAGGATAAGCACCTTCGTCAAAGCCCCCCTGTCCACCACGCCCATAGGAGCTAGGTGCAGACAGCTCTGCACTGGCAC